>NW_017732300.1:3426-5542 GCF_001890085.2 Hipposideros armiger | reverse complement strand
TAAGCAGATGACAGTATTATGACTTAGGGCAGGCTCAGCCGAAGCACCCCACTAGGTATCCCTGAAAACTCTGGATACAGCCAAAGGAGGTTAGTTGTTGGTCTAAAGGGAAATGTCCCCAGTTTAAATATCCTTGGACGATACCACAGACACAGAGGTACAAGGGTGTGTGTGTTTGTGTGTGTGTCACCAATGATTATTTAAAATCATAAAATCTTCTAATTCAGTTTTTTAAAATCACAGCCCAATGACACCGTAATTGAACTAGATGGTTTCATGATTTTACACTGATCAGCAGAAATGCTAAAGGGAGGGAGTAAAAACGAAGTGATTTGGTATCTTGAGTTTACTGGGAAAATCACATTCCAAAGTGCATCAATTCTTTAAAAATTTCAGAAGATGACATATAATTAATCATTATTATTGTAAGATTTCAGCAGGGTTCCAGCACTAGTTTACGCTAAGGAATGCAACCTGAAAGGCTCAATAAATCTTAGCTCAACTGAATCTCACAGGGCAAATTAACACAGTCGCCCCTAGTTTTACAACACAAATCGATCTGAAAAGAAAGCAAAGACTACAGCATCTGGAAGTACAGAAATCTACTATAGTACTCGAGCAATGAACAAAAGGATAGAATAAAACATATACAAAGGAAATGTTCCACGGACTATAAAAAGTAATATGTAGAAAGGACACAAAGATTAAAATAGTGATAAAAATGATTTAGCCAACTACTCTACAAATACTAGACACTTTAAACATTCAATCTCTCAATATATAAAACTTGTGCACATGATACAAATTTGGGGCGTGGGAAGAGGAAATAAACCTTAAAACTCATCCATCTAGGTTTATAACACAAACTTTTAACATCTCAAAATGTTAAGAATTAAAAAAACTTTAAAAAGGAGATATAATAAATTGTCCAAGCATTTTTTTTTAAAGAAAGCAACAGAGAGAGATTATTTGCGATGCAACGTTAACACCAAATGTAGACACAACTGTGCAATATTTTAGGTTTTAATGTTATCTAATTTCTTAGTAACACCATCAAACTCCCTTTGCTATAATTACTGATACTGAATGCTAAATGATAGCAGGTGGTATGAAGGAGATTTAAAAGTACAGACATGTGACATATACACACACGCGCGACAAATTAAAAAACCATCACCACTAAAATAGAAGCTCTGGATTCACTTGATGAAAATATTTCTTTTAATCTTATACTTGTATTAAAAGTTTAATTAATATCTATATTGGTATCTGTTTATATGTACATATACAGTTATTCTTATACATAAGGTTAAAATTCTGAAATCAAATATTCATTTCATGTTGAGAGTTCTCCTCACTATAAATCTCCACATATAAGTAATACTTCTAAATACTTCCAAAGGCTTTAAATTTTTACCAAAATATTATGGAGACTCTGGTTTCAGAATAAAGAAGGCAGAGAAAGACCACTTACCTATCATTTTACAATTTCCAATTTACTAATGATTCTGTTAATATTTACTTATATCCAGTGAGAAATACAAGAAGAAATAACACTGTTGTCAAGGAACAGTACAAAGCTACAAAGCCACCTTGAAACAAATATTTCTCTTTAAAAAGTTGCAAAGTGAGAAGTATGTTAGACTAGCTTAACATACAATTGAAATCTATACTTACTTTTTAAAGAGTAGGCAGTCCTATAAAACAGGACAAATATATGATGAATATTTAAGGAAAAGACAAAACATTGGACATATTATAGCCATGAAAATGTCTTGAGCAATGTGGTGGGGGAAAACGATATATTCTCTATGTCAGGCAAGCCTAGGTATGAATTCCTGTTTCTGTCTTTTCTAGCTATAGAAATATCTAACTTCTTTGAGCCTCAGTTTCCTTGTCTGTAAGACAAGAATAATAATACCTACCTTATATGATTGTTAAAAGGACTAATCAAGACTAATATCTAATATCATCTTTTACTCTGAATCTTTTTTGGTATAGGATGTATTAGAATAGAAATAATGCAATTGAATATACATGTAGTCACGGGATGTGGAGTATAGTGTGGGAGTGGAGTCAACGGACTTGTAATGGATATGTATGATACGGGAGGGGG
>NW_017732300.1:0-1085 GCF_001890085.2 Hipposideros armiger | reverse complement strand
AACACTCGGGAATTAAGGTAATCTAGCCAACTGCAATTTTGTGTGTATGGACGCAAACATTTCCCCCGCATCACACACGCACAACGGTCAGATCAGTTCAGTTCAACATTTACTGATCATTTTCTGTTTGGGGTACTGTGCTGATACAGGGAATATAAAAATGAGTAAGATATAATCCTAATTCTGGGAAAGTTTACAGTATCATGGAAGAGACAGATCATTTCAATTCAAAGTGGTAAGAACAATAAAAGTATGGACCACAGAGAACAGGCACTTTGCCTGTCTCAGCATGGTTCAAGCAATAAGGAAAAGATTCCTAGTTAGTTAAAAGTACCCTGAACTCAGTCTTCAAGGATGAGCAAACATTCATCTAGTAAAGACAGAGGGTTTTCCAGACAGAGAAAACAACTTCAGCTAAGATCATAAGGGATGAAACAGCTGGATGGAGGGGAGCAGATAGTGACAACCCTAACCTGTGCTTCAAAGTAACTGGTAGGCCATAAAAACAAAACAAAATAACAGATGCCAGGACCCCACCCCAGTGAATTTTAAGTAAATTAGGGATGAAACGATGCTTCTCTATTTTCAAAGCTCCCTACAAGGGACTCTGATGCATAGTCAGGATGGAGAAACAATCTGGTAAGGAAATAAAAGCAATCAGATAGTGCTGGACTTGAATGGATGGGAGCATCGCAGGTGGGATGGAAGTGTGGCTATGAACCTGACTGTGGCGGAATGGGCAGGCCATATGAACTTAGCCTATAAGCAAAGGGAGTCACTTTTAAACTGGAAAAACATGCTCAGGTGTGTATTTCAGATAAGCCATTGTAGAAGCAACATGGAAGACAGAAGTGAGTGGGACCGACTCAAAATAGGGAGAACGGCCTAGCCAAGAGATGATGACGTACTCAGGCAAAGGTAGCAGAGAGGGAAAGACAGTGATGTAAATGGGAAATATTTAGAAGGCAAAGTTAGTGAGACACGGTAACTCAATGGGCCACTGAGATGGAGGAGTAAGGCAAGACCAGGGATTACTCCTGGGTGTCTCACTTGAATTAACTATATATATATATATATATATTATA
>NW_017731445.1:3916388-3917291 GCF_001890085.2 Hipposideros armiger | reverse complement strand
CACAAATGGTTCTCAAAGTATGGTACCTGGACTAGCATTGTCTGGGAGCTTGTTAGATATTTACATTTTTAAGCCTTAATGCCAGACCTCCTGCATTAAACTCTGGAGCCCAGCAATTTGTGTTTTTAAACAGCCCCCCACATATTTGTGATGCACTCTAAAGTCTGAGAACCACTGTCTTGATAGTCTTTCCACAATTGTCTGTGTAGTGTAAATGCTCAGGGTTGACCTCAGGTCGGAAGCAGTGGGGCAGTCTCGTTGGAGATCCCCAGAACCTGACTTCCATGAAGACAGAAGATAGGTAAGGGAGCAGGAGAGGAACTGATATTTGAGTTGCCTCTGCTATGCCAGCACTGTGTCTGGCTTTCCACCAGGTCTCCTGCATTCAGTCCTCCCCTCAATCTTATGTGTGCCACTAGTAAGCTCCCTGTGCCTCAGGGGTACGTCCTCATTTTCTAGTTGTAATCTCGGTCCCAACAGCAGTCTCAGCCATTTGCCTCCGTGCTTTGATGGTTGGTCACTGAGAGTTGACACTCCATTTCTTTGTGGGAGCTGTGCACTGACTGGCTCAGTGGGCGTGCAGTTTGTGTTTGGGAGATAGGATGCTTCCTGCTAAACTTGGGACTTCTTCCTGGAACAGTAATTTTATTTCAGGCATGGGGGAAGGGAGGGACCTTGCCTTCCTTGTAAAGCATTACTTTCCCTGTACCTAAGATACAGTGCTTGGTAAACAACCGTTGAATGAATATTCATATTAGTTGCACAAAGGTTGTATTTTCTCCTGAAGAGCTTGTGCCCACCCTTCAAACTCACTTCTCTGTTTATGTAAGACACTGGCTCTCAAAATGTGGTCCTGGATCAGCAGCAGTAGCTTCGGGGGACTTGTGAGAAATGTACAGTCTC
>NW_017731445.1:3911774-3912604 GCF_001890085.2 Hipposideros armiger | reverse complement strand
CATGGTTGTAATCCCAGGGAACTGCCATTTACAGAAAAAATCCCAAGTGGAGCTAATTTTAAGAGAAAGGCCATTCGTTTCTCATGAAGTGGCCTGACTGAAATGACAGATATCAAAATACAAAAATTGATGGTATTTATGAGCTGACTGATGTACATATTGACAAATCCATGGAGAACAGTAGCGGAAGTAGAGATGAAAGAAAGGCTGTGAGAAACCAGCCGTTTTCTTTGATGTGATGGCAAGTTACCCCAACAGCAAAGGAGACTCGCATTTGCATGATGTCCTAGGTCCTCTTTTATTCTGGTCTGCCCCTCCTACACCATCAGAAATATGATTTAACTGTAGTTGGATTCCTGAACTGCATAGCTGTCTCTCATAATTGATTTCCCTCTCCTGTAGGTCTCGAGCCTAGAAAAAGAGTATTGCTCTATCACATTTCCCTCAACGAGACTTTTTTCTTTCAGAACGCTTGTCACTGTACTGGATGGACTGCCAAACTATTGAATTGCTTCCATCTTTTGACCACACTAGGAAATTGTCCATGGAGTTGAAATATTTATTGCAGTAATTTCCGGCCTTACATAATTGAGGTAAGGTATACTTTTTCCCCATACACCTATCATGAAGTTGTCATATTTGTGTCCTTTAACTTTGTATTTTTACAGACATTGGTCCATTCTTTTCCCTTTCCTTTTATGTTTTAATAACCCCTGAGAGTGCTCCTAATCTGCAAATGTATAAGGGTGCAGAAAAGACATTTATAGGATGAAATATGCGGAAGCTGTTTGACTCTGAAGAATAAAGGGAAAATGTATTACTGGGATTAA
>NW_017731445.1:3910327-3911309 GCF_001890085.2 Hipposideros armiger | reverse complement strand
TTTCATTAGTAGGGTGCCAAGTTAATAATATCCCCGATAGACAAAGAGTATTACAAATGAATAACGTGAACATTATAGCAGAAAAATAAAGGACATACACAAAGAAGTGCAAAAAAGTAAAAAATGTTCAATCTCAGAGATAAGCTAATGAAAGTGAATCTTTTTAATCTATAAAATGGGAGAATTTAAAACATAATACTGTACAGCTTTAGAGGGAGAGTGGAGAATTGTACTACTCATATACCACTCATGTACCACTGGAGCACACAGTGGGTCAGACATTCTGTAGGGCAAGTTTTCAACAATATCATATCCATATATTTTGCATACATCTGACCCATGACTTTATCCCCAGCAAATACTAAATGATCTGTTTGAGGCTATCCATCTCACTATTATCTGCATAATCAAAACTTGTAGGTGACTTAAATGCTTCAAGGGGATTTATTAAAATGGATTTGTGTACAGTCATTAAAAATAAAGGTATATAAGACTATGAAGTGACACAATACTTCTGTCAGAATAAATGGGGAAAGCAGGTTGCAAATAATGCCATATGATTCACTTTTAATAAAAATTATATATGCTTTCACATTTCTGTATTATGTTTATAAATGTGCCATGCATACATACCAAAGTGGAAGGAGAATTTAAACATGTGAATAGTGCTTTAATTTTTTTTATTCACATTTGATTTTTCTAAACTTACAGTAAAAAAACAAGCACTACTTTGAAGGAAGAAAAAAATGTTTGTTATCTTTTTGACAATTCAGCATAAATTATATAGATTACCCAAAGGTAGTAATAAAGTATCTGACCTGAATCTAGACTTTTGCTATGTTGATCTGACACATTTTAGTTTCTGTTTTCTTTTTCTCTTTTAAATGAATATCATTTACCTAAAGCCGGAAAATATAATTGAGATGTTCAGGCTTGATAGCATACAGCTGTTGAATAGTTCTGTAAGGTTTTTTTTTTTTTT
>NW_017731445.1:3903585-3908037 GCF_001890085.2 Hipposideros armiger | reverse complement strand
TTTTTTTGCATTTACTTTTAGAAAGAACATTGTAGTGAACGTCTTTTGTGCACATCCCATGATTTCCCTAGGACAGATTACTACAAGTGGCATTGCTGAGTCAATGCGAATGTGGGAATTTATCATCTAGGTTTTGATACTAATTGTTTTCTCAAAAGGGTGTACCAGTTTATACTCTCACTAGCAGCATATGGAAGTGCCTGATAACCCTAAACCCTCAGCAGCATTGGTAATTAGCAATTTGAATACTTTTGATTGTCTTTTTAAAAGATTCCAGGTGTTCTTGTTCAGGTCTATATTCCTGCCTCTAATACTCTAGAGCAGGGGTCGACAAACTTTTGAGACGGAAGAGCCAATCCTGTCCCTCGAAGTTTTGTGAGACCTATAAAATAAATAAAATCACCATTATGTGAATAATATTCTTTAAAAATCTTATAAATGAAAACTATAATAGTTTTATTTTCATTTTCAATTTTACTTCAGAGCCACACGTATGTACTCAAAGAGCTGCATGTGGCTTGCGAGCCACAGTTTGCCGGCCCTTGGCCTAGAGCCATGGCCTACTGACTGGTTTCTCTCTCTCTGCTCTAGACCTCACTTGGTCACTGAAGGAATTAATTGCAGGACCATGGGTAAAAGCATGGGTTCTAAAACTAGATGCCTGGATTCAAATCATGGCTGTACAACTCTGCCTTGGTTTCTCCATCAATAAAAATGGTAATAATAATAAAACCTCTCCAGTAGTGGGGCTAGGTGATAGTTGATGTAAAGTACTTTAAACAGTGCATGACTCGTGGTACGTGCTCATTAAAGTTACTACTGTTACTTTCCAGCCCTCCATGCTTGTATAATTAAAAAACCAGAGTTTATACTTGTTTTGAATGAAATATGATTATTACCGAGTTTGCAATTCACAGTAGAAACTAAAGTGCTGACATTGTAATAGTGTTGGTGTTGACAAAGTGACCAACCCAAAGGTCCCAGATAACCATCCCTGCCTCAGCTGATGCTGAGCGGTCAAGGGTAATGAGGGAGCAGTGGCATCAGGAATAACTGGAATGTTAAAGTGCTTTACAAGCTCACAGAGCACTTTCACACGCACTGTCTCACTTGATCCTCACAACATAGCCGTGAGGGAGGTGGAGCAGCTATTACTAACTAATTGCCTTGGCGGACTTCAGTGACGTGCTCACTTAGTCATGGAAATGGTCAGTGGCAGCGTGGGGTGTACACTCGGCTGTCTGACTGTGAATTTGTACTTGATGCTTCCTGACAGTGAGGAACTGAAGAGGTGCAGGTCTAGATACCCAGGTCTAGAAGTCACATCTTCTCCCTATGGCTTCTACACAGACGAACTGGGAAGCAGGGATGCCTTGGTATTATCCCCCTGCCTCTGTCCCTCACACAGCAGTGATCTCTTTCCAGCGTAATCACATCGTGCCACATGCCTGCCTGAGCCTGCCATGGCATTCTCCGTGCCTTGGTCTGCAAGGCCAGGCATGATCTGGCTTTGCCTGCTCTCCAGCCTTCCTTCTGTCATTCACTCTAGAACACTGTGTTCCAGCCCCACTGGCCTCCTTTCAAGGAACACGCCAACCTCTTTCTTGCCCCCAGGTTCTGTAGGCGCTGCTTCTTTGCTTAAAACGCATGCTTGTGCATGTGTGTGCATGCACACCTTCACATGCACACAATCTCTCTCTCACACACACACACACACACACACACACACACACACACACACACGCATCATTCTTGTGGCCGACTCATTCAGGGAGGCAGTTCCCAGAAAGAGCTCTGAAACAGGCTACTTGGGGTCACTTGGCTTTCCTGTTCACTGCCTCTGTGTCCTTGGGCAAGTTACTCACCTCTTCCTCACTGGTGGCATTGCGATATCAGAATCATCATTATCATCATCATAGTAGTACCAATCTCAGAGTTGTTGGGAGGACTAAGTGGATGAATTCATGCAAAGTTCTTAGAAAACCACCCTTTTCACAGACGTGGCCATCAATGGTTAGCCTTTATCTTTCAGGCTTCAGCTTAAATTTCACCTCAGTCAGAGTGCTGTCCTGTCCCACACTGCCCATTGCCTCCAATATTCTCTATCTCATAATCTGGGTTTTTCCCCCCTTTGAGCATGTATCAGTATGCAATTATTTTATATTTTCTTTTTTCTATTTCCCCCTGTAGCCTGTGACTCCATAGCAACAGGGGCTGTATCTGTGTTGTCCACAGACAGGTCTGCTGCTTAGCATATAAAGCTTGTAGAACGAATGAATGACTGCGAACATCTCCAACCACAAGATTGCATAGAAATTCCACCTATATTTTCTGACTGGAGCCTGGTGGTATCATTTCACATTATAATGTATTTCATCTGTATGAAACGTAGTTTGAAGTGTGAGTTTAGCTATGAATGAAAATTAATTTTTTCCCCAAATGAGTAGCCAATTGCAATTTTTGTGATTCTTTTAAAGAGAGTTTCAACTCAAGTGACCATCCTTAGGAACTCTGACGTGGTTTTTTGTTTGTTTGTTTGTTTGTTTGTTTCATTTGTTTTTCTGTACTTGGGTAGTCCTTTTGCAAAAAGTAAATGCAGAAACTATTTATCAACTTGTCAAATTCCTCGTCAGCAGGCTGGCCCAGGAGCGGGAAGGGTGCTTCTGGGGTCACTTACCGTGGCCTAGCTTCCAAGAGGAAGGAAGACGTAGTGTTACCGACTTAGGTACTTGTGCCATTTGCTCACTATCTAATGCTGCGAAACCCGCTAGACATTTTCAGACAATCTTCGTTTAGATCTCCTGTCTGCCATTTTTTATAAAAAAATTATTGAAACCTGAAAACTCCAACATTCCAATGACTAAATTACCTTTCCTGAACAGCCTCTTGCATTTAGATGAGGGACAAAAATACTTTGGCAGATTATGTATTCTAATCTAATGGAAAGATTGGTCACCATTCTTTTCCATATTTTAACTTTTAAAATTAAAATTAATGACAAAAATAATACATACTCATTGTCACATATTCAATCCATAAAAGATGTATACAAAACAACATTGATGAGAACATCCCACCCTCTGACCTAGCCCTTAATATAACCACTGCTGAGTTTATCATATATTCTTCTAGACTTTTCAATGCTTCTAAATATATTAGATCTTCACACACACACATACTTGCATGCTTTTTTGGAACAGTGTCATAAACCCACTTTCTTATACACATCAGTGGGTTTTGAAAACACTTGAAGCCTTTGTTTTATGGCTGGCAGCATCTTAGAGAAGTCACTAATAGTTTCCTAGGGCTTTACACCAAGCTCTGCTTCGTTTATGTGAATCACTGGATGGGATCTTCCAGAAGGCAGGGGATGAGGCATATTCAGGAGTGTGGTATAATCTGCTCATGATTGCCGTTTCACTACAGAGGAAGAAATGAGGATGTAAAAGGGAAGCCAGAGGAATGAGAAAGGAGAAAATTCTTCTAAGTTCATGAGGGCGAACACTGAGCAAATTTTTTCCACTGGGTTACGGAACAAAGTGTTTGCTTTTCAGGGAAACAGGATGGCGCTGGGGTTCTGTCAGGTTATAACATTTTTCATGACTTTGTCTCTTGTCATTCTCTTCTGCCTTCTTTTTGTTGTTGTTGATCTATGAGAATAGAAACTAATTTGGAGAAACTAATAATAAAAAGAAAGGAAGGAAATAAATTGGGGACGGTGACCCACCTGACTCACCAGCAGGGCTGTGCCCTTCACACTGGCATGAGAAGGCACGCCACTGGCTGGTCCGGCTTCTGATCGATGGCATTGCAGTCCAGAGAACTAACTGTAAAGGTTCCTGTAAGTGATGGGGGCTCTGGACTTATGCAGAATTGCCCTTGTCAGGGTTTTTCCCGGTGCCTACCTTATTATACTAGAGAGGCAAGTTTCATTGCTTAAGGGGACAATTTACGGCAGTGAGCTTATCTCCCTGTTTAGCTCTTTATGTTTTTCTGCCTCTTAATAAAATGTGAAGTCACAAAGCAATTAAATAGTAGTGTAGTTTTCAGGCAAGAGGTTGGGAAAGGCTAACCAGGGGAAAAGGCTAACGTGATTGACAGAGCCTGGCTGGAGATTTACATTGAGAATAACTCGTTCTTCAAAACTTTCTTCATTTTCTTGTGGAAATTATGGGGTCAGTCATACCCCAGGAGGATAGATGATTAAAAATTCAGGAGTTATGATTTCTTTTTTGACTTTGTAAGTCTCTAAATCCTCCACCTTAACATAGGGGTCTCATTTCAAGAACTTGATGAAATGATGGGAATCAGCCCTGCCAAGGATTAAAGTGAAGCAGAAATACTTTAAAATCGTAAATTGTTAATAAGCTTGAGATTATTTATGTTTTGTAAAATGTCTTAGGAGTCAATGAAATGAGGTAGAGAATTCATGATTGGTTCCCCCCCCCCCCC
>NW_017731445.1:3868271-3903529 GCF_001890085.2 Hipposideros armiger | reverse complement strand
AAAAACATTAGTAATTTTTAATAATGACACCTAAAATGAGGAAAAGTGAAAAAATTGAACATAAAAGTCTGGAGAGTTAAGATTCCCATCCCTCTTCTTCTAGCCTCCTTTAATATATACAAATTCTCTTGATTCAGCCACTTTGTATTGATGCTGACCTATTTATTCCAATCTAGAGAATTAAAAAATAAGGCTATATAAATTCTACATGTCGTCTTTTCTTATTACAGAAACAGTTTGATTTTGAGAAGCGTTGCAAAGCTGCTTTTTGACTTTAAGTTTTTTTTGTTTGTTTCCTAACAACCACATTGAAATGGCCAAAACAAATAGCATAAATTAAAATGTGCTGGTTGGTACCAATTGAGAGAAGGATTAACTAAGAGTTCATTTATGTGACCCAGAAAATAAGTGGCTAAGAGGACAGTGCTTTTTCTGGTGTGACCTTCTGTTGCCTGGAAAGCACTCTGAAGGGGAGACTTGATGCCATTGCTGAATACCCCTAGCCCTACTCCCAACTTTACCACCACAAAAAGAGCAAGAGCCAAAGGATAAACTGCAGAGTGATTCTAATGCTGTTTTTCCAGGTAGGTTACTTGGGAGAAGAGCTGTGCTGAGCGAATGGGAGAAACGTTCATTTCTAGAGCTTGGTAAAATGGTAGCAAACAACTTTTATACCCAATCAGTAAGTCTTCTTCAAGTTTCTACCCAGGGTCCTGTGTAAGAAGCATGGTTTGGTTTTCTCACCTGGAAAGGAGGGTGTGAGATTTTTTTGAATGTTTGGATAGAAAGGAGAGTAAAGGCAGCCTTGGCCGTCTGTCCTCTGAGCCCTCACCGGAGGCTGTTTGTCAGGCGGTGGGTCATTTTGCTGCCCTGGGGCCAGTGCTCATTCACAGTTCCTGGTTTGGGGTATGATTCCTTTCCCCCTGGCAAGAGTCCTTTATCCAGAGTATTGCACAGAGGGGCCATCTGATTGCAGAAGATGCCCATCTGCACTGGTACTACCGTCTCACTGTTCCATGGTAAAGAAACTTAGTGGGGCACTGGAGTTTTGGTCTTAACCTATAGTATGTTATTTATTTTAATTGTATTTATCTTTAATGAGATGAAATTCACATAAAAATGAATAATTCAGTGGCATTTAGTACATTCACAGTGATGTGCAGCTGCCACCTCTATCTAGTTCCAAAACATTTTCGTCACTCCAAAAGGAAACCCTGAACAGTAACCGCTATTCCCTCCTCCCGTGGCAACCACTAATCTGCTTTTTTGTCTCTAATCATTTATCAGTTCTGGGTATCTTATGTAAACATGAGAGATATCCATGTGAATCTCTTATCTCATATAAATCATACAGTATGAGACCTTTTGTGTCTGGCTTCTTTCACTTAGTTTGTTTTCAAGGTTCACCAATGTTGTTGCATGTACCATATTATGACTGAATGATGTTATTATCAGCCATTTTATGACTGAATGATGTTCTATTGTATGGATAGGCCATAATTTATCTATCCATTCATCTATTCATGGACATTTGAGTCTTTTCCACCTTTTGATTATTGTGAATAACACTACTATGAATATGGATGTATACATACTTGATTCCCCATTTTGAATCTTTTTGAGTGTATACCTAGGAGTAAAATTACTCAATCATATGGTAATTCTATTTAACTTTTTTGAGAAACTGCCAAACTATTTTCCATAGCAGCAGAACCATTTACTTCCCACCAGCAATACATAAAGGTTCTAATTTCTTCACATTCCTGCCAACAGTCATTATTTTTCCTTTTTGTTTTGTTTTTTCGGTTTTTTTTTTTTTTTAGATTATAGCCGCCCTTGTGAGTATGATGTAGTTGTTTCATTATGGTTTTGATTTGCATTTCCCTAATGACTAATAATGTTGATCATTTTTTCATATTTTTATTGACTATTTGTATATGTTCTTTAGAGAAGTATCTATTCAAGTCCTTTGTCATTTTAAAAATTGGGTTTTTTTCTCTTTGTTATTGGGTTCTTTTTCTCTTTTCCCTGTTTCTTCTAAGAATTTTATGTTTTTCCCTCATCTATTTAGTTCATCTATTTTGAGTTAATTTTTCGTATTGTGTGTCTAACTACATCTTTTTGTATATGGATATCCAGTTATCCTAGCACCATTTATTGAAGAGACTGTCTTTCCCCCATTGAATGGTCTGTGTACCCTTTTTAAACATCAGTTGGTCATGTATATAAGGGTTTACTTCTGGACTCCTAGCTCTATTCCATTAGTCTACATGTCTGTCCTTATGCCATACTACACTGTTTCAGTTACTGTAGCTTTGCGGTAAGTTTTGAAATTAGGAAATATGAACCCTCCAACTTTGTTCTTTTTACAGATTGTTTTGGGGGACAGCTGGTTAGCTCAGTTGGTTAGAGCGCAGTGCTCATAACACCAGGGCTGCTGGTTCGATCCCCACATGGCCGCTGAGCTGCGCCCTGCACAACTCGATTGAAACAACTACTTGACTTAGAGCTGAAGAACACACTGTTCCCCAATTAAAAAACAAAACAAAGCAAAACAAAACTAAACTTTAAAGATTGTTTTGGCTATTCAGAGCCCATTGCAGTTTCATATGAATTCAAGGATCAGTTTTTCATTTCTGTAAAAAAGACTTGGAACTCTGATAGACATTGCATTGAATCTCTGAATGATTTGGGATAGTATTGCCATCTTAAATATTAAGACTTCTAAACCATTTATTTAGGTCTTATTTCATTTCTTTCAGCAATGCTTTTTAGTTTTCGTTGTACAAGTCTTTTACCTCTTTTATTAAATTTATTCTTACGTATTTTATTCTGTGTATGCATTTGTAAATGGAATTGTTTTCTTCATTTCCTTTTCAATTGTTCATTCCTGGTGTATAGAAACACAACTGCCTATTCATTATTTTTAGTGTTTTTTTTTCAAGTAAAAAAAGTAGTCTCTACTGGTTATTTTAAAAGGCAAATAAGAACCCCAGTATTCCTCCAAATATTCCCTAGAGTGGCCTTTGTTAAGTTTGATATATAGCCTTCCATGTATTTTCTATGCATATATGTACAAATATACTTTCTTCATTTGGGTAGAATCATAATATACTTTGTCTACATTTTAACATATGTGTTTTTTACTTAATTATATATTATTAATATCTTTCTATTTCAGTATATCTCGAATTACTTTACTACTCTTAAATGCGGCAGATAGTACCTTATTGTACAGATATATTATACTTTAAGGGTTTTCTTTTAATGAGCATTTAGTGTGTTTTCAGCTTTTTTCGATTATAAACAATGCAGCAATTCTTGTCCCTACATCAGTGTATACTTGTGTATTTCTTTAAGGTAATTTCCTGTAAGTAGAATTGCTGAGGCAAAAAATATGCACATATTACATTTTGATGGACAGCAAGAGATCGTGTTTGTTTTGATTTTGTTTCTTAGCTGCCTTTGTTTATTATGGTCATAGATACTACCCACTCTTACCTAAGAACATCACAGTGAGTGATTAAATGCTGGGGAAAAATGGAGAAATGAAGGGTGTGTGTCTGACCCTTTTTATTCTCATACAGTGTCATAACACATATAATAATCTAAGTAGAGTGTAAATAATAAAATCCTTTTGAGTATGTTTATGAGCTGTGTAAACAGGTATTTTTAAATATATTATTATTCCAACTTAATGTTGTTAAGTGAGGAAGCAACTAGTAGCACATACGTGCCCCTTGGGCTTTATCGCTCTCCTCCTCTCTGTACTACCCACCCCACTGCTAATCTGTCTTTCATTAATCCCCCACCCATTGCTGGCAGTCATCCTTAAATAGCTTTGGACTTGATGCCAAAAGATCTCTTGCTTGTTGACAGGTTCTGTGAATACCCAATGTTCTTTGGCACCATCTAAGACCAGTTTGGGAATTTACTAATGTGTTAAAGCTAATAGCTCTGTGTTGTTCGGGACCGCGCGAAACTCCAGAAGGCAGACCGTTTTCAGTTTTCTGAGACCATCTGTGATGTTCTGTGTGTCTGAGTCTCCTATGAGTCTCACGCTTTTCTATGCTTTTCCATGGTTAACGAAGTAAAGCAGAGGAAGATTTTTGCAACATGCCCAAAGAAAAGAAAGCCAAATGGAAGTGAGGGATAAGGGTAAACATAGTTACTTTCCTTTGCCATCAGTTGTTTTTTTTCTAACTTTTTATTTTGAAATAATTTTTGACTTAGAGGAAAATTGCATGGGTAGTACAGAATTCCCATACACTCTTCAGCCAGTTTCCTCCAGTCTTAGCCTCGTACGTAATCATAGTTTCCTTATCAGAATCAGGTGATATAATGGCAGGATACTTTTAGCTAAACTCCAGACCTGATTAGCATTCCATCTGGCTTTCCCCTAATGTCCTTGCTCTGTCCCAGGATCCACATTGCATTTACTTCTGTCTCCTTAGACTTCTACAGTTCTTCGGTCTCTCCTTGTCTTTCATGATCTTGACACTTTTGAACAGTGCTGGTCAACTATTATATTTTGTTGAATGACTCTGGATTTGGGGTTTCCTGATGTTTCCTAATGTTGACTTCGAGGTTAAGCATTTTGGGGAAGAATACCACAAAATTGATGATATTTTGTTTGTTTGTTTGTTTGTTTGCTGAGTGGCTACTTGATGTTGGCTTCTCTTATTAATGGTGATGTTAACTTTGATCACTTGATTCATAGTTTCTCCTGGGCTTCTCCACTATAAAGTGACTGCTCCCCCTTATAATTAGTAAATATCTGGGGGGAGATACTTTGAGACTATGCAGATATCCCATTTCTCCTCAAGCTTGCACCCACTGACTTTAGCGTCCATTGGTAGATCTTTCCTACAATAATTATCACTATACTGTTTACCTAACAGTGATTTTATATCTCCTTTGGTCCTTGTTTGTTTGTTTACTTGTTTATTGGAATTCTTCTGTAAGGAAGAGCTATCCTTACACACACACACACACACACACACACACACACACACACACACACACACACCCAGGATGGACTCCTGCATAGTTATTTTATTCAATGGGTTCTAATCCAATACTACCATGATTTTATTTTCTTGCTCAAACTGTTCCAGCATTGGCCATTGGGAATTCCTTCAGATTGGCCCCAGTGTCTTTTGATATGTTCCCATCCTTACTCATTTTGTGGCACCCCCAGATGTTCCAGGCTTTTGTTGCGTTTTCCTTGCTCTAGCCCTGGAATCAGTCACTTCTTCAAGAAGCCTGGACCCTTTTAGTGGAGAATGGTGTTTAGAAACCAGTATCTGTGTGTCAGGCGTGCACATGTGGGTACCATTGTTTCTGTCTTCCACCATGTTAAAGCGAGCTCTTTCCTGGGAACATGAATGTAGCAGGACTGAAAGGTGCTCTTGACGCTGCTGGGGAATAAATCATTTTGATGTAAAATCATTTGATTAGCCTGCTTATTGGCGGGTTGTTAAAAATCAGTGCACTTAGAGAGAGGCCTGTAGACAAATAGGTATTTTGACTTTAAATAACTTTTTTGTGGAAAAAATGCTTTTCTATTGAAAGGCTTCTGTTAGCATTCAGACATCCCTAAATTCTTTTAATAACCTTCCATGGATTTTTTACTCCCATTTTTAGTCCATTTCATATTTTAAGATAATGAGAATAACTTTTGATGTTCTGTTAATAGAAGGTACATACTATATAATGTATACCTATTAGAGTGTTTTACTCAATGTCTAAGTACAGACTGATCATCCTATAATAAAATAATTTTATTTTTGCATAGGTTATCATGTGGCACAAAACTTTTGATAAATTATTTATGTCTTTATAATTTTATTTATGAAGTCTTACAAGTCAGAGGATATTGATAACATTTGTATTACTTATAAACATTGAGGGCCTCTTTTCCTTGAAGAGCTAATATAATTTCTTTTGCTGCTTTTAATTCTTGCAAAATAGATCTTGCCTAGATGAAATTCCAGTGCAACTCTTTTGTCCTTTGTGATTTTTCATATTTCTATTATTGTATCTCAACTCTTTGCCTAGCAGTTTCTGTGATAATTAAGCATTGAAGTCAAGGCATTTCTGTGTGTGATTGGTAGGATTCTAATCGTTACTAAGTGTGTTCATCTACCGTGATAATGATCTTCCTAAGCATTTTGCTCTGTTTCAAAACTCATTCTTGGGTCTTACCACCTGTGTCTGGAAAGAGTCTCTTGTTCCTCTTTCAAAATATAGATGGAAGAGCAGGTTTATATCAGAATTTAGAAGATGAATCTTTTTCCAGGGCATTTTGCTCTTGATTTGGCATTTCATAAGAAATTTCCATATTCTTCCCACCCCGGTACACTGTAATTTGGGAGTGGGGTTTGGTACAATATGGTACAAACTCCAGTGGGCAAGTAAAACTTGGTGTTGTAATGTTTTGAAAATATGGCTGGCTGACACTGACCTTTAAATTGTATTTGCCTGCAATAAGAGATCTTGAAGAGTTTGAAGTAGCTTTGAAAAGTAATCATTATATGATCACTCAGCCAGAAGAATTTACTTAAGAATAGCTGTGTGTCTTACACTGAATTTAAAGATTAATAGTATAAGACTTGTTCCTGGTGTCTGTAGACTCTAGTTATGTAGAGAGACACCACATTAACATTTAGTATTTCTTTTCTCTTAATACTTCCTACATCAACCATTGTCTTCTTTATCTTTCCCTTTCCCTAGTTCTAGAACGGAGAACTAGTTTACTTATTAATAAGTATTAATGTGTGTCCTTTACTAATTAAAAGAATAAGTGCACTTGTTTAAATTTTCCTCTGTTAAAAATTTAAAAATTAGTTTGCTCTTACCATGCTTGATTCTTTTTTAAATTAAGTCATGGTTGAGGAGGCAGGTAGAGTATCAGTGGCCCTTGATTTCAGCAAAAAGCCATCTCATCCTGTAGCATCTTGACTTTGGGGTACCAGTTCATAGATGTGTTACTGTCTAAAGTAAATATAAAGAGCTAATATTAAAGCACCAGACAAATCTGTTCTGATTACTCTGGTTCTTTATTCATCTCTTTCCTGGAGACGTGGTAAATAATGGCAATGATACTAATAATAACCGTTTATTAAATGGGCACTGTATGCCAGACATTGTACGGACAGTTTGCAAATACCATTTACTTCAATCCTAATAGAACCCTCCTAATTTTTTTGAAACCTAATGCAGTGCTCAGAAGGTTAAATGACTTATCCAAGATTGCATAGCTCGTAGGTCAGAGAACTGTTCGGATTTTGTTTAAGGTCAGTGCTCTTCCATATAATATATGGCTGTCCTCATGTCGTCTTTATGATTGCCTTTCCTTCAAAGTATTTAAAAATTTTTTAAATACTTGAGAGTATTTTTAAATGTTAGTTTTTTGGGGTTCAGCTACTGCCAGGCTTTTGGTTTCTAGACATGAAATACTAGATATGAAGCAAGGTAATTGCTCCCAGATGATACAGTCATGACTTTCCTTAAAGCTGAATGTGACTTTTCGCTTGGACTTTCTTACTTTCTGTGAGTGGAAACTTCAGGCTTTGGGCTGATGGCGTATAATATTTAATGACTGGGAAAATAAAGCACTGAACATGACAGTATATAGACTATGACCATGAGTCAGTTGTAACTGCTTTGACCTTTCGTGTGAATGCCGCTGGCTTCACTCTGCACCCAGTGACATGTATGGAGTTTGGATTCAGGAAGTCCAGTAAGATGATGCAGGTGGGACCTTATCTGGTATAAATACAAAGCTCTTAACTCCAACCTCCTTTCCATTTATGTTCCTAAATCTCTAAGGTGTGAGCTTCTGATTATACTGGGCTCATGATGAGCACTTTCTTTGGAAGAAGGGAGTTTTGAGAAAAGGAGGAAGATGGATTTTCATCGGAGGTGTAATTAAAAACCTGCCCTACAGGTTCTGGACAAGTGGGGTCAGAGGTGTTGGGCTTAAGATGTAAAAGGATGATTTGGGACTTTTAACTATCTAGCTTAGGTAATCTGAAAGCTCCCTTCTTGGGCTAAGAAAAGAAATGGAGATCATAAACACAGCAAAACAAGTAACTTAAATACTAAAAGACGATTTGGCTTTAAGTCTTTAAAACATCATGTGACTTTCATGTGAGTGCTGCTTAGAATATGAGACGGAAAACTAATTGTCAGAGTGCTTTGTATTTACTGTACACACTTCTGAGGCAGATAACAGAACCATTCACTTAACAACTCATCTTTCAGAGAAAGTTCTTATCATTATACTATCAAACAATTGAAGAAACGGCTGTGTTGGTAAGAGACAGTTATTCCTGGTCAGTTTTTTATTGGTGCTGTTAAGTATCATTACCACTTTGTATTTTAAATCACACCTAAAGAAGTAACAAGGAAATGAAATGGCAGGAAAAAGGTTGTTATAATAAAATATGTGCCATTTGAAGACCCTCAGAAATGTGGGGTAATTGACATAAGTGGAACACACTGGAGCCTGCCTGCCTGAAGTCAGATACATTATGACACAGGATTTATCGCTTGTCATTAGAAATTTCTTGTGTTAGAACATTTGGATTCAGTGACCCCAGTGCAGTATTCATGGAAGGAGGGTGAATTCTGCCCTCCTTGCTATGAGGGGAAGGCCCCGGATAACGGTCAGTCATAGAATGACGGACACCGTCTCCGTCTGCCCCCTTTTGGCTCTCTTTCCTCTTTGGTTTGCACTGCGTGCTTGGCCTAACACTCCTACTCACCGAATCCCTTGCTCTTAACAAAAAACCCAGGGGTACAGAGGTCAGCTTGGAGGATGGGCTTTTTGTATGACTTGGTTTGATGGCTGCAGTTAGGGTGTGTTTCAAGTAGGCAAGGAATAGTGAGCAAAACTTCTGAGTTCATTTTTGAGATTTGGACTTAAAACAACAATGTTACATTAAAGCGCTTAAGAGGATTCCTAGCCGTTGGTCATTGGGGACACTTTTTGATGATTTCTGAGATAGTAAAGCTATTTTGGCTACATATTAAATGCAGGAGAATTTAAGATGGGTGTCATGTGATATTAGGAATGTAAGGTAAAAAATGCTAATTACCATCAAATTGATTTATTTAACTCTAAATTGCTTTATTAATGTGCGTCCAGAATTTTTTTTAAATGGGGCCACAGTTCATAATGCTGTTTGTGTATTTTTCCACACAGCAGGATATTTCCATAAATGGGCAGAAGTCATATAACGATCATTTATATTAGGAGCATAATATCCTATTGTGTTGATGGACCATGGCTCTTGCTAAGCTGTCCCCATGATTTTGGGCATTTAGTCTGATTTTAGTTTTTCTCTATGATAAATACTAAGGGATATATAGAAAGGGCCTTTCTTGCTATGGTAATTGTTCAGCATGCCCTGTGTATATGCCACACATGACCTCAGGTGCTGTGGCAGAATGCAAAGACGAATGAGACATGAAGCGCCGTAGGAGATTTGAGGATTGAGGGAGGCTTTCTGTCTAGTGTGATCAAGGAAGGCTAATAGAAAAGGGCGTTTGATTCTGGGTCTTGAAGGATGGGTAGCAGTAAGAAAGGCATATACGGGAAAATTAACTCCAGACAGTGGAGTAAGCAACTCAGAGTATTGTGGCTAGAGTATAAAGGGTCCATCTGCTAAGAGCCTAAAATAAGTTTTACCAGAAAATATCTTGCTATAAGAATGTGTCCTAAATGTATGTGTCCTAAATGTGTTTTAGAAAGAGTACACTACTACGTGTGTGATAAAAATGTTGTCAAAGACATGCTGTATACAGAAAGTATGCTCCTAGAGGCTTAACCCCTCTTTGCCAGACACTTTTTGATCTTCCCTAACAGTGATTCATAGACCAGTCTTATGAGGGGGACTTAATATCTGATTCCCAAGTGATGACAGGGAAGAGTTGAAGTATGCCATTGTACATGAAAAGTGGGACGTCATCAACATCTTCTGTACAAGCCAACTCCAGTTCATTCAATTATTCATGCATAGACCAAGCATTTGGAGAATAGTTATGTGCTAGGTATAGGCCAGTGCTAGAATAAAGAAGACCTGATCCTCCAAAGAAACTAATGGATTCATTGAAGAAAGAACCAAAATAAACAACCACAACAATGAAACAAATCCTCAACAGCATGTTAAGCTCTTTGAATTTATGCATAGGGTACTATGCAGCCACAGGGATGGCATATCTAAAACTAGTAGGGGGCATCAAAGGAGGCTTCCTGGAGGAGGAAATGTCTATCAATACTGGGTCTTAAGGAGCGGGAGGAAGAGCAAATGAAGCCCGCCCACGTAGGCAGAGCGATCACCGTGGACAAAGGCATAAAGGGGTAAGAGAACATTAGCCACTAGGAAACTAGTGTTTAAACTCTTCTCTGCAGCTGGAGAGGTGGGAAGAGACCAAACAATGAATGGCTGTGAATGCCATGCTGCAGAAACATCCTGCGTTAAAAAAAACCAGCATGATCAAATTGACCTGGGAAGTGAATAGGGTGGTCCAAGCTAGCAATGTTGAGCATAACGACAGGAAAGAGGGGACAGTGAAGAAGACCCCTCCATGGTCCACTCTTCCTGAGTGCTTTGTTATATGGGGAAATGAACAGCCTACTGGAGAGCACCAGTGTCCAGATGGTATGCTAATATGGTTTTGTAAGTGGATGAATACCTGGTGAGAATTATTTTATTATGGGTTATGCAGTGACCAGGATGGGAAAGAGAAATGGTAACAGGATTTAACTTTTCTCTGTACCCCAGGTGGCATGTGGGGGGAGCACCAAGCCCATAGCATGGGCACTATATCCTGACCTCCCATTAGAGTGGGTGGTGGTCAAACAAGCTCTGCCACACACTAAATTCTAGTTCTGGGTTTTAACCATTCAGCTAATTTTATCAAATTAGTATGAGCATGTTTTCCTTTTTAAAAGACTATAGGGGGAGAAAAACCTTGGCGCTTTTCTCCAGTATGTAGCATTGAATTTTATATATATGGTATATATAATTTACATATAGTGTATTTGTTATATGTAAAAGATGCAGTGTAGGTCATTGCTTTCATATGACCCCTGCAGCCGAAAAGGAGGACAAGAATCAGTGAGCTTTCAAAGTCCCTGATCTCCTGGAATTTACATTCTTAGTGCATTTGGATGAGATGAGACAGGCTGCTACTGAGTTGCTTCAAAAACTAAAAAGAAACTGGTGAAGTGTAGTTGTCCGCTCACATTTTTCTTTTTAAATGCTTTATGCCCAGGGAAAATGTTGGGACTGGGATTTAAATTTAAATTTTATGAGTTTGCATGGGTCATTCTTTAAAAAAATGGGTTTTAGATTGGTAATCAGTAAATGGCACCCTCTTTTGTCTTCCTTAATTTTTTTGCATGCTGTTGGGTCATTCAGAGTGGCACTAAGGTTAAATCAGGTGCATCATAAGCCACTTGAAAACACATGGTTAAGTCTGCTAAACACGGGCTTGACTGGGTACCTCTCTTGTGGGCTTGTTGGTTCTTGTGCAAATTCCTGCTTCCACCCAGTTCCAGGATCAGCTGCACATACCTGCCTCACCCCAGTCCAGAAAGGCCGGCCCGTTCTCTTCGCCCAGCCCAGAAGTAGAGTTCTGGAAAAAGTTGCTTCCTGGGCTGTAAGAACCTCTGTAACTGCTCTCTTTCCTAGAGCTTCCAGTTTACTGTGCTAGGAAGGAATATCATGGAAGGATGCAAGGATTTTTAGGCAAAGAAAAAATACTGAAATGGATGTGGTGTTGAAATTAAGGTGGTCTCTAGGAAGTACCGTAACCACCCTCTTTCATACTCCTGGCCCCCTTACCTGGTTGTCTGTAATATAGCATTTGTTTTTCCTTTTAAAAATGTGTGTGTGTGTGTGTGTGTGTGTGTGTGTGTGTGTGTGTGTAAGAGGGAGGGAGAGAGAAAGAGATTTATTCAATATCATGGAATCTTTGAGGGAAAGAGTATAAAATTTTCAAAATTGTAACAATAATGACTTCATTTGATGTGTATCACATTCTACATGACAATAGACCAGTTCTCCTTTATTAATATTTGTGTTTTCTCTTAAAGTCTTAAAAGAAATATTTTAGCTTTTTAAAAATCTTTATGGACCAATGTTATAAATAGAAAAACATTATTGGTTTAGATCGTATGATATGAAGATGGTCACACTGAGGGTATTTGCATGTGGGCTCTATCAAGAGGGTTGAAGTTGACGCGGGTGGGCTCTGTCTGCAGGCTCTGCTTCAGGAAGAGTGCATTCATCACCCAGGCTCATTTGGTCAGTCTGTCTTTCCCCAAGCCAAAAGGATAAACAGGCTTGACAAGCTGTTTATAAAAGGTTGTCAGTTTTTAGGGTGTGGCTGTTGAACCACACCTGAGAAACAACCTAAATGAAGCCAACTCATAAAGTTACTTAAGAGCCTCCACCCCGGTTGATGGTCCAGATTGTCTCCAAGGGAGGTGAACTAAGCCAGTGTTAAGACTGTGAGTGGGATAAGGCAGTAGTGATAAGGCATAATGGATGCATTCATACACATCACTTCAATACAGCACTTTCTTGGATGGAAGCATGGGAAATAGCACTTGAGCACACACTCACGCTTCTTGTTAGCCTTCTTGGTCACTGCTGACCTGCCACTGTCCTTCCTTTCCCAGCTACCCACTGGGACTTGGGCCTCTGTAAGGTCATTGAAAATCCTTATGTTCTGAGAATGCGAAGAGAAAAAAACTTGATCTCTAACCCGTCGGAAAGTTGGTTGAAACAGTAAAATAAATTTTAAAAGAAGACCATCCCCATACATTGCAGTTAGTTTTGACTAGAATAAATTTACCATGTTATGAAACTGATAGTGTTACTTATGACAGTATTTTAATTTAGAAAGTACTTTGGTAAGTTTATAGCTTATAAGTTAAATGGATTCGTTTGTGAGGACTTGAGGAATTCCTTCCAACTTCTGATTGCTACCTCAAGTCCGTTTTAAGTAGGTATAACAGACATTGCTCCTGTGACCCTATTTTGCCTTTTAACCCATTGGTACTTCTTTCATTTCCTTTAGTGGGTTTCATTAAAATTTAGGAAAGCTTATAAAATTCCAAAAAAGTTAACTCTAAATAAAGGAGAGGTAGGCCAATATTTTAATTTGGAACTGTGGCAAAATTAATTTTCCTCAGATCACTGGTTAGCAACTGTTTTAATTTATTTGTTAATGAAAATCAATAAACTATTTAAATTGCATGTAAATTCTACCACTCTACTATAACACGTTTTCATCTTATTTTTATATTAGTTTATATTTTATTTATGTGGTATACTTTTTATTTCGAATACTACTTTTACTTTAGTTATTTTCCACTCATTTACAAAAAGCCTTTACAACTATAATAAATAATATTCAATTGCATTAATGTATTATAATCTGTAAACCATCTTTCTTATGTTAAAGATATAGATGTATCTAATTCTTTGCTACTTTAGATATCATTGTAGTGAAATCTTTAGGCTGCAATAATTTCCTTGGGATAAATTTACAAGGTTAACTAGGTCAGAGGTATGAACATTTTTTGATTTGCTGAAAGAGTTTCTCAAAGACTCTAGATTATAAAAATAATACATAATCACCCTAATAAATTAGAATGGTATGGAAGTATATAAAGTAAACGTAAAAATTCTCTGTGGACCCCAGTCCCATTCCCCCAAGTGAACCATGGTGAGCCTCTAAGCAAAGGTTGTATAGAAGGAGGAAAGACGGAGTTCTGATGAGTGGAATGATGTGGAAGTGGTGACAGTGTCCGGTATAGTTAAAAAGTAAAATGAAATACTGGTTTATTTGTATGATTTTAAAAATGGAATCCAAGCAGCTCCCTCTTTGGACAAGACATAGAGGTATCCAGTGTTGGTTTACCAACAGCTGGTTTGACAAAGTGCAGCCTCCTATGTCAGATAATGTTAAGTGATGTTCATGTGCCCTTGACTCTGATCAAGAGATGGCTGGAACCAGCAGGCCCCAGCTTTCCTCAGTTTGAGGGTCATTCAGGAATCCTTGTAGATAAGAGAGGAATTGTATATTCCAGGCCCCAGAGTGATGACTACACTTGGAAAGCTGGGAGGGTTAGTGGAGGCAGTTCAATTGTGCTAAGGAGCAAACATGCTTTTTGCTGCATGTCTGTGACCTAAGTGTCTTTGACATTTGATTTTATCTTCGAGACCCATCACAGAAATCAAGTTTGTGGTCTTTCCCAATTTTCTGGGAACTGTGGCTGAGCAGAGGGAAAGAAGCCATTCTATAAGACCACTCTTTACAAATGTGTTAATTTCCTCCATGAGCCTGGAGAAGAACAATGGTATTCTCCCAGTTGGTTGTTTCATTAAATTATTTTGAATTAGTTGTCTCTGAAAGGAGGTGTCTTCTGTGTCCTGTATGTGCTCACTTCCTTTGCTACTCTGGCCTGAGTATAATTAGATCACCTTATCTCCCTGCCCACCAGCCCTGTCTCCGTTCCCCCGACATCTGAAGGGAAGGTTAGCATGGCACGCATGGTGGTTTTCTGGCCTGTAGAGACATTAGCTGGCAGTCCCCAGAGTTCCATTTGCTAGTATTGGGCCCAGTTCACAGCTTTCTGCCTATAGAAACAACAGGCAAACTAGGGAATCCTTTAGTAAGTCACAGACAATTGCCACTGAACTGAGAGTCCTGCTAACTGGACCAAGTTCCTCACCAACTCTGTGCATTGTTTTCCAGTTTATAAAATTGGGCGTCTAGACTTATCCCCAAGACTGTGTCTAGGACATAGATGGGAAGAGGTGGAGTCCTCAAGTGATGACTGAAATTGGAATAAAAACCATGAGACCCATGTCCCCTGACTGCCATGCTTTTCAGACACGTCTTAGCACTTGCTCCCTGCACAGAAGCTGGATTCCAAACAAAGAAGCCACTGAGGGAAGTTATGCTTCACTTCACTTTTTAATAAAATAGAGTGTCTACTCATTAGATAGGAGTATGTCTAAAATTCAGAACCTTGGAGACTAATTCTCTTAACTTTCAGATGATACCATCATTTAATTTCCTAGACATTAAAAAAAACCCTGAATGTTTAATACATTTGTAGGAATAGAAGGAATGCAACAAAGACTAGAATTTTATAATGTACATTAGACATATAAAAGTTGTCAATAAAGTTTCCCCTCTTTTTCTGTCTTCCTCAGAGCAATAGTAATGACTGCTCTCATAGATAAGCTGCTCCATTGTGTTGGGCAGTGGTTGTATCTTCATGTGTTAACTCATTATCACTCCAAAAACTACCTTTCATTTGACTGCGTCGTCTCACTGCACTGTTTCACAGGAAAGTTGTACTCTCCTTAAATTAGAAGAAGCTGAATAAAAGCTGGAGGCCCAAGGATTTTATAGGTACTGATTCAGTAACTGTGTCTAATGGCACAAACCTTCTATTTATTCATATTACTAAAACTGCGGTAATAGAAACGAAAACCACTTTACTGAAAAAGGAACTTAGGAATGAGATCATTAAATATAACTAAATATATTTTAAATTTAAATATAAACACCATATAGTTCCTGTTTTATATCACGTACACATCTGAACTAGCTATTCTGAATGCTGGGCTCAGAGAAAAAGGTCAGAGATAGTTACAAAGAAGGTCCTTTTAGTATCAGGCTCATTTGAAAAACAATGAGATCATTTGAGACAATCACTTTAGCCTTTTTTTTTTTCCAGCCGAGATTTCTGTGGGTGCTTTTGTTGGTAGTCCATTTATGCTGTATACTTACTGTCGACTCTGCCTCTGTTTTTATCACTGGATTCTCCTGTAGATTTTTTAGGCCAATATGATTAACCAAGGAGGAATCGGAGAGTACGTGTATGGCCCCAGGAATTTTTTGCAGATCCGGATTAGAATTAGAGCACACACCATTGTCCCAGGCTCGAGCTCCTGAACATGTGAGCACAGGTGAGCCTTGAGGTGCCCAGACCACAGCCGATCCCCGCTCACACCTGGCTTATTAGGCCCCACTCACCCAAGCATTTTTGATAGTTTATCCTCCCAGTCATATTTCAGCTATCACCTTGACCATTTAACTTTTGTGGGCACATGCCTGTACATATAAAAATATGATGCTTTAAAATAAAATCTGTGTTTATTTGCATAACGAACATACATATTACCTAGGACACCTCCCACACCAACCCACCCATACTTCCTACACTCTACTTTGCTAATAGGAAATTATTAGTTGTTTTGTGCTGTTGGCAGTTCTGGAGAAAATACACAGAGCCAGGTGTTGTGACTATTGGGTATAGGATTGAGAATATAATTTTTACAATCTGTAGTTTTTTAATAGCCAATTATTAGAGATAAGAAAGGGGATTTTTTATATGACTTTTGAGATGTCCCAGTAATGAACTCTCACTGGGCGTCATTATCTGAACAATAGTGATCGACTGCAGCTCAGCAGTATGTAGGCAGGACTTATTAGATAAGCACGGTGTAGGCCACAGTGGTGATAAGGCAGCCTACATTGTCCTATGTGTTAGGTAACATAGATCGTCCTACGTGTTTCTTGAGGGAGAAAGGAGAGCCATTGAGATTTCAGTATTGTCCTCATGCCTGTTGCCATGATAGTTTATATTTTGCCTTTGAATAAGACAATTTAAAAAAAACATTATAATTTAAATATGTGATTCACTTACTCAGAAATGGGACGAAGTGCAAACATGATGCGACACAGTGGTTTTGTGGGATGGGAAATAAAGAATCAGTCTCTTCAGCTTGAAGAGGTTGGATTTGACAAGACATCTTAGGAGGCCATACTGGAGTGTGAAGAAGGCAGCAATTATAAGTGATAATTAATATCTTTGATGATGGCCGTAATTTCAACCCCAGTTTCAACCATCAGCAGTTCTGCTAATGAGGAGTTAACAAGTGGAAAGGGAACCCCTAAGAGTCACCTCAGGCAGGAACCACCATGGCCTGTGATATTTGTCATCCGTGTCCTTATGGTTACGTGGTCAGGGGCCCAGCAGGCGCAGCATACAAATAACAGTAATGGATTTTGTTTATATGTACCCAGTCTTGTTTCAGAAAAAAAAAAAATTATGGTGGCTTAAAAGGTTATATGAAATAAAATTAAAAATCAGTGGGTGAGGATATTGGGACAGAGGGAAACAGCAAGAAAAGGAAATGAGAAGTAAAAACAGAGATAGCATGCATTGCGTAAGGTCTTGTAGATAACACTGGAAATAAGCCACTGATTTGGCTCTGTGCTCTCCCGCAGTCAAGGCGAAGAGTCTTTAAGATTCAATAAACCGGCTATTCAGAAGAATCACGAGTACCGCACAAGTGGGACACGTGGGCCATGCCATCAACCGCACGTTGAGAGTAAGTCCACCCATGGCTGGAGGTAAAACAGAGCTTCAGTACTTTACGGGGAAGTAGAGTAGGCTTGTTTAACCCGATTGTGCTCATTTCTGTTTACTGATTACACAGGGGAATCATACATAGCCTGAAAACTTTCTATTCGTAACTTCTTTCCTCTTCTCAATGTAAAATAAGCGATAGTTCAAATGAGATGAAAAACAGGATACTTACACTCCCTGAACTCTCCCTTTGAAATAGAGGGCCCATGAGCTCTTAAAATTTTTGTGACTTTCTGGTGTAAAAAGGACTGTATTCACTAGATGGCAGTATCAACAGCCTTTGGGAAAATTAAATAGGATCCTGAATCTCTTTAAGTACCGAAAATGTGGAAAAGTAGGAAAAGCGATTTAATTGAACATACAGGAGTTCATATATCTACAACCTACACGAAAGAATTTTCCATTTCCTCCTCCCCTTTTCTTTCAGGGCCAGGGAGGAGGGGCTATCCATAGTAGCTGCAAGCATGTCTGGGTGGCACCCAAGGGGTGAGGGGCACTTTGCATGAGGAGCAAACTTCCCAGCTCTCGGGCATGCCAGAGGCAGCAGGGCTTCCGGCCACTTTCTGTTTGACCCTGCAGCTGTCACAGGTTAGGAGTTACTGACAAATGTTTGGGGGCTACCTGTGGGATAATAGTGTATTGATAAGGTGCAAAAATGTGTTTAATACATGGGGATGATATTTAGACCCTCATGTTTGCTCATTTTTCATTTCTAGCATCAAGGCAATGTGACCTCTCAGGAAATGAAGTGATTTATTTCTATTTATGTAAAATTCTTTTGCCCATTTTCATCATTGAGGAGAGGTTACGTACTTTTTCATAGCTTTGTGTGTGCGTTTGTGTGTGTATGTGTGAAAAAGGTAGATTCATTTTTAAATCATAATGGTATACAATTAGTGGTATTTGGTCGAATGTTAGGATTTTTATAGCGTATCTTGGGTAGTATGTGAGTAGTAATAGAATAATTAATTGATCTCTATCGTACTCCTCAAGGCAGTTAGTTTCTTAACAGTAGCGCTGCTGATGTTCTATGTAGGACACTTGTTCATCATGTGGGACCGTCCCATGTGCTGCAGGGTGTCTGCACACCTAGCTCTTGTCCTGTGCGATTTCTACATGTCAGAAGTGCTCAGGCATTGCGACTACCCAACAACACTCTATTTCCACGTGTCTCCTTGGAGGGGTAAGGAGGGGGAGGCGGCCCTGCCCAGGGTTGAGAACTGCTGGACTAGAGGTTTTGGTGTAAGTAACGGAACTTGTAGAATTTAGTGGGTATAATCTCTTTAAAATATTGTACATTAATAACTTTATATTTTAAAAAATCACAACCACCACACCGTCGCTTTGACTCATTTGCATTTACTTATGGGTTCTGATTCCAATTAATTCTGCATAAACACAGTTTTTACATAGTATAAACTTGTACATATATAATTTTAGGGTATACTTTTTATATTACCTTATCAAGTACTTTTTCTTGTATTCCTTATTGCTTTTCTAATAGTGTACATACCTTGTCCAGATAGTTCATTGTCCTCCACCTTGCTTCTCCTGCCCTTTTTAAATAACTTTCTTTGAAAGTTACAGCCATTAATTTTTTTTCTCACTTGAATTCTAGTATTATTTTCTTGAGATCTTTAAAGTATCTTTTTTCTTGCAGCCTAATTGAAATTGTTGATATATAAATGACTTAAGGTTGAATCATATGCTTTGCTGTTTTAATCAAGCTGGTATCATACTGTTTGCATAAGAAATGTCCAAACCTGTAGAGAATTTTTACAAGAATTTATTTGAGCCAAACTGACAACATTGCCAGGAAGCAAGGTCTCAGATGCCCTGGAGAATGACAGTTTTGCAGTGTCATTTATACATTTGGAACTAAAGAAGGAGTGTAAGGAAGATTACATGAAGGTGGGAGAAAGCAGGGAGAAGATTGGATTACAGGATACTTAACAAGATTATGTGCTCCCTTGGGGTGGTTTACACCTTTGAGGGGTCTAGAAAAGAGGATTGCTTCTGGCATTTCAAAGGTATGTGAACCTAGATGCATAAGAACAGTGGACAGGGCTGGCTTAAAAATATTTTATGAGGAAGTTATAGATTGGGGCAGTGTTGTCACTGGGAGAGGTAAAAAGTATAACTATTGCACTGTGTTGTACACCTGAAACTAATTTAAAAAAAATAAATTTTAAAATTAAAAAAATAAATAAAGAAGTTGTAGGCTTGGGGCATGACTACCCACCATGACCTGCCCAGTTAGGAATTTATGATTAGATTCCTTGTGAGGGTACTTTTGGTTATTGAACTTGTACATACCCCTTTTTTTGTCCATAGTATTGGGTCGTCGGAAAAGTCATGATGTATTTTTTTCTATGTTTTCTATGCAAAAATGCGTCATTACTTTTCCGACCACCCAATATGTTCTCTCCTTTTGCTAGACTTCTCCTTTTTCCTCCCATGAAGGTTTTATTTGGTGGGAGGTTACCTTGCACGTGTTCTGTGATCCTTACTAATCTCACCTGCCCTTGAGGGTGGTTTGTGCACCCGCAAGCTATTCGTTTCTAGATTGTGCTAGTTCAAAAGAGGAGTACTCTTATTTCCTTTCTCTTTTCCTTTTCTCATCAAAGAGAGTTAAAAAGCCACTTGAGCTTAAGGCCTGGACCTTAGGATTTCTATTGGTTCTCATGGTACCTAGCACAGGGCCTGTCCCTAGTGAATCCTCTAGGCAAAGCCTTGGTTGATGGATACATTCTCAGTTCACTTTCCCTGGTTGGTCTTTGCAACAGTGCAGTTACCACCAGCTTCTGGATATTGGTTTAAGTCACCATAAAGTATGGCCAAGCCATTAGGAGCGAATTTTATATCTTGCCTGTGATATGTAAAGACAGAAGATTGGGGTAGAAGAGATCCCAAGTGGCACCTGACCTAATGAAAGATCCGTGAGTAATGAAAGGGAGAAGAGGGAAAACAACCGCTGAGTTGAACTGGAAGAATGCTGGCCTGCTCTGACCCGTGGTGTGCCAAGGTCCAAAGGCAATGCCAACTGACAACATATGTTAAGCAGCTGAGTGGGTGCCATTTTCCCGCCTAGACAAGCCTCTTCAGGCACAAAAGCCTAAGGAAAGTCTCTCATGTTAAGGAGCAGCAGGGACTCTTCCGGACCCATCATTCCAGTGTTACCTTCCCACCACCAGGCTAGCACCACCCTCCCACCCCTGACTGAAGCGCAATAGAGAAATGTTGTTTAATGCTAAAGGGTTCAATCAGCAAGATGGAGTTTTAAGGTTTAGGTAACCTTGGGGCCTTGTTTGGGTGACTAGACTTTTGACTTTTATCTAATCCCTAGAACTGCCTTATTACAAGATATATCCATGGAGACAAATGTGAAGCTATTTTGACCATCACTTCCATGACTAGCTCCTTAGGAGCTAGCTGATATCCTGTCTGCCCATGTCAGAAGCAACTGGATTAAAGATGGCAGATCTTGTGTCTCTTGTTAGACTAGACACTTCAAATGCTGATTAAATTGCTATCAAACTGCATAACCCACATCTTTATTTTAATTTACAAAACCTTTATTTGGCTTGCCGCTTAGCCAAGCTGTCATTTAACTGAAAAACTGCTTGTCTGCATACTCTGTAAGAAAATATTTTATTTATACCTACCGAATTTCACCATTGAATTTCTGAATACTTCCTATTATCCATCTAAGCTTTAAGTGCCCTATGTAAGACACTTAATATCAATCAAGATAGTAATTATTCTACATGACCCAACATCTCAGTGGTTCTCAAAACAAAGATTGATTTTCCAGTTGTCCTCTATGTCCCTATATTTGTGGGTCAGCAGCAGCTCTGCTCTGTGTTGACCTCAGTCTGTTGATGGAGCAGCCTCTGTTTGCGTCATTGCTACTCTTCAGAGCAGGGCATGAAAAGAGAACAAGGTGAAGTTCATACTACCTCTTTAAGTTTGCTCCTGGAAGTGGTACGTGGTCACGTGGCCATGGCCCAAAGCAAGTCACATGGCCGTACTTGAGTTCAACAGGGTAGGGATATGTTATTACCCCTTGGGAAGGGGCAAGACATTTTGATGAATATTAATACCGGGGGTGCCAAAAACATGTATACACATGACTTGTATTCATCCTTTGTTATCGGTATATATTGAGTGTTACAATTTTAATACAGTTCTTTCCTTTCTTAAAATGTGTATATATTTTTGGGGCACCCTCTGTGTAATCTACTGCATGCCTAAAAAGGCATTTCCCACACTGCAAGATCTTAATATTCTGCAAGCGAGAGTAGTTTTCGTTCAGTTTTCAAAATATAGTACCATAAGTGAGTGGTGGGTCAGTTAGGTTGATTTTTTTCCCCTTTCTTGCAAGAAATCTGTTATGTTTAATAAAACATAATACTCGTGGTATATTTGAGCTATCTATAAAGTTATTTTACAGTAGCTTTAACTTATCAACTCTCAATGTCTTCATTTAATAATATGTATTCTACAACTGTCACTTGTTGGCTTTGCTGTTAGACATTTCTTTTTTTCTTTTTTCTTAAGATTTTTATTGGGGAATTGAGGGAGGGAACAGACAAGTTGCTGTCCTTTTCTTCTTCAGTCTAGTTGTGGAGGACGTCACTTCACTGGCCCATGTTGGTATTACCATTGCGCTCTTCTCGGGTGAGGCAGTCGCTCGCTGGCCATTGGACGGCTACTCACAGTGGCTCACGGCAGCTCACGCCGGCTGCCAGCCCCTCACGGCGGCTCCCGCTGGCTGCCGGCCAGCCCCACTGCAGCCTACTCCGACACTGGCGACTCACGGCAGCCCAGCTCCAGGTCAAGCTGTTGTTCACCATCTTAGCTGTAGAGGGCGCAGTGTCACTGGCCCTCATATNTTAAGTTGTTAGGAAGCTTAAATTGAACTAACATCTGCCTTCAGTTGAACTTTCTATTTTTTTTTTATTTGGGGAGGGGAACAGCGTTGGGGAATCGGTGAAGGGGAACAGACAAGTTGCTGTCCTTTTGTTCTTCAGTCTAGTTGTGGAGGACGTCGCTTCACTGGCCCATGTTGGCATTATCATTGCGCTCTTTCCAGATCAGGCAGGTCGGTCGCCGGCCTCTGGACGGCCGCTCACGGCGGCTCTTGGCAGCTCACACCAGCTGCCAGCCATTCACGCTGGCTGCTGGCCACTCGCGGTAGCCCATGGCAACCCACTGCAGCAGGGGCTGCAGCCTACACTGTTGCCAGCAACTCATGGCAGCCCAGCTCCATGTTCACCATCTTAGCTGTAGAGGGCGCAGTGTCACTGGCCCTCATATGTGGGATCCGAACCGGGGCCCTGCTGCTCAGAGCTGGCGTCCCAAGCCAACTCCTAACCAATGCGCCACTCGGCCGGGCCTAGACAGTTCTGTTTCAAAACCACACATTTGTTTTCTCTTCAAAAGGTAAATGGAATCAGTTGAGAGGAACTATCAGGAAGAAGAAATGGGGGGTGGCAAATGTGTAAGATCCTGAGTTTTATTTCCTTATTAATTTTCTCAGAAAAAAAAAGTTATGTCAGTGCTTGCTCATGTGGGTATGTCTGTTTAGTTTTAAAAGTTACCTTTTTGCTCTTGGCTAGAAACCAGCCTGGCAGGAAGAGCCCCCTGTGTCACTGTTACAGCGACTCGATGATGATAAGGAGCCAGCTACTCTTCTTTCGTCTGGCTGGGGAGGACGGGGAACAAGTAAAATGGGCTGGTAGGAAAAATTGCTTCCTGGGCTGAGTTTTTCCCACCATCCACTTAGGCCGATAGGCTGCCACTCCACACCTATCTTCTTTGGCAGAAACTCAGATCGGTGGGCCAGTTCCTGACACACATCTATATGCACTTTGAATTGCTTGTTCTGTTTTCCTCTTTCCTGCTCAGGTTTCTCTCAGGAGTGGGCTTCACTTTAGACTTATCACTTTTGTCAAAAAGAAAACACATATTTATAGGATGGAATACCTTACGGACAGAGGGTGTGGGCCGAGTGGAGGAAGGCATGAATCCTGGCTTTTGTCAGTCAGCAGTGTTTATGGAACCACCGTCCGGATGCCAGGCGTATTGTGGGCACTTATCAAAGAAATAAGTTTGGCCCACCTGCCTCCTGTTGTCCACCCTGCACATAAGACTTCACCCTGAAGATTCTTTCTACTGGTCCTACCCGTGGAATTCAGCTTCCTCTGGATAAAGAACAATATTTCCGAGGGTAAAATAGATCTAGACCCCCTGTGGCGTAAAACTGGCATTCATTGAGAAAGGTAGAGGGTTCTCAGTTCCAGATCACATATTTAATGCAAGAAACAGGCCCTGTCTCATTGTCAAAATGTTTACCAGGACGTAATTCGTTTTACACGAAGAGTGCCATTTTTAAAATCAAGCTCACTCCTAGGTACCTGATTCACTGCTTCACACACGTAGTAGGCATCCATGAAATAATTTTTTAAATTAAAGAAAGATAGACATTGCCCAACTTTTTAAAAAATCCTCCAACCACAAGACCCCGATTTGTCATCTGGGAAGGGGTGCTTCGACTCAGTAGGAAAGCTTGTGCCGCACTGGGCGGGGAAGCAGCCTTTTATCTGCTGGCTCCTAACATCGCCTATCTGTCTTGAGGCAAAATTGGCTCCACCCTATTATCCCAAGTACAATCTGTGGCTCCTCATGGTTTGAACAAACTCACCTGCCACCTTAAAATAGAAAATAAACTTGTTGAAGGAGAGAAATAGGGAATTAGTGACCAAACTTTGTTTACTCGGTTACATTGTGACTTAAAGTATTTTTAAATGTGGACTTTAGTGACACTATCTGTTAGTGAAAATGCATAGCACCTTTGGGAGAAAAAAAAAAAGGCCATAACTAAGTGCAAGCCTCTCTTTTTAAAGAAATGTTCACCCTGGTCAGCTCGAAGCCCCCTTGTAGGGCCGAATCCTCAGTTCTTTAATTCCGAGTCCATATTTATCTGAAAGGAATAGGGGAGATGTACAGTGCTTTTGAATTTGGGGGCTTGGGAGTGGCGTCTTATCCATACATCTAGAATACTATTTAGAAATATTATTTTTCAAGCCATACAGTACTTAGAGGTATCAAGATGCATACTCTCACTTATCTGGCTGGGTGGGAGGTGGGGCAGGAGAGAACAAGGTAGGATGAAATCAAGGCTTCCGCAGCAGACGTGAGCTGGTATCATAGCAACTTCTCCCTTGGGACAAGATGCTGTACATAATTTTCCCTTCACATACATATGGTCAGATTGGAGTTGGCCCAGCGCTTTAAATTTCGAAAATGTGTATTAACACAAAGAAGAGCTGACATAAGTTCAGAATAGCTAAATCTGCCATTATTTTAGAATCAAATGAGCTCCTACTATTGGGTTGTCTGACAAGTCATGACGCATGTTTGCAACAGATGGCACTAGTTCATTTTTGGAAGTACTAGAGTCATTTGCATCTATGTTATTGCTATGTCATTTGACAACTGTCAGTTCTAGCTTTATTCTAAAAAAAATTGAGCAATTTGGTTGAGTTTTGGAGATTTTACAACAAGTTGAAGATGGAAGACCAAACTGTGCATTTTCGCCATATTTTACTGTTTTCTTCCATAAAGGGCAGAATGCGCATCAAGCTTGTGAAAATCTGCATAAAGTTTATGGTGACAATGCTCTACAAGAATGTCAGTGCCAACGATGGTTCACAAAGTTCCATGCTGGTGATTTTCATCTCAACGATGCTCCTCGGTCAGGGAGGCCCACTGAGGTTGATGACAACAAAATAAAGGCATTGATCGAGTCAAACCCACGTTACATGGCATGAGAAATTGCAGAAACATTGAACATCCATCATTCAAGCATTCATGACCACCTGAAGAAGCTGGGATATGTAAGCAAGCTCGATATTTGGGTTCCTCATGAACTCAAAGAAGTTCATTTGATGACGCATATAAACATCTGCAATATGCTCATTAAACGTGAGGAAAATGATCCTTTTTTGAAGTGACTGATAACTGGTAATGAGAAGTGGATTGTTTACAACAATGTGGTGTGCAAACAGTCTTGGTCCCGACATGATGATTCGCCTCAAACGACATCGAAAGCAGACATTCATCAGAGGAAGGTAATGCTCTCAGTGTGGTGGGATTTTAAAGGTGTCATGTTTTTCGAGCTCCTACCAAGGAACCATACAATTCGAATGTGTACTGTTGGCAATTGGACAGTTTGAACGAATCCATCATCCAGAAACGTCCAGAGCTTGTTAATTGTAAAGGAATTGTGTTCCATCGTGATAATGTGAGACACACTCAAGTTTGATCACCTGTCAAAAATGATTGGAACTGGGATGGGATGTGTTGCCACACCCACCATACTAGCCTGAACTTGCGCCATTAGCTTCCACTTATTTCTCTCTCTTCAAAGCTCCTTGCGTGGTATAACGTTCAATTCAGATAAGGCTGTAAATTAGCACCTTGCTCAGTTTTTCGCAAATAAAGACAGGTCCTTCTATGAATGAGGAATTATGAAGCTCACTGAAAGATGGCCAAAGGGTATCAAACAAAACAGGCAATATATAATTGATGGATCTTTGTTCTTTATATAAATAAATGACCTTTGGAAAACAGACAAAATACGCCTTGACTTTTCCAACAACCCAATATATCATCATAACTTTGCAGCGTTCAGCTAGGGACAGACTAGGTAACACTATTTGATGACTCACAAGTAATTTTGCCTTTGATTTGTGGCATGCATACGGGCTATGGAATGCAGATTTCCTTAAGCCAGCCTTACTCTAATTTTCAAAGGTTTTATGTACAATATATTCCCATACTAAAATGTTAAAATTTATTAAAATATTGGTAATTTGCTATAATTTTAAAATACTTTAAACAGAATCTTGCTCAGGTGGGATTGTTTTCCCAAATATATTTAGCAGGTTTAAATTCTTTTGCTGTATTCAGTTGTGTAGTTCAGGTCTAGGCAGGCCAGGAAACTTTCTTTAGGTACCAGTGTCTTCTGAAATGCTCTTACTCTCCATTACTCAGCATCATTAACCACATCCTGTTCCTTTCCCACCCTTTCTTGGAAGGAGACATTAACTCTTTAACAACCCATCACCTAAAACCTCCTCATGGGCCAAGGTGAGCAAGCAGCAAGTAATGCTTGGGAAGAAAAAAAATTTTTTTAATTAAATAATGGGATAGAGTAGAATTAGGGATACACGGTTTGAAGAAATAAGAAGTGGCATTTCTTTTTTCAGTGGCTGCAGCTCTGTGAACAGTTTTCCTCTTGACCTGAATATAGGGCACCAAGTTGCTAATTGAATTGATCCAATTCCAGATGGGAAATGAGTCATCATTTGATTTACCAGAGTTGAGCCTCTTGGGTCAAATTCTCTACTTTGTTTTCTGCCATCTGATCTATCTGAATCCTCATTTAAGGGCTACACTGCCAAAGTACTTTCAGAATGCCCATCACCAGAAATCTAAGGTATTTGATTCACACTGTCCTCTGTTTTCAGACTCCTTACCTCAAGTCCACTTAAGAATTTGTCTTTGGGGCCTTATCTGATAAAGCTAACTGAACAGTTGACAGCTATCAGATAACCTGTTAGCAGGCTGGAAATTCTCAAATCATCAGGACAGAAAAGGTTCTGAGTCCACACAGGGATTTCTGACCATGTAGCCCATTCTACTGAGATAAACAAAAACTAAGACTTAAAGGCCTTAGGCCTCAATCATTTCATGCTGATGAATGTACTCTGTCCTCACATCTTCAGGAAACAACAATTCTAGGCAGTTAGAGATGAAGAGTGACTCATTGAAATTCTTCCAGCCAGAGTTTATCTCTTCAAGTGCCTTGGTTGTCCTCTTCTCTCCTAAGCAGAACCTGCTGTAAACCCCCACTCCCCAGCCCAGCCTGCTCACGCACTTTCTCCTTCACTATCCATGTGGCATCTTACTGTTGACCTTCACATCACATGTGGGCTAAGCCGTTGCTAGTGGAGGGGATGTAGTTCAGACACGAGGGATGAAGAAACCCAGATGTTCTGGCTGATGTTTGGTTTGTCCTAGGGACTTTTGGTGTTGCTTAAGCTTCTTGGAAAGAAAAAAAGAAAGAGAACAAACAAAAAAACTACCTGAGGAAACTTATGATAAGAATAAATGACAGCTCTTCCTGATAAGACAAGCAGATTATAGCTAAAAACTTACCTCTTAGGCTCATTTGCTTTTTAACCATTTCGAAGCTAATACTGAATGTTTGGAGGGAGACCCTACAAGAGACAATTAGAAAGACTTTTGGAAGAGGTTTCTTGGGTGTATTTGTTTTTTTCCAGTCACGCACAAGCTTCTGTGGAATCCTCTCAGTGTGTCACAGGGCTTTTGCACAATTCTGTCTCCAGTAAAATTAGCCAAATTATTTATTGTTTCCCGTCTCCGATGCGGAAATGTGAACCTATTGGATTGAGTAACATCTTGCCTCTTTAGTTCTAAGGAACACAGGGATTACCATATTAGGTTAGGTTAGTGGATCTAAACCCTGGCTGTACATCATCAGAATTTCCAGTGAGGTTTTTTTTTAAATACACTTGCTGGGGCTCCACCCCAGACCTATTGAATCAGTCTCCTGACTTGGGAGCTGGGCCAGGAGCTGGACTAGGTATGGGGATGCTTGCCCTGCAAGAGCTCACACAGCCTCATGGTGGAGGCAGAGGGGTAGCCATGCAATTACCACGTGGCATTATAAATGATCTAGGAGGGCCAAACGTCTGCTTATATACAAGCCATTGGCATTCACTGAACATACCCTGTGTGCTTGGAGCTGTACATATGATTTCACATTTTGTCATCACCTTGCAAAGCATGCTTTTAGCCACTCTTGCGCTTGATAAGGAAACCTCAGAGAGGTTAAACTACCCATCCAAGGTCTCAAGCCAACTAATCACAGATCTGAGAATTCAACACACGACTGTCCCGCATCAAAGCCTGTGTCTCATCTCCCAGGGACTATTCGAAGCACCGAGGCTCTGTCACTCACACGTTTTAGCAAACTTCATTCAAATCCATGGCCCCATGGATCCTGTCAGCACTTTTATCAGTATTGTGAGATTCATAATTTGTCCAAAACCTATTTTTGACGTTTTTTCTTTTACTCAAAATCTGCATTTTAATTATAAAGCTATTGGTCTGGTGAAAATAATTCCTGTGCATTTTAACAAATTCAGCAAGTATAGAAAAGTAGAGGGGGAAGATTAAAATAATTCTGGAATTCCAACAAATTGTTCAATGGTTATTTCTGGATAGTAACATCTTAGCTGTAAATGCCTATTCTACCACCATTGCTCATTATACAAATGTAAGAATCTATAAAATTTCATATTTTGAAGCATTATATAGATCGAAGTATTAGTTTTCTCAATAGTCCTCTGAGGTTAGAAAATGAAAGGTGAAGGAATATATCTTTATATAAAGAGGTATGTGGTTTGCCCAAGTTCAGATGCTTAGCTATTCATAGATCCTTAATGACAGAACTCATAGCATGCACCTGGTGTCTGTGGACTCATGACCCACTTCTCTGCATCCTTGGTGGCCTGTACATAAGCTATTCGTTATGCAAGGGAGAGAGAGTGCAAATCTTGAACGATGTGTAGAGAAATTGTGGTTTTTTTAAAAGTGAAATTTACTCATATTTTTATATGAAGTTTATTTTCATGAAAATTATTTTCAAACCTTCTTTAAGCTTCTAGATACAGTTTGTTTGTAGAGCTTTTTTTGCCTTGCTGTATCTTGGGGCTTTATAAGGTATGTAAAGAAGGGGATAGGGGAGTAGTCTAAATTTGAGCCAGTTGAGGAATACGGGAAACTTATTTTGAATTGATGATTTGTGTTTTCAGTCTCTGTAAAAGACTTCCCTGGAAGCAAAAAGAATCTAGTTGTCTGCGTATCTCATTGCTTCATGCTCCTCTCAAGCTCTGTGTGATGGGGCACTGCTCCAGGTGTGGTGAAAGACAGCTACAAGGATGAATAAGGCATTGGGTCCTTCCCTGGAAGAAGCTTAAAATCCAATGGGAGCAAATGATCAATGTACAAACAGTTACTTAAATTTCAAATGAATCTAGAATGTACCTGGAGAGCTGCCTAGAAGCATCCTAAAAGTTTCATTGAAAAACAGCAAATCAATATCTCCTTTAAAAATGCACCTAAAAACAGACAAAATAAACTTCTTACCAAACCACCAATGAGATCCTGTCTCTAAGTAGAAGTTGAGGGGTGTGATTCCAGACAGTCCTTAGTTTAAAGCTTAAATCTTGACATGGATTTCCTTTATGCCCTTGAGAAGACTTTTTAACTTTTATATTCCTTAATTTCTAAATTATAAAATGGCAATGGAACCTAACATGAATGCCTAAGAAATGGTCGTTTGTAAGGTACTCTGGGCTCTGAAAGGTGCTACCAAGGTTGTCTGCAATTGAGATTATTAATGTCCAGGGTAGACCCCACAAAGCCCACAGAAGTGTCTCTTTTTTGTCAGCAAACTCCTGCAGTTTAGCAATAAAAGACAGATTTTTCTCATGAAGGAAAAGAACGCTGTCAAGAGGAAGATTTGATTAAACACTTTTTTAGAACATTTTCCTAAATCTTTGTTAGGTAGGGCCTCCAGATAAGAACCATTAAGGATTTAGCTATAAGCCAATAATAGGTGAGAAAAGGAAACATTTAAATCTTTAAGAACTTGAGTCCAACAGAAATTCAGGCTGACAGCCCGACTGAGGTGAAATAAACATTGTTTCCAAGTTTCCCAGAAAAATTGTTTATTACTGGGCAAAGCTCAGCCTTCCATGCTTTTTTTTTTCTTTTTCTTTTCTCTTTTCATCCACAGGAAGCTTGTAGGTTGGGTCTCCTGATAATTATCCATTGTTAAAAGTTCTATATTTCTACCATTCCTACTTCAGTAAGGAATGTCAAAAAAGAGATCAGAACTCGGGATTTGTTTAATCACTTTTAAAAAATCAGTGTGTTGGACAAGACTCTGCCTTTCCCTGGTTTATTACCTTAAAATAGCCCCTTAGAAGAAATATCCTGAAGAAGAGTTACACAAACATGTGTTCAGAATAAAATGAATGGAAAGGAGTTTCAGTCCTCTTTGGCCAAACATGGTGCTTTAAAATGACCAGTCTCCTGAGTATGTTGGCTTGGGGGTGATGCTGTGTATTTGAAGACTCGGAAAGTTTGGCCCTCTTTCTAGACTGCTTGTATCGCCCACCACTCAGTTCATGTCCCAGTTTTAACTGCTGTCCATTGCCCCAAATTATTATTTTCATCCTGAGCCTCTGATGCCCACCCTTAACTTACTTCAGAAACTTTCGTGCATCTCATTCAAGTTTCTGTAGCTCCCCTTTAATTCCTTTCATTCAGCGCTTCCCAGTCTCTTTCCAACTTATTCCTTTTACTGTTCTGTGTAGCCATTTGTGTCTGTATTCATCCTTATTTATTTGCTTTGTTCTTTCCTTAGCATCCATTCCTTATTTCCTGCCAGAAAGAGGGGCGGGCAACTGAGAACAAACAGCACAGAGTACTGTTCCTTAAATATGGCCATCCTTAGATATCTAAAATGATGAAGTGTGAGATGCAGAGTATGCCTCAGATCGCCCTGTCCTGCTCTTCAATTTATAGACAAATCCACCCAGAGTCATGTGATAGATGAGGAGCCTGGGCAACCCCAAGTCTCCATTCCCCGCTGTTCCTCTCCCTAAACCACAAGTCCCCTTAGAGTACCTAAGACCACTCAGGTTGGAAATGGAAGCCGTCGTCGTCAACCCCACATTTCTCACTCTTAGCCTAGGTCCTCTCCCCTCCTAATTCAAGTATGTGCCTTGGCAAGACCTCCTTTCCTTATTGATCCCTATTAATAAACTTAATCAGCAGATACCAGGATATTCCACATCTAGACATTGATCTCTTCTTCCCAAGATGCCTTTTGATGATGCTGAGGGTCTTTTTTGCCAGCAATGGACAACCCTCCCATTTTGAAGCTGCTTATCTTCTGTCCTGTTCGATTCCATTGTAAAGTTGCCTCCTGGAGTCTGCCTTTTAATCTGTTGCTGTGAAAACACCATGTCATCCCAGCTAGTATTTTGATTTTGTTGTAGGTGTGAGTTTCAGGAAGACCAGGGGTGGATGTGTGGTGCCTGTGTACTTGTTTAAGTATAAATACATTATGTTCCGGACTGGTGTTTTTTGTTTTTTTTCTCCCCTTTCCATTTTCAGCAGCAGTGGTTAATAAGCCCTCAGGAATTTAGGGCCGAGGCCAGGAGTTAGCAGTATTTATTTATTCACTTAATAAGGACTTTATGCACAGCCCTCTGCTAAATGAAAATTATACACACAAAATTTAGAAAACAGGATCTGACTAAAGAAGCCCTTCAGAATATTTATCTCAAGAATAATCAGTATAATTTTTATTGGCACAGTGCTTTTGTAGTATACAAAACACCTTTAAAATACAGTTGCTTGTTTCTTTTCCTCAATAAACCTAGAGAAGGTATTTTCTCCATTTTACTGATGAGGAATTGATGCTGGGAAAGGTTCTGTCCTCACTCTTGAAGCCAGAAGAACAAGTGGACAGAGGCTTAGCCTTAGATCTGGCCTCCTTGTCCAGCTCCCCTGCTCCTGGCTGTGGAGCCCTGGGCACCCTGCCTGTCTTCTGTGTGCTTTCAGTCCCTGTAGTTGGTCACCTGTTGGATCCGATCTTGCTTTGTGGATTTTGGTTTCTATCTTGCCTGGTTTTGGTATTCTCAGCTTTAGACCCTGAATAACTCCTAGGATGGTCCTCATAGTGGGTGAAGTCTCCTGTATTTCTGTTCCCAGATACACATATTTTTACATAGTAACGTATCTGAAATTGGGATGCACCTTATTGTCACCATTGAAGTCCACTTCTTCCTGAGAGTTTGCCTCACCCGTCACCTGGGGCTCTGCCAACCTGAGATCAAGGTTTAGAGTCCCTGCGTGAAGGCATTTGGACCACATTAGTGGTGGGAATTCAGAATGCAAACCCAAGTACTGGCTTATGGTTCAAACCCTCAGGGGGAGATTCCCCCCTCCCGCTGCCCAGTTCCAAGGCCTCCTTGCCATCTCTTTCTGCATGGCAGGCTTATTTCTTTGTGGCCTTTTGGGGCCCCACCAAGCTCATGTAGGGCTCCCTTGTTCAACTCCCCATCTTGAATGCTTTTGCTTTCTCAGTGGTACATCAAATACTGTCCACCTTGTAATGATGATGTATCAGATTTGATGAAATATGACTTTATGTGGTAGGAGTCACTCTGGACAGCTGTTGGTGTTCCTTTTCTTAGCCTCTTTTGGCTGCAGGGGAATAAGTGGGTGTTCCTTGCTCCGCATCCCCCAGGCTGAAACTTGCACACCTGCTAAGACAAAAACCAGAGTGTATCACCATTCACCCTCCCTTCCCCCAGCTTCCTGGCAGCTGCCTAGCTTGGTTTCCTGCTAGTTGCCCACATGTGACAGACATGCAATGTTAATAAATATTTCTATATGTAATACAGAAACAAGCCTTAAAAATAATCATTTGCCATCTGCTCAGATGAGTTGCTAGGAAAAGCGATGACATTTTCTGATTTAGTAACTTAATTATTCTTGTGCCTCCTAGAAGGCACATCGTAGACAAATTATAAAGACCCAAACACATGTCCTGAGAGAAAATGCATTGTTCTCAGAAGGAAATATGAATAATGAAGGATGCCTGATTCTCTCTTCTCCCAGCGAAGGTCCTAAACAGCCATTTAATTCTCACTCAGTTAGTGTTTCATAGTTGCCGTCCACAATAAAAATGTGTTGGAGATACAACACTTCTTATGTGTCTATAGAGAGAATGGGTATAACAAAGTGGAGAGGAGAATTGGACTAATGCACTCCAAAGGCCTATGATCTGGGCAAGGAAAGAGTTATAAACAGCAGACAATAATAATATCTTATTTACTGAGTGCCTTCTATATGTCAGGCACTGTACTAGGTATTTTGCATATATTAGCTCATCTGTTAGTGGACTATGAGAGCTTATTTTAACTTATTTTAAGGAAATAGTGATAAGCATAAAAGGTAATTAATTGAAAGCATAGATGCTTTCCAGGTGAAAAAAAGGAAGTGCAGAGGCTGCAAACTTAGTCAAGATCTGGTTCTTGAAGGTTGTCTAACAAAAAGGCAAAGTCAGGGTGTGACTTGTTGGTGGGAACAAATGTATAAGCATTTCTAGGAGTGATAGCTATCTGTTTGTTGTTGTTTCTGTTCGGTGTTAATATGTTTACATCCCATCCACCAATATTTTCTTACTCCTTTGCTTTGAGACAAAGAACATGCATGAATTCACAAGTTAAGATGGAAACAGATTAAATGCACAGTACAGCTTATGCCCAGCAAACAGAAGCATCTATGAAAGTATGTGGCCTACACCAAAATGAAATGCTTTATGGACGTACACCACAGGATTCATGGGGCTTCCTTCAGGGCAGCCTTAACCAGCAGAGTCCCATGGTCTCCACAGTATTCCACCCCAAGATTCAAGACTTCTCCTTTCCTCTCTCTAAGAGGATTGTCAGCTATACCCTTGGGCTCAACAATTCCACACTGCCCTGCTCCTTGGCTGCACCTCCAGCCCTGATCTCCCTGTGATCCCAGTCACGGCTGTACACTTCCATAATGGAACAGCTCCTAAGGCATCTCCCTGCTTCCACATTCCCCCTCCACTAGGCAAGTCATGTAGCTCGCTGCAGCCGGAGCAGCAATCCCTAAAAATTGACCCAATCCTGTGGCTTCAGAGCTCAGGTGACTTTAAATGACTCCCATTGTTTCAAAGTAAAATCCATATTCTCTGACCACAATGCTTTGAAATTGGAGATCAACTGAAAAATGAAAGTGGGAAAAACTGCAAATACATGATATTGAAAAACATGCTACTAAAGAATGGGTCAAAGAAGAAATAAAAGCAGAGATCAAAAGATACATAGAAACAAATGAGAATGAAAATGCATTGCATCAAAATTATTGGGATGCTATGAAAGCAGTAGTAAGAGGGATATGTATGTCATTGCAAGCCTGTCTCAAGAAACAAGACAAATCCCAAATAAACAACCTAACATTACATCTTAAAGAACTACAATAGAAAACGAAGAACAAATGAAACCCAAGGTCAGCAGAAGGAAGGAAATAATAACAATTAGAGCAGAATTAAATGCAATAGTGAACAAAAAGACAGGAAAAATTAATGCAACAAACAGCGGGTTCTTTGAAAAGATTAATAAAACTGGCAAAACCCTGGCTAGTCTCACTGAGGAAAAAAGAGACAAGACACAAACAAAATCAGAATCAAAAGAGGAGAAGTTAATGATGGATACCACAGAAATACAAAGGATCATACAAGAATATTATGAAGGACTATATGCCACCAAATTCAATAACCTAGAAGAAATTGACAAGTTTTTAGAAATATATAACCTTCCTACTAAATGAAACAGAGGTATCCAACCTTTCAGAGACAGAGTTTAGAACTCTGATGATAAGAATGTTTAAGGAACTTAGTGAGGACATAAAGAAGGATGGAGAAATCATAAAAAACAACCAGGTAGAACTAAAGAATACAATAACTGAAATGAAGAACACACTTGAAGGAATCACCAGTAGATTAGATGAAGCAGAGGATCGGATCAGGGATTTAGAAGACAAAATAGCAGAAATCACCCAGTTGGAACAACAAAAA
>NW_017731445.1:3862951-3864661 GCF_001890085.2 Hipposideros armiger | reverse complement strand
TAATAATATTTATTATACTTTTTCCTGCAACTCAGGTTACTACCAACAGTGCCCCTCTTACTCACAAGACTCCTAATTAATAAAGTCTCTTTATCCATAGAGCAAAGTCCAAATTGTGCAAAAACCCAGCCTATGAGCCCTCAAGAATTCAATCCAACTCCTTTCCAGCCTTAATGTTGGAATAATTTTAGGTGCAGGTAAAAACCCAAGATGATCCCAAATCACATTGCCTTATGCAATAAGGAAAGATCATCTTTTTCATAACGTTAAGTCCAGAGAGCAGCTGTTGAAGTTGAGTCATTGGCTGAATGATACCATCAGAAGCCCAGGTTGTTACTGTCACTCCGCTCTGCTGTCCACCATCTGCTGGTGTGTCCTCTGCATGGTGGCAGAATGGCTAGAGAAGTGCCAAGTATCACGTCCAGACAGGGCATGTGTGTCTCTCTTAGGAGTGAGGAAACCTTTCCCAGAAGTGCCCTAGAGAGCATCTCCTTATATCTCTGACCAGAACTGAGTCACATGTCCTTTTCTAAACCAGTCACTGGCAAGAGGAATGAGGTTCCTGTGGTAACTAACCTGAGTGGAACAGAGGTGGCAAGTCAACCTTCAGGTCTACAAGGTCTCCCTACTTCCCACTGTGTACCCTACTTCCCCACCCACAGCCGTTTTGGTGACTCCACAAAGCCTCGTGCCTGCCTACCACCAAACCTCTCTGTCCCTCCAGATTGTAGCCCTCGTCCTCTCCACACCCCTAGTCCTCACCCAGGTTCCCTCTGCTTCATGGAACTGTCCTTGCCTTCCCTCTGTTCTGCTCATTTGGCACCTCTGTGAAGGTCACATCTCCAACTTGATTCTTGGTCCTTGGGCCATGTTTGTGCTTTTCTCTATTCCCTAGTGTACTTTTCAGAAAATCACAGGCCCTGACTTTATTTGTGCAAACCTTTCTCCAAAAATTTTATTAAGACTAATATAACCCACAGAATACAAACCTTTCTCCAAAAATTTTATTAAGACTAATATAACCCACAGAAGGAAATGTTGTTACATCTTATTTATTTATAATAAACCCCTTTGAGACTAGAACCAGTCCTTAAAATATCCATCCCTTCTATTATTAGAAAAATAAGAATTCCATATCAAGAAAAAGTAAAAGTGGCATTCACAATTTATTAATATTCTCTCTTCATCCCCTCACATCCCTTTTTTATTCCCTTTATAAGGCGTCACAAACTCAATTTCTGCATGGTACATATAGGTTTAGGTATTCTTAGTTTCACTGTTGTTTCTAATACTCTCAGACAGTGATTCTCAGTCCTCTCTGTACATCAGAATTATTGGAGGGGCTTTTTAAAGATGGGCATATTCAAGCATCGTCTTCAAAGATTTAGTGTCAAGTAGTCTGGAGTAGGGCCCAGTCTGTTTTCATAAAATGGAATTTAGGAGTTTCCCTGGAGATTTTAATGGGCAGTGAGTTGAGAACTCTGGTCTTAGATATCCATATGCAAAACCCTTCTTGGTGAGAATTACCAGAATTATTTCAAAATTTATAGGATTCTTGTCCAGATTGCTGACATATCTGATTGTTGTTCGTCATTCACACATCTAAGCATGCAAGTTAAGTGCTTATTTCATGTGTGTTTAGTATCTACTTTCCCCCTTTCCTTTTCCCCACTCGGATTCTAAGGATCTCTTCATGTCCCCTCTGTCCCC
>NW_017731445.1:3859278-3862861 GCF_001890085.2 Hipposideros armiger | reverse complement strand
ACAGAAGAGGGGAAAACAAGCTAACCAAGGAAGACCAGAAATACAAATAACAAAATGGCAATAAATATGCACCTATCCGTAATCACTTTAAATGTGAATGGATTAAATGCTCCAATCAAAAGACATAGAGTGGCTGAGTGGATAAGAAAACAGGACCCATGCATATGCTGTTTACAAGAGACTCATCTCAGATCAATAGAAATATATAACCTTTCTAGACTGAATCATGAAGAATTGGAAAACCTAAATATACCGATCAACAGTGAGGAAATTGAAACAACTATCCAAAACCTCCCCAAAACCAAAAGTCCAGGACCAGATGGCTCCACTAGTGAATTCTACCAAACATTCAAAGATAATTTAATACTTGTCCTCCTCTACTCTTGCAAAAAATTGAAGAAGAGACAATACTTCTTAACTCGAGTTATGAGGCCAACATTACCCTGATAACAAAACCTGGTAAAGATAACATAAAACAAAACTACGGACCAATATCTCTGATTAATATGGATGCAAAAATCCTAAACAAAATACTAGCAAACCAAATATAACAATACATTGAAAAGATTATATATCACGATCAAATGGGGTTCATTCCAGGGGCATAAGGATTTTTCAACATTTGCAAGTTGACTAATGTGATATATCACATAAACAAAATAAAGGATAAAAATCATATGATCATACCAATAGATGCAGAAAAAGCATTTCACAAGATACAACAGCCATTTATGATGAAAACACTTAATAAAATGGGTATAGAAGGAAAGTACCTCAACATAATAATGGCCATATATGAAAAACCCTCAGCTAATATCATAATTAATGGTGAAAAACTGAAAGCTTGTCTTCTAAGATCAGGAACGAGACAGGGATGCCACCTGTCACCACTGCTATTTAACATAGCATTGTAAGTCCTAGCCAGAGCAATCAGGCAAGAGAAAAAATAAAAGGCATCCAAATTGGAAATAAGTTAAATTGTCACTTTTTGCAGATGACATGATTCTTTATATAGAAAACCCTAAAGACTCCACCAAAAAACTATTAGAAACAATAAACAAATACAGTAAAGTTGCAGGACACAAAAATCAATGTACAAAAATCCATGTGTTCCTATATACTAACAATGAAATTTCAGAAAAAGAAATGAAAAAAACAATTCCTTTTGCAATTGCAACTAAAAGAATAAAATACTTAGGAATAAACATAACAAAGGATGTGGAGGACCTATACACTGAAAACTATAAGACATTATTAAAAGAAATTGAAGAAGCCACAAAGAACGGAAAGATGTTCTGTGTTCATGGATTGGAAGAATCAACATAGTTAAAATGGTCATATTACCGAAAGCAATATACAGATTTAACACAATTCCCATCAAAATACCAATGGCATTTATTCAAGGAATATATCAAAAAATCAGATTTGTATGGAATTACAAAAAGACCCTGAATAGCCAAAGCAATACTAAGAAAAAAGAACAAGGCTAGAGGCATCACACTCCCTGATGCAAATCAAAACCACGATGAGATACCACCTCACACCTGTTAGAATGGCCATCCTCAACAATACAAGTAATAACAAGTGTTGGAGAGGCTGTGGAGAAAAAGGAACCCTGATGCACTGTTGGTGGGAATGTAAATTGGTACAGCCACAGTGCAAAACAGTATGGAGGTTCCTCAAAAAATTAAGGAATGAATTACCATATGACCCAGCAATTCATCTTCTGGGTATCTACCCCCAAAACATGAAAACATTTATCCATAAAGATATATGTACCCCAATGTTCATTGCAGCATTATTCACAGTGGCCAAGATATGGAAACAACCAAAGCGTCCTTTGATAGATGATTGGATAAAGAAGATGTGGTACATATATACAATGGAATACTACTCTGCCATAAGAAAAGATGAAATACTGCCATTTGTGACAACATGGCTGGATCTTGAGATTACCATGCTAAGCAAAATAAGACAGAAAAAAATCGAGAACCATATGACTTCACTCATATGTGGGATATAAAACTGAAAGCAACAAACAAACAAACAAAACTCATGGACAGAGACAACAGTTTAGTGGTTACTGGAGGGTAAGGAAGGTGGGGATGGTAGAAGAGGGTAAAGGGGATCAAGTATGTGGTGATGGAAGGAGAACTGACTGTGGGTGGAGAACACACAATGTGATATATAGATGATGTATTATAAAATGTACACTTGAAACCTGTATAATTTTACTAACCAGTGTCACCCCAATAAATTTCATAAAGATAAAAATAAATAAGTAAAATAAAATCCAAACTCCTTGGCTTGGCATGCAAAGCCCTTAGTCATCCAGCCTTGGCATGCTTACTTTCCCACAACTCCCTCATACACACCCCATCCTGTGGCCTCTTCTTGCCTGTACATCTGCTGTGTCACCTTTGAGCACTCCACTTCCTCCCCTTCGGAGCCAACTTACTCATCTTGAAAACCCACTTCAAGAGTGATGTTCTCTGGTAACCCTTTCCCACATCCCAGTTTGGGCTATCTGCTGCTCTTCTATGTTTCTGTAGTTCTCAGCTCACATCAGTAGGATAAGTATTTAACATACAGTTAAATTACAGTATGTCATCATAACTTCCCGTCCATCACTCTTTTCCATGAGTGCAGAGGCTGTATCATTGATCCCTGTCTCCCTGGGACAAGCACTGTATCTAGTCCTTAATAGTTACTTCATAAGGATTTGAATGCAAAAGAGGGGATATTTGGCCCTCAAGTGAAGGATGACTAGTTATTATTGGTCAGACCTTATAATGTAGCAATAAAATTCAGTTGAAGTCAGGTTTCATGTTTTCCTTTAACATCAGATATCGGCAGCCATCTGTTCTAGATTTTCTTGGCCAAAAATATTACTAAAATTCCATACTTCCAGATTTTGATCTCTGGGAGAATATATCCACAGCATGTAATTATTTGTCTGGATAATTGTGCGTTACCTTGGGGATTCTAAGAGAAGAGATTAAAGGAATCGATGGTTTAATAATTGTGTTGCTAATCTTAAAAGGAGAGTTAAATGGGAAATACTTTAAAAATTGGTTAGAAAATATAATTATTGGGAGCATGGAAAAGATAATCACTTATTATGTGTACTGTAACTGATGTGGATGGAGATTTCACGCAAAAGAAAGCAGCCGGTAATTTTTTTTTTACAACTTCTGCTTTCCTAGGCAGGTCCAGCAACCTTCAGGGCACAGGGCACAGCCTTGCTTTCGGATGGGGCTTTAAAATTAATTCTGTGTGTGTGAGAGAAGGGGGAGGAATATTTCCATTCTGATGAGCTATTTTGAGGGTTCAACTTCAAATCGGTTAGCACAAGGAGGCTGCCTGATGCCTCATCAAAGAAGATAAGGACAGTGAGCATTTTAGCATATTAAACAGGCCAAGGCAACATGGCTCTTTCTCTCTACACATTATGAGCTTCTATACCATTCTCTGCCCAATCTTGGCTTTTTTACATACTCATTTTCAGTGTTCCATAAGACAAGTAGGGAATGAAATATTTTATGGACTATTAAGTAATAATATTTATTATACTTTTTCCTGC
>NW_017731445.1:3792826-3857233 GCF_001890085.2 Hipposideros armiger | reverse complement strand
GCTCTCTCTCTCTGTCTCTCTCTCTCAGAGTCTTACCAAGCCACTTCAGACTTCACCGGCTGTTCTCTAGTCCCCTGTTCAAACCTTTGTATCTTTTGGGTATATTTGATCTAGTGTTTTATTTTATCCAGTTATGTGCCCCTTTTTGACAATCTCTACTTTTTTGTACTCCTCCAATAACTCCTTAATTTCACTTTCATCAGAAAAAACAAACAAACCAAAACCAAACAAACAAACAAAACAAACCCTCATCCTGGCTAATTGGAATAGTTGTCCTCTCAGCCCCATTCTTTCTCAAGTCTGCTATTCCCAGGCCTTCTGTTTTCTTCAGACACTAACAGATATTCTTATTATCGCTATACAATAATGACATGCAAGCTTTTGTTTGAGACTTTGTTGAATGTTCTATTGTCTCTCTTGCCTTCCTTTATCTATGATAACACTTTCTTTGTTTAGAAAATGTAGAGTAGGATGGCACCTATTTAACCCATTTTGTCTAATTAAACATTCATTTGATTGTGACTAATGATGGCACTTTGAATAATGCTTTTTAGATACTTTTCCTAATGGTGGGTCCTCAGAGTATTTCATATAGGACCCCAATATATTACAGATTTAAAAAGGAATTTTTAACTTAGAATGGATAGGAAATTGCATAAAGAAAGTTAATATTTTTCATAACGTAACCCACAGTACAGCTGTTGGGGTTGATGATTCAGTGGTTCAACGATAGCATCAAAGACCTGGGCTCTTACCGTCATTCCACTCAGCCCTGCTCCCTGAGATGTGGCCCCAGATTTGCTCTGTGTGTTGCCCAGGTCACTGCAGCAGTGAGAGACGTAGCACCCAGATCCCTTACAGATACACACTGTTCTGGATCCTAGCTGATGTAGCAGAGTAACTGTTGGGGAAACTGAAATTGATGATCCAGAGGTTCTCATCAAAGGTGGTGATGAAGGCACAAGCACAGCCGTCATTGAGGGGCTGGTTATTTTAGCTGTGTGCTCCATCGTGATGCGTCGATTAAGACACTGCACATCCAAGAAGTGTGCTGTTGTGGTTCCTTCTCCACCTACACTGTAATCATTTGAGGCTTTTCATCAGCTTCCTAAACCTCTTACTTACTATTTTCCGGGTGTATTATAGAATCTTCCTGTTCCAGTGATTCTTTTGACAGACTAGTATCATGAAGAAAGGTATCGGTGTTGTGTCACTGCCTGGAACCCTGACCTCTCCAACATGAAACTGCAGACGAACCCACCCTCTGCGTCAGAGGCTAGTTACAGACAGGACTCAACCGAATGGGGATGGGCAGTGAGCTCAGGCCCCACCCCACCCCCACTGCATTTCTTACCTGTCGTCTCCGTTAAGCCTCCTGGGCTGAAGTCTCACTTGTACCATAGGAGCCATCTATTTTCTCCTACACCTTTTCTGAGTTTCTGCTCTCTGACTACCATCTTGCCTTTCAAGAAGGTAACTACAACTTGGCCTCCTCTGCCGTGTTGGGGATATTCTAATTTTGTTCAGGATAAGCACACAAACAGAGTCTCGGATATGTATCTTCCGACCATTGGTGCTCAAATTACATTGTTGGCACCAGCTCTGTAACGTGTTCCAATGTGCCTTGTCAACTGGAGGCAGAATATTTGGTAGTGGACGTATTGATTGTTTACCCCCAGGCTCTGGTCAAACTTTTAAGTTTTCAGTTCTTTCGAGATAGATCGACTTCGTTGTCTTTCAGACACTTGTTGAACTTGACTTCTGCCACTGAAGAAGCACTTGCTTCCTTATAATTCTCTTCTTTAGTTCCCTAGGCCCTCCAAGCAAAATGAATAATAAAATTTTCTCCTATTAACACCTTCGGGATTTGATTTTTTTTCTCTGCCGTTCCATTTATTCCACCACCAGGAACAGGTAGAAAAAAAGGACTAAAAATGGTCCCCAATTTGGAAACGGTTTCTTCTTTTTACCCTAGGTCGGACCTATTGGATTTAATTCCATTAATTTGGCGGGTTTTAATACCATTCATAAACAAAGGTTATGAATTTGGAGGTTCCTTAAGGTGATTGGTAGGTAAAAAACCATGACTCAGTGTAAGTGCTGCATTTCTTAAGGAGTTCCATAAAAACACTTCTAAGACACCCTTTTTCTCGCTACAGATATGACAGTAAACACTTCGTTTTGCTTCAACAGGTGTCTGCAAGTCGTCATTGACTTGGGCTGGGATTACATTCCACTCTGTTTTATTTAAACATACACCTCCCTTTACATTTTCTCTCACCCTTATCATTGGCAGGAATCAGTTTCTCAAGAGCCCACCTCTTTCCATATGCAGATTTGTTCTTGGATGATTTTACCAAACCGTGCCACGCCCTTCTGCCTGTTGCTTGTGTGTGAGCCTGTGCGTGTGTGGGTTGTGTGTGCCTGTCTCAGGCTCTAGGTGTCAGGCCTCCAGATCTCATCATACACAGCTTCATTTTAGAAGAACTCCACACCTGAGTGAGGGGCCCAGAAGTTCTCATCCCCTATCCTGTGTGTTGTGAAGTATAAAACTCTTGGCACTCAACTTCATCGTAACTGTTCAGGCAGGTGAAGTCCATTTGAATGGAAATTCCTTTCTGGGACACACAGCATTTTTAAACTCTCCGCCTGTGCTGGAATGAAATTCTTAGAGGGTGTGCACAATTTCGATGTCAGGTTTTTAATAGATGTTGCCCAGAGCCATGTTGATAGCCCAAACCGATTCCCTGTTTACCAGCAATGATACTGCAAGCCTGAAAAATGTAGTCCTGGGTGGGCAAAACCCTGAAACGGTGAGAGATTCAGCTGTAAGAAAGAAACCAGGTTCCCCATGAAAGTGATAATTAATGTAATTAGATGTGTGCAGTATGTTTAGAGGTAGTCTGGGCATGTATGTGTATACTCTGTCTTTATCAGATAAACAAATGAAAGTCTTTTACCTAATTTCTATTTCCTGTGTTAGAATCCACCTTACCACGTGTTGGCTTTGGTCATTGGAAGTAAAGTAGAACATCCATCTTGGTAATCCTTCCTTTTCTATATCCTTTCCCAGAGATGGGTTTGTTTTGTGAAGTGGCTAATAGGAGCGCCGCCGCCAGCATCAGTAACACACAAATGGAGCAGCAATCAGGGTCTTCTAAGCACTGAGGTTACAAAGAAGTTTAAAACATAGGGCAGCACTGAAGAAAGTGGGAACAGAGGTATCCCCAAGCCACCTCAACTGTGCTTTGCACAGGTAGTGTGAGAGAATAACCTTTCTCTTTGAGGATAACATGCAAAGACCTATATTCTTACCTTCTCTAACCTAAAAAAAAACCAAAACATTATTTTTACAGCAACTTCTCTGAATTAATTTACATTTGGGCAAACTAAACACTGGAAAGAGGAGAGTCGAGTTCAGTGGTGGTTTCGAACAGGTGTTTGATTTTGCTATTCTTAGTAGTAAACAAGCTTGCTTTTGTGACTGTCCTAACCCACCCTCCCAATTCATGAATGAACACAGCCGCCAGAACTGAGAGACGGTTTGCCAACTGATAGAATTTGTCATCTTTGAGAGGGAGGAAAATTCAAGCGAAACAAGAACTTTGTATTGTGGCAGATAATTCTAACTTGAAATTGATTTGAATTTCTAAAGGCAAATTAATTTTTCTATGTCCTTCACAGTAAATAGGTATTCGCTGCCTTTTTGCTCTTCCATCTGGTGAGCTGCTACTATAGATGGAAGAAAGTTCGTGTTTCCTTTTGGTATTTTGAGAGTTTTATTTTTGTGCTTCTTGGCAGCCTTTCTTCTTAGTAAGCCAGTGCCGACGTGATGGCGAGGGTAAGTATCCATGGTGTTGTGGAAGATCTTTTTGTTGCATGTTTACGACTGAGTAAATTTATCTTTTTTTGGCCTACTTTATAGCTCCATATTTAATATGTTATGAACCTTTTCATAAACAAAACAAAAGGAAAGGAAAGCCTATTTGGAAGTATAAAAATAGTGATCGCAAGGCCATTTTTAAGCATCTGATTAGATCACAATTTGGAAAGATGTTCAGTTTGAAACAAAAGTTTTGAACCATGGATTTGTTGAGGGTGGGGGGGGTGACAGTCCTCTGTCTCCATCTTTCTTTGAAATCTCGTATAGGGGTGTGTGTGTGTGTGTGTGTGTGTGTGTGTGTGTGTGTGTACACATATTGGCATTTTCTGATGAAAATGTCTATCACTTTCATAAGCTTTTCAAAGCCACTGCCTTAAAATACCTTTTTGTTGACTAACTTTTACTGCAGTTGTTTTAAGATCTGCTTTTTACTATTTCAAAACAACTTCCAATATCAAAAGTTAACTCTTTTAAATGCTTCTTTTGCAGCATAAGATCCTTTTTGCAATATATATTTTTTGTTTGTTTAATTTATTGTCCACTCAAAATTTTGGTCCAAATTCTATGGGACTTCTCCCATGAGAATTTGGCTTAAAAGCAAAAGATTTTAACATCCATGAACTAGACTTAGCTTTAATTTGTTTTGCATGTGGAAAATGTATATTCTAGTTCAGTGACTGATGTGTCATTACATAGCATAGCACGAGCATCGTTCTTTACCGTGATTGCGTTGGTTCTTCTTCATGCGGTGTCTATAGTGAAGCCAGTCTTTTGAACCTCTGAAATATTGGGCACAGAAGTAGATAAGATCCTGACCTGCTGGGTCTGGAGACTGAGCTATGGGAAAGCAATTAAATAAAGCACAGATTTTAAAATCAGTGTGGTTACTATGATGAGAAGTACTTATGATTTTATTGTATCTGCTACTCTTGAAAAGAAGCATCAGTTACCGTTCACCCAGAGCTGAGTTCTACTCTGATATTTTCAGGAGTTTAAGAAGTAGGCCTTAAATTAACTATCAGTGAAATAAGTCAGAAAGGTTACATTTTTAAGAAATGAAATCCCTGATGTTTAAAAACCCACATATCCACATTGGCCTATTTCATGATTTGACTGCAGATTATATTTTTGGCCTTAATGGTATTACTTGGCCACAAAATTAAGTGTTTATTTCAATAACCATTCATTGAATACTTACTGTGTGCTAAGCACTAAACCAAACTTGTGTAGAAATAACAAGAGAACTAAAGCATGATGGTAGACTCCTGGACCGAAGAGTTCAGGACACCTAATAATGCCATTGCTTGCCCCTTTGTTTTACCTTATGTTTTTCTAAGTTTGTTTAGGATACCAATTTTGATAGTTATACAGACCTTTGGAAAATAGGAATATTACCAGGAACTACAAGGAAATATTTTTTAAATATTTAAAAATAAATTGTAGTAAAAATATAGGTTCTGTTTCCCCATCAGAGAATAAGCTATTCTGGATAGCTGTGCTTTCCAGATGGCACAGGATTTATCTCTCTAATTTTGTCTTCTCTGTCCCTCTCTCACTTTAACCATTTTGGTTTGAAAACTCTGTGAAATTGATTATACACTTACAGACTTTCTTAAACAATATATTGAACATAATTTAAGCTTCTCTTAGTAAGTTAGGTCTATCGTTGTCAATCATAATCATTATATTGTGCTGTAATATTAACAGTGTCCCTAGGAATTGTACAGTTTGTAGGGCTATTTGCCCCAACATTCCTGCTTTTAAAACATTTTATTTATTTTTTAATTATTTTTATTGTGAAATACACATTTTTTAGAATTAGTTTCTGCTGTACAACACAGTGTAATAGTTATACTTTTTACCCCTCAAGGTGACAACCCCCCTCCCCCAATCCACCGTCCCACTTCCCTCCCAATATCATACGTATCTACTACAATTCCCTTAAAACATCATTTTTAAATCTCTTCCCTTGTGATAGGAATTTTCCTTTGAGTTACTATAACTTTCTAAAGCAATCCTATGGTCTTATAATCTGATCAGAGCCATGGGAGGGGAAAAAAACCCAAACAACCAAATTTAATAGAAACATATGTGAATTGTCCATGGGTTTAGAGTTTCGCCATAAGCTAAATTCATGGATATTATATTTTTGATAGTTTATTTATTAATTATTTTCTATTCTCTCTCAGTAGTGTTCCAACCAGAGTGGCTAGACAAGTAAGTACTGAGAAGATATGTCATGATCACATAATGATGTTTTATAATATTTCTTGGCATCATACGAGTAAATAAGTATGCTGTACTGTACTTATATTGATGAGGCATGAGAAATAAACAATTACAGGAGTTTCATTTTAATAAGACTATCACTTTATACCTCTGGTTTTCTCTCTGCCTTTCCATGCAACTTAATTAATCCACTATAGCTATTTATCTTTGGCACTGGTCAGGTCTCAAATTAATGAAAACTACAGGAAACAAGTGTAGTTTTTTAGTACACATACTGCTTCCCTGTTAAAGTGTATTTAATTCCTACTGTCTTTTTAAAAAATCATTTCAGTTTGCTTTAAGGGAGTGGTCTTGAAGAGAAAACCATTAATATAGTTGCTTGTATGCATCTGTGGTGTCAAATGAGGAGAAGCGCTGAAAGGGGAATGTTAGAAGCAAAAGCGCTTGCCATGATCTGCACAAGTATTCCAAGCTATTTCGTCCTTGTTGACTCAGAAGAACAAATACTGGACAAGGCACTGAACAACCTCAGTCTGTCTTCTTGCCCACACTTACGTACAGCAGAGACATGAAATACCAGCCCCAATCCAAGACCTTCAGTGAGTAGTTTGGGAAAATGTTTTCACGGAGCTGTTGTTTAAGGAAGTTTAAGGAAATCAGGTGTAAAACGAAAGGATCTCAGTCAGTCTAGTCCACTTCATCCACCTGCTTTCACGGGCACCTCACACAGCTCATCTACCTATTAGAGACCTCCATTTCTGGATGTTTCTTCTTGATCTGTATTAACTACATAGTAGTAGTAAATTCCTTGTTTTTTTCACCTGTCTCTAATAATGTTTTGCCTTTTCTGTGTCATAAAGTGAGAACATATACAGGAATACAAATCTATCAATTCCTTTTCTTATGGAATTCATTCTTTCACTCAAAAAATAATCTGTACTGAGTTAATTCAAAATAATTTTGAACATTGACCATCCTAGGCTCTGAGTGCCGGATACTCAGAAAGCTAGGGTGACATCATCTCGGCACTTGCGAAGGTGAAAGCCCGGTGGGGAAGAGCATCGTGTCCCGTACATGCTATTTCCGAGGCACAGGCTGCGTGGAGCTCACTTCTCTGAACTTCAAGTCTCCTTCTCTGTTCCAGGGGGGAAGTATCTCAGGAAGCTGTTTTGATGCTTAGCTGAGATAGTGCAAGTGAAAACGTTGTGAAATTGTAAAGCTGTGGATGTGTCTGTTGTCTTGTTTGGTTTAAAATAGAAGCTAGGAGAATTTTTATCCTGAAACCATTTAGATAATCCAGTTATGAGACTCACGGTAAAGGGAAATGATGAATTCCCATGTCAAGTGCTGCTCCCAGGAGAATGAGATTGTATTACTGGGAGCCTCTCATTCCAGAAATCATTTTATTGGCATTTATGCTAGGTGGTGATGACACTGGGAATAGCACAGACATGTTTGACATCACACGTTGCTGTCAACCTTTCTTCACACCCATAGTGCATTTTTACTGCATCTCATTAATAAGAATGTATTGAGTCTCATGGCATTGGGATATATATAAGATGCTTGTTTTATAGTTGGTTTCTAGAGTGTTTTTATACCAATCTCCAAGTGTTTTCTATTTATCGTTATTCTTCTCTCACATCCTTTTTTTTTTTTTTCCTGTTAGTTCTTTAAAGGTAGGGAGATTATATGTCCCAGTTTGCCTGGGACAGTCCTAGTTTATGCTGTTGTTCCAACATCCCATCTATTTAGCATTTTAGCTCTCTCAAAAGTGTTCCAAATTGGACCATAAGTTATATAGTCACTCTGGCTCAAGGCATTTAAAAAAAAATTATATGAGGAACCAGCAAATTAGTGGAACTGTAAAGACCTGTAATAACTGACTTCAGCCCCTGAGTGGACTTACAGACTATGGGCTTGGTCCAGTAATAGCCTGGAATGCTGCTTACAGATTTAAGGTCATGGTGTCTGATTATCTGTGCACAGCACAGCAGGTTTCCTACTGAGCTGTTAAGACTAAATCCAGTGTTTGTCCACACTGGCTCAGAACAGGAGTTTGACACTTCAACAGTTTTCACTCTAGCATGGCTTGTTGGAGCTTGAAGCCTGACATTTCTTCTTAAAGGCCCATCAAGGTTTTCATTCCGTGTTAGCATAAGCATTAATATGGTGTTGGTCCTGTTTTTGACCGTCTTTTACTTGTGGCGGCCAACCAGGGGGGATGTACAGCATTTTTGTGGTCCCTTCCCCATCTGTGCAGCTCTCCTGGTGAGACTCAAGGGAATGAGTGAGATGCAGCTTAGAGTTTCAGGCCTACATTGCAGCATGTCTGCCCCACCCTCTTCCCCTTTAGAATGAGAAGGCAGGACTGCAAGGTCCACAAAAGAGAGAAAAGTCTGTAAGGAGGAAGGTGCCACTTTGTGTGTGCTTTGCAATCCCCAGTATAATGGAATGGAATTGTCCCTTCCTGCCAACACTGCTATGAAAATTGTATAAAGGTCATGGAGATGCCTTACTGTTTTGGTATGTGCAGTCTTAGTGTTTTCATAACAGGGCAGTTTGAAAAGAAGTGCAGTGCTGGTTATGCTTGGTTAAGAGCAAATGCATAATTCTGCCTTTCCCTGTTGACAGCTGTATTGGCGTTTGGGGTAGGCCTGTGTGCTCATGAGTTCTAAAGACGTCTTGCAAAGTACAAGTGAAAGATCAGACAGTAAAGAGAAATCAATGGAATGGGTCATTTTACTGCTGTCTCCCTTTTACTTTTCCAGAGAGGCAAAAGTGATGGAAAGATCTCTGTTAAAACAGTGCTTCTCACATTGTAATGTGGGACTCTTGATGAAATGCAGACTCTGAGACAGTAGGTCTGGATCTAGGGCTTAAGATTCGGCATTTCTGACCCGCTCCAGGGGAGGCCGGTGCTGCTGGACGACAGGCCACACCTGGAGTGTGAGTGGTCAGGGAAAATGTGTGCTGCTCCTGGCTCTGACTCTGGATGTCACTGTTGCACCATGAGCATGTTAGAGGGACACAAATAGGCCCCGGACTATCAGGAGGAGCTGTGTTTCAGTGAGACATGAGCGCCAGAACTGTCTTCAGTCTTGTTTCCAATCTCTTTAGAAATCTTAAGGCATCCCCTACAGAGGCCGTGTTCCTGCTAATGAAAAGAATAAAGAAATATACAGTTCATGGACTTGGAATGCCAGTAAATGGCTCCTTTTCTATCTATTAATGGCTATGAGGAAGGAAGGTGGAGGACACTAAAGAAATAAAGAGCGAACCAGGACAAATGCAGAAGAGAAAGTTGTAGTCCCTCCTGCTTCCATCATAGGAAAAAAGCTGTGCTGTGCCTTCATCTCTTCTGACAGTTTTAGCCTCTGTTATTTCAGAAAATGTCCACATCTGCAAAAGAAGGATTGAATTTAGATGCTTCTCAGAGCCCTTTAGATTGTTAAAATATAGCAAATATGAATGTTATACAACACTATATATAATGTTTTTATTTTTTCTCTATGAATATGGGTTTGTTTTTGTGTAAGCGCCCCCCAAATTAGCCGTTTTGGTAAGAAACAAAACTATTATTTTTATTTTTTCTTAATATCCCTGGTCCCTTTTTTTTTAAAATAAAAATCTACTTTGTTGTCAGGCGAACCAAAGTTTTGCTACCCCAATATATGCCTTTTGGGATATTGATAGGGATATTGAGTTATTAAGAAACAGAAGACTCAGAAAGAACTTTTGACTTTCGCCTTTTACCTGCCTAAAGGAATTCAGATAGGGAAAAAAAACTTGCTTAAAAGAAGGGAGCCATCACCTCAGCATCATAATATAAACTAAATGTGGCAGCTGGAGAGAAATCTAGCAAAACCTGTTTGTTACACTTCCCTCTGCGTCCCATTGTTGCTGGGTGGCCCAGCAAGAACTCCTGTACCACATGTTTGCTTTCTTATCTACCTGTGAATTACCTGCTTTCCCTTTGACATTCCAGACCCCTGCCCGCCTTCTCCTTTGTCCAAAATGGTAAGTAAGTTTCAAGTGCCCAGTGCCTCCTGGGTCTCATATTTTTATGGCATCCCCCCCTGCCCCCCCGCATGTACATCTGTGATCAATTTTGGACATTTTCTCCTGTGAATCTGTCTCATGTTAAGGTGGTTATTAGCTCAGCTGGAACTTAGGTAGTGGGAGGAAAATGATTTTTTAAGACTCCCACAGTTTCATAGCTTCAAAACATATTTTTTAATATATAATCTGTAGTTGGCCGTATTAATTTCTGCTTCCTTAATACTAATTTCAGGAATCCAGCCTCACAGTGTCAGCAATAGCTAGAGCTGTCTTCCGTGGTTTACCATCATTGCCTCTAAACACCTGCTTGTTTTGGGGTGTGTATGTACATTATATTTGGTTGTCGGAAAAGTCATGACGTATTTTTTTCTATATTTTTTGTCACGACTTTTCCGACAACCCAACAGATCTTTTGAGAGATAGAGGACTGCTTGGGTCCCACTGTGTGTGCGCGGCTAAGTGTGTTCTCTCAACACAATGACCTCTTCAGCCTTAGGACAGAAGTCTGGAATTTACTCCTATCTCCCTCCTGACTAATTGGTTACACACTGAGACATATATAGTGTAGTGAGTAATAGAGCAATCTAAGTCAGTCACAGATTCCTCGTCCTCAGACTTCTGAATGAGAGAATTAAAATTTTTTTATACATTTCCCCCCAGAGACAATGTTCAGAATTGGGTTTTATAAAATATAAATTACTGTGAGCCAGGGATGAAGGATAGACATAGAATCCCATGTTGAACACCTAAAATTGCTAATTGAATTCAAACTTAATGAAAACATACTAATTGTATGCAGGGAGATTTTGATCCATTGTTTTGAGGGAGTGTTTAGTGTATTAAAAGCAGTGAACTTAGGCATGGATTCCAGTTTCATTGGCCCTCCCATGCAGTTTCGGGGAGTTCAAATTAGCACCTTTCTACAGGGCGACCTGATATTGTCCATCAGCCTGTACAGACTCTTATCTTTTCATCTCAAAGATCCTCCTCTTGAAGTCAATCCATAGCAAATTATGGGGCAGGGACACAAAGCTTTATGTAAAAGTGTGCTTCTCAGAGTGTTTGTAATATGAAAAAATTGGAAGTAACCTAAATATTCAATAATAAAGGAAGGTCAAATAAAATGTGGCACAAATATGAAAGGGAACACTCTGAGGCATTAAAAAGAAGAGCTATACATATTATTTTGGAAAGATAGCGATAATATAATGTTAAATGTTATAAAGTAACACAATTAGAAACAAGATTCAGTAAAACCTTGGATTGCGAGTAACTTAGTTTACGAGTGTTCTGCAAGATGAACCAACATGTCTAATACATTTTAACGTGGTAAACGAGCAATGTCCTGGAATACGAGTAGTTTTGTTTCCGGAACAAATTATGCTCGCAAACCAAGGTATTACTGTATTTGTATACACGTGTGTGTATATAAGCACAGGGAAGAATTGGAAGCTACACACCAAAATGTTGATAGTAATGGAATTATAGCTGATTTTTCCCTTTCTCTCTTAATGCTTTACTATTGAAAAATTTAGTGCTATTACATTGGGGGGTGGGGGAAAGAGGTCATTAAATTTGAAAGGGGTTGGGGAAAAGCTGCTCCCCTGGGAGCTGAGTTGGAGGAGAAGCCAGGGCCCCACAGTTTCAGCATCTCCTGGGAATTCTCTCACTGGCCATCGCCATGCCAGGAGGAGTGTCCAGAGGCCCGGGGGCCTGTGAGGCAAGACCAGTGCTGCTGACTCATTCCCTCCACGGGATGTTACTGTATTTGCCAATAAGGGCCCTAGGGAGCCTTGTGTTTCCCTGGGGCCCCGGATTTAGATGAGCAGAATCACAGAATATCTGTCATGCCTGGAGGTGTCATTAAGGCTGTCCTAGTTTAGCTACAAGGAATCAGAGGCCCGGAACATTTAAGTAACTTGCCCAGAGTCCTGGAGGTAGTTCAAGGCCAAGTTTAAATGAAAACATGGCTCTCAGGCTGCTACTTTGCTTATCCCAGATCTCTGCTGTTGTGGATGAGCCTCCACTTCTTACAGGCAGCTTTTAAATGCAGAAACAAAGAGGTTTCCAGGTAAGGGAATGCATTTCCCCTCATGTCTTCAAATACTACACTGTTAGGCCTTTTGTCCTGATCTGTGTCCAGTGAAATATGTGGAAACTCAGAAGGTCTTGACTTCCTTTGAGTCCTGGCCTCTTTTGAATGTCTATTAAAGGCTGCCAAACCTCTCCCTTGAGCAATGTGTGTTTTCTGAAAACCACAAAACTTTGCATTTGATTTTGCAGGTTTCGAGAACCTCCCGAAACCTGTCCCTATGTTGTAAATGTTTTTTTGGCCTGTGCTCCCCAAGCTTTCAAGTAGTTCTCTTGCATTTGGACATAATGGAACTATGAACTGGTTTTCATGCCTTTGTAGTAAGTATGTTTCTAGCCAAAACAGTAGAGTGGAAAGAGAGAGAGAAAGGATGGAACTAGGAAGATGAACATGCCTTGTCACATTAGTGCTTTATTTCTGATCACTATTACATTGTCTTTCCAGTAAAGGTAAAATTTTATAGTTTTTGAAACTCCTGTCACACTAGCACGACCGCTTTCATTTTGGCTCACCTCTGTTCCTATCCACATGAATAATTTATGATTATAACCAAATACTGTTTTCAGCATGTTCCTTTATCCTGTTCTTTGGAAGAAGACAATTTCTCCCATAAGAAAGACACAGGCTGAGGCCCAAGGTGAGGCCAGCAGTTCTTTGTGTTTCTCACCAAAAACTAGGTGTTTGAATAAGAGCAGGTAGTTTCCACTTAAACAATGTAAGAGGAGTTTAGAAAATGGCCTAGTGCCATGGGTTTCAAGTCAGCTAGAGCACTTGTGAAAAAAAACATCCACTGGGCCCACCTGCAGAGTTTCTGATCAGTGGTCTGGGATGGGGCCCCGGAATGTACATTTCTAGTAAGTTCCCAGGTGATACTGACACTGCTAGTCCAGGGACACACTCTTGAGAAACAGTGACCTGGGGAGTAAGAGTCTCATAAGGCAATGTATTCTCTGATAACAAGAGTCATCTGGGGATATGTGTGAAAAATGTAAATTTCAACTCCATGCCAGACTCACTGGATCAGAATCTCTGGGGAAAGTCTTAGCACGCTGTATGATCAGATTTTGGGGAAACACAAGTGCAGTCAGATAAACCCTGCAAACCACCCATGGGACAGGAAAATCTGTTTACCGCTCTAAACCAGTGTCCTCGCCCTTGCATGCGTTGACCTGATGACCCCCTCAGCTCCTAGAAGGGTATCTTCTTGGATTCATCCTTGTTTTTAAGTAAATTCTAAGCCATTGTTGAAAAACACATATTTTTGTTTCAGATGCCAAATATATTGTGCAAAAGAGACACCAGAATGCCTGCTTTCTGAGAATATCTGATGTTTTACCGAATTCCCTTTTTATAAGCATACTCACAGTTTGAGTGTGTGTGAGAGGAAGGGAGGGTAGAAAGGGAAGGAAGGAAGGGAGAGAGGAGGTAGGGAGGAAGGAAGGAGCATTTCTAGAAGTTTCTGGTGATGGTGACGCTGCTGGTCCACAGACCACACTTTGAGAACCACTGGAATAGACCAGTGATTCTCAGAGCACACTGCAATTTCCTGGGAGATCTTTAAAACATAGTTCTGCCTGGGTTCCACCCGAGAAAGTGATTTAATTGGTCTGTGGTGGGGCCTGGACAGTAATTCCAATAATGAGCCAAGGTTGTGAACCACTGTGGGTCCCTAAGGATAGACGGTAACGGGTTAGGAAGAGGAAGGCCTGTGGGGAAAATAGGGCTAAACCATTGCCTCACACACTTCACTGCGTATGCGGATCACCTGGGCATCCTGTTAGGGGGAAGATTCTGATCAGTAGGTCTGAAGCGGGGCCCACGAGTCTGCTTTTCTAACAAGGCAAGCAGATCTGCTGTTATCAGCCTGGGTATCACCCTTTGAGTCGCAAAGGGCTTAGCAGGTGTTAACAAACACATGTCAACACATAGTTGTAATAGTTATTACTTAAAGTGCAGAACAAATGGAAGCGATGTCAACGCGATGCGGACACCTCCAGTTAGAAATAATAGATATTTGCCATTAGTGAACATTGACCTTCCCTGGATGGCTAGAAAGTTTTGTTTTTGCTTCTCCTTAACCTGCTACTGCCTACCTGCTACCTGCAGATTCAAACAAATGTTTGTGGATTAATTTTGGTTTCGTGTGATCCACAGATCCTGTCAGGCCGCCCTCTGCTCCCCTCACCACCACCCCCTCTCGCCCCACCTACTTGGATCTCATTGTTCTGAGTTTCAGGATCTTGCCTGCACCTTCCTCACTGCCTCAGACTCAGCCCGTTCGACGTTGTCGCCCAAGAGGCCAAATGTTCAGTGATGCCCCAAGGCCCACATTTCAGGAGCTGATGGCGTGTGGCTCTCGTGCTGTCAGAATGCACACTCCGGGAGCCAGGCTTCTTGGGACATGGCTTCAGCCTATGTTTCTGGCTGGCACCCAGCCTTTCTGTCCTGGGTTAGGGGTGAAGGCTTCTCTCTGGCAAGCTCCATCCTCTGGCGCTCTCCTGGAGTGGTGGCGTTGAGACATTGCTGTGAGAGCCTGTAGGAAGCGGGGATGAAAAGCAGGGCAAGCGAGAAGCAGGGCCTCGGAGGAGGAGGAAGGCATGGCCGTCCCAGGTGCTGAGTCAGCTTTCTGGGCCTGGCGCCTTTCCCAGCTGAACATGGCGGAAGTATATGTGATTGATGGCATTGACCACTTGAAATTGGTGGGAATGACCCCAGGGGTTCTCCCTTCCGAAGCTGACCAGGGGACAAAGCTGTCCCTCCTGGGTGTGGCTTGTCATTCGTCATGCTGTCACCATTCTGCTGTTATTCAAAGCATCCTAGAGTGGAATGGGACACTGGCAGGAAACAAGGGTTTTCGGTCATTTCCTATTTTTAAATGATATCTTTATGGCAGATGTCAATACCCCCACCCCGTGCCCTGGAATCAGCCTGCCTAGCAAGGATAGAGGAACCTCAGATCAGCAGGACTTTTTTTTTTTTAAAGATTTTATTGGGGAACTGGGGGGATTTGGGGAATTGGGGGAAGGGGAACAGACAAGTTGCTGTCGTTCCGTTCCTCAGTCTAGCCGTGAAGGACGTCGCCTCACTGGCCCAAGCTGGCACCACCATTACACTTTTCCCGGGTGAGGCAGATCAGTCTCCGGCTTCTAAACGGCCACTCACTGCGGCTGCTGGCTGCTCACGCTGGCTGCTGGCCACGCACGGTAGCCCATGGCAACCCACTGCTACAGGGGCTGCAGCCTATGCAGTTGCCTGCGAATCATGGCAGCCCAGCTCCAGGTTGAGCTGTTGTTCAGCATCTTAGCTGTGGAGGGCAGCGTCACTGGCCGTCATATGTAGGATCCGAACCTGGGCCCTCTGGCGTCCCAAGCCAGTTCCCAACCATTGCACCACTGGCTGGCCCAGCAGGACTTTTGAGGAGTCATGAAAGCAGTGTACTTGTCCCAGCAGGGAAGCTCATGACAATAAAAGAGCACAGAATGTTCTGAGTCTCCTGGATTAACAAGGAAAAAGCTTAAGAGAGATTTGTTTCAACAAAAAGAAAGCAGCCTTCAAGATTTGCTGGAACAACTTGTATGACATGTGAAGGGCAACTTGAACTTGAGTGTGGCTGGGGCACAGTAGAAACGAGTTTTACCTTTTAAAATCCCTGGATTCCGTTTCTGTTTCCAGCCTTTCCCATAACCATTTTCAATGGAAGTGCATATACTATATTGATCACACAGTTTAATATTTGGGGAGTTTTGTCAGGCAGCAAATTCTAAAATATCTCATGGGCTGGAGGCACTTGACATCTTTTAAAAAGAAACTTTTTTAAGTTTCTCTTAAATAAGTAGGAACTTGTATGTTCTGGGGAAACACAAGGACATCTGGGAAGTTGCTGTGCACGTGGGACTGAGCTTTCTGCTACAAACAGTGGAAAATAAAATTCTAAGAAAATCAGTGTCATATCAAATGACTTGTTATATCTTCAAGGCGAAATTCTCTATGTGAAGCCTTAAACCATTCCTGAAAAAAGTCCAGAGTCCTTTCGCCAAGATATATAACTAAGGGAGCCCCAACCTACCTCTCCTTAAGGATAATAAACAAATTACTGAGAAATAGGATCATTTATTTTATGTTACTTATTGGCTTTAAAACCTTCAATGGCTTTACTTTCCACTTAGAATAAAACTCGTTCTCTTTCCTATGGCCAACAAGACCCAGCACATCTCGTAATCTAGCCTCTGCTCCCTTCTTAGTCCAATCTGCACTTTCCCTCTCTAATCAACTCAGCCGCTCACACAGAGAGCTTTATCCTGCTCCAGAGCCTTCACACCATTCTTCTACAGAAAAAAAAATTTTTTTTAATTGATGAAGACCACTTTATTAATTTTTACTTTTATTGGCCTTCTTTTTTTTGGTGTTATGTCTAGAACTCTTCTCTAAGCCCTAGGTCTTAAAGATCTGTGTTTTCTTCTAAAAGTTTTACAGTTGCTTTTTCTTTGTTTTCATACATTCAAGACTATGGTTCATTTTGAATTAATTTTTGTATGACGCAAGGTGAAGATCAAGGCGTATTTTTTTGTTTGTTTGGTTCTTTGTTTGTTTTACCTATACGTGGCCAATTGCTGTAGCACCATTTTTTCGAAAAGACTTTCCTTCCTTTATTGAGTTCTTCTCTCTACCATTGAGGAAAATCACATGGCAGCATTATGTTGATCTGTTTCTTGATTCCATTCTGTTGCCTAGATCAATCATTCTTACCTCTCATCCTGCCCCAGCTAACTCCTCCCCACCGCTCCAGTCTCACCTTCAATGTCATTTCCCTAGAGAAGCCCTTAACGATCACCCATCCCCATTCTTCTCCATACCCTCATCTTCAGGCCTAAGGAGTTTGGCCTCCATTATTCTCACTCAGGACCTGTTTTTTTCTCCATCATGGTATGTAGCATAACTTGCTAATAATTTGCTGGACTTGTTGTGTAACTATGTGTGTAATTCCTGCCTGTAAGCCCTAAGGAGGCAGGGACTGAGTCTATTTTGTGTATCACTAGTGCCCAGCAGGGCCCCTGTTACATGCTGAGTGCCCTATCAATATTTTTTGAATGAATGAGAAAAAAATAAGGCTTCCTGGGGGATGTTTTGTAAATCACTTGGTACCATTTTCTTAAAGTCAGAGGATATTCCTAGCTCTTGCAGCCTTAGGACTTAATTTTTTCCCAATTAACTCATCTTTTAAAGCAGTGGTTTTAAGAACCTTGACCTGTACCAGGAGGGCTTGTTAAAATGCAAACTGCTGGGCCCCACCCCCAGAGTTAATGATTCAGTAGGTTTGGGGTGGCCTGAAAATTTGCATTTCTAACAAGTTCCCAGAAGATCATACTGATGCTGCTGGTCTGGGGGGGTCACACTTTGAGAACCACTGTTTGTAGGTTAAGAACCTTAGAATATGTTATGATCCCTTTTACTCAGTGACAGTTCCAGGCACCCTTCAAGTTGTCTGTCATCAACAGTATTGATCAATTTAAGAGGAATCACAGAGAATATCATAGAAGAAACCAACCGCGGAAGAATTAAAGGGAAAATATCTGCTATAGCAGTAAATGAATTAGAACTGCACATTTTAAATAATTTAAATAGGTAATGATCAAAAGCTTTTCAAACTACACTAAACTAATTCTCTTACATCTGTGGCTGTTACATTTTGGTTCTTTAATATTTGAATAGGCAAAAGCACTAATATTTTAACTCATGAGCTGCCACCAGTAGGATGTTTGCTAAGTGGAAAGCAAGACTTCACTATGGATGAATTTATAACATCAAGGATTAGGTTTCTACTATGGTCTGTTTTCCCCAAGCCCTTTAGAAATGAACCAAAGCAATTCAATAAATGCTATTTCATGTGCTTATGCTGAGTCATAAAATTACTTCCCACTGAAGTCAACAAAAAATGTAAAAATGGCAAAAAAAGAAAAATGTTTCAATACTGATTTTCATTTGTCTGCTCTTCTCCAGTCTTTTCCCCCTTTTTTGCAGAAGAGCACATGGTTTTCAGTCTAGGTTGTTATGATCTGATAAACTTTCACCACAGAAAATTTCCTGGAAAGAAAATCTTCCAGCATCAGTTTTCTTTAAATGTTCAGGAAGCTGTGTGGGTCCCAGCAACCCACCTGGCACAGAGCCAGTTAAGGGCTTTGAAAGTATTTGCAGGCTCTTGGATGGTTTTAACCCGTTTGTTGGCAGCATTGCCTCTCGCACACTCTTGGGAAGATACTGATGTACTTTCATGATGTAGAGTAGATGTGCGTGGGCAGGGAATGTCTGCAGGAGGGCTGGGCACGCCCCTGCCCACTTTTGTGCACAAGGCGGCAGATCTTAACATGGGAACTCTTTCCAAATAAGGCAGAAAAGATGAGTAAGGAATTGCCTTTTAAAGTACAGCTAATCTGTTTAGCACACTCTGACCTACATTATCTTTGGGCCCATAGCCCAGATCTCTAGATTATTTGGGGGAAGGAGGAAGGTGGGTGTCTGCTTTGTTCACTGCTGTATCTTCAGTGCCAAAAAGAGTGCCTGGCATATCATAGGCACTCACTTGTTAAATGAATGAATGAATTTATTGACTGTTGCTTCTTCCATATTTTCTCTTCATTGTCTGCAATTTAACTTGTTCCTGTGGTGTAAGTACTTCCTCCAGCCTCTTAAATATGTTACTCCAAGGAATAAGGTTGACAACATAATTGTTTGAACAAACACAGAACATTCCTTTAACGGGCAAAACCCAATCTTTTTTTTTTCTACATTATAAATGAAAACAAGAGTCCAGGTAAAATTTTAATTTAGATCTTGTTTGATAATTGAGATTTTCCTTCACCTATATCCCACTCATATCAAGAAAAGTATCTGCTGTATTTAAGGAGGCCAAATGGTGTTGGGTCATGGTTAGGTAATTTGGTTGCAAAATAGCAAAGACCTGGTTAATAGTACCCCCACAATTCCTGTGGTAGGAGCCAATATTCAAAATCACCGGAAGATAATCTGATAATGAACTGTGGCCAGCGTTTGCACTCAAACATACTTTTAATTAAGTTACTTTTAATTAAATTATTAACAGAATATGTGGGCAATCATAGATGGTGTTCAATAAGTTAGACAGGCTTTTGAATGCCTGTTTGAAGACTGACTTATTTAAAGAAATAAATGAGCTTTGCATTTTTTATTAGGGTAAAAATATTTGTGTGTTTGTGTATGCGTGTTTGTATTTTTCACTTTTTTGTTTGTTTGGTAGAATCTATTTCCTCTGGATTTCTCTTTAGCACCCAGTCTCCTGATGTCATCTTTCTCTTGGGCAATTCATTTTATTTATCTCCGAGCCCTCACAGAAGCAGACAGTGCTCTAGCCGTAGCAGTACCATTTGCCATGCACCTTCTCATCTTCTGCCTTTGCAGGTGCTATTCCTTCTGCCTAGAATGCCTTTCCATCTGTTACAACTTAGGCCTAGTGATCGGTCTCTTATGAACACAGATTTTGGCCACACCCTCCCTTTTGGGGCAAAGTAAGATGACCTTCCTATAGACTGGAGTTGAACTGTGTAAACTCTGTTCTAGGCTTTCTCGTTTCATTGTGTCTCTGTCTGCTTCCAGCACTAGTACGTGACCTTCTGGGGATGGCTCAGTGCTGTAGTTTATTATACTCGTATGTCGCCAAAATAGTAGCGGGTACAAATTTTAGAATGTCATTGGTCTTTAAAGCATGTTAAGGTAATTACAGTATACGTGCAGTTTAATGATACATGGTAAAGAAATAGCTTCCGGGGGTAACAATAGCTACATTCGGATTGTGAGATAATAAATGATTAATTTTTTGCATGTTGTCTTTTTCAGATTTTAAGTAAAGTTATTTATATTGCTTCCTTAATTTTATTAAGTGAAGAAAAAAATTCTGTGACATGTTATAAAAGAGACTCTAGAACTTTCAAACTGTTTCCCATGTCTTAGTTGTCCTTTTGAGCAGCAAGGTTTTTATTCTAATTATACTGCCCTAATTCTATCCATTTTTGGAACTCCTATGATTCCACTGAGAGCCTCCCACCTGTCCTCAGTGGCGGGAATTTTTTTTCAGTTGAAAAGTACCTAATTTTTGGCCAGAGTCACATGACATTCATAGCAGAATGCAAGGAACAAAGTTGATAAGCTGACTAATATCATGTGGAGTCTAGGAGAGAGTGAGATACTGAGACATTTTTGTGTGTCATGTAAGTACCTCTTCAAGCTCTTAAACACGTAACGTCAAGGAATAAAGTTGAAAATACAATTGCTTTAAAAACTATTACATAAAATTTTAAAAACATAACTTTCTATCTAAAAAGGATTTGAACAAAGCATCCTTGCAATAAGCATATACAGAAGGTGCCAAAAAAATGTATACACATTTTAAGAAAGGGCAAAAAAACTGTATAAAAATCGTAATACTCAATATATACTGATAACCAAAGATGAATACAAATCACATTTGACTTCTGCAATTACAAGAGGTGCTCAAAGTGGTTACCATCAGCGTAATTTTAATACAGTTTTTTCTTTTATTAAAATGTGTATCGGGCCGGCCGAGTGGCGCGATGGTTAAGAACTCGCTTGGGATGCCAGAGGGCCCCGGTTCGGATCCCACATATGAGGGCCAGTGACACTGCCCTCCACAGCTAAGATGCTGAACAACAGCTCAACCTGGAGCTGGGCTGCCGTGAGTCGCCGGCGACGGCGTAGGCTGCAGTCCCTGTGGCAGTGGGTTGCCATGGGCTACCATATGTAGCCAGCAGCCAGCGTGAGCGGCCAGCAGCCGCAGTGAGCGGCCGTCCAGAAGCCGGCGACTGATCTGCCTCGCCAGGGAAGAGCGCAATGATGGTGCCAACTTGGGCCAGTGAAGCAACATCCTCCACAACTAGATTGAAGAACAAGACGACAGCAACTTGTCTGTTCCCCGTTCCCCAGCACTGTTCCCATTCCCCCAATTCCCCCAATAAAAATCTTTAAAAAAAAAAATGTGTATGCATTTTTTTGACACCCTTGGTATATCCCTCAGATGACTCCCTTGAAAAGGGCCTCACTCATTCATGCATAGTTCTTATTTGTTAAAGAGATAGTGCCCTCACTCTCAATCACATAATCACAGGGCCTGGACTATGAGTTCTAGGGCCAACTTGCTTAGCTCTGAATGGAGCTGTACCACTTACTAAGTGAGACTTCTGCAAGTTCTAAACCTCCCCAGGCCTCAGTTTCCTACCTACACAATGGGGAGAGGGGATTTTAGTACTCCATGGGGTTGTTTTGAGGTTTAAATAAGGTAATAACTGTTCAATGTTTTTAAAAATGCCTTGAATGTAACAATTTCGTCAATTTTAAGATGCACATATTTCACATTTTAACACTTCTGAAATGAAGATGCGTCTTACAATTAATGTAATTTTTAAAAAGGATCTCATCACCATTTAGTTAGCAGTATCTTTTTTAAATCAATGACTTAATGATGCACCTTAGGGTATATTACATTTTAAATTTCAATAACAAATAGTACGAGCTCGAGAAATACTAGTTGTCATCAGTAGTGTAGTGTCATCAGTGTTGTTATCGTCATCATTATTTTGGTTCTAACCAAGACAGTGGCACTTGATTGGTTGGCAGTGCTAGCCTAGAGTTTACATCAAATCTCAGTTTCACCTGTTTGTTTACGTTGATGTGTTCTTAGAAAAGATTTAGTGAGCTGTTTTTCACATTTGTTTTGTATTAAGCTAATGGAAAGTATTTACAGGGTTAATTCTTGCAATGTCTGCATTATTCTCTGCATTGGGGAGCTACTAACATGTTCTTTAAAGCAAACCAGTGTCTTGAAATAAATAGAGAAGACGAAGATAAATTCTTTATTTTCTCTATTGAAGTATTTTCCTAAATCTTTTCGAAGAAGTGCTTTTTCTTCGTAAGCAGAACTAAGCCACCATTGTACCACTTAAGATTTACTGGTTTGCAGTCTTCTCTGTGGGAGAAAAGAGGCCATTTATTGATCTGTAACAGAGAATGGATGGTGGCCAAACCTTGTCTGGTTTATACAATGCACTGCCCTAAGAATCTGCATGTCATTAAGAAGACTGAGTCTCACAATTTGAGGCCACCTGTCAGGCATGAACAATAACTAAAAAAAATCGATACACAACATAAAACTGTTGTTTTTGCACAAACACCCACGCCCAGTGATGGGTGTCTTGTTCTTTTCCCAGTGATATGCTTGTAGTTCCTAATTTTAGGCTTCCCCCTCCTTTTGATTTTATTGTTCAGCTTGCAGGAGAGTGAAAGAGACCAATTTGAGTCTGAAATAAAGATCTTCTGCTGGGTGAAAGAGGTTCAATACAGGACAGAACCTTGGACCAAAGTTTATGAAGCCTGATTAGAAAGATTCTGGGCACATCTCCATCCAAATACCTTGACACATACTTCATGCATCTGTAACATATGCAGCTTGTTTCTTCTTGCCTTCTGCTTGCCTTCAGGAGTTTAAATGGTGGTATTTACAAGCCATTATGAAGCAAGAGTACAAACACACCAGGCTAGCAAGGGGGCAGTAAATAGGGATTTCGCTTAGGTTTTTGTTGTTTTTGGCCTTTGAAAGTAAAATTAGTTGAATAATTCTAGAAGCTGGGCTTCTTACCTTTGCCCCCTCATCTCCCCATTCCTCCTCCTTCAGTTACCCCAGTCCCCCCCCTTTTTTTTTTACAAAGCTACGTTTGTCAAACATGTATAGTCATCCCTACTCTTACAGATTAATGCTCACTCTATCCCTAAAGCCTGCCTTTGACTCAGCTAGCTCTACTGTGCACAGAGGTTATTGCTCTCTCTCCACGTTCAATGCCGTGGACCTGAACCAATGCCTATTTCCAACAGAATGTCAGGTCATTGCCACATAGATAGATTAGAGCCCTCCTGCTCTCCTGATACGCTGCCAGGCAGAAACTGGGGACCGGCGAGGAGCTCGGTAGCCACCAGTGGAAGGTTGAGAATGGAGACCCCCGCTGGTTAGCTGAGCAGCAGTCGCTGTAGGAGCACACCTCTCAGAAGCAGCCTGCATAACACAATCCTTTAGTTTGCAGAGTTGCTTTCACAGTATTTAGCTTTGAACTGTGGTGCAAACCCATTCAAACAGTGAGGAAAATTTCACTAGCTAAGCAGCAAGAAATTCTCACCCTGTGTAATCAAAGCCATCAGCCATTTCCTCTTCCTTTTTATTTACTTATATTTCTGACCTCATAATCTCCATGACTGTGGCTGGATATTTTCCTTTTGCATAGCATTTTTAAAATAATTTTTCCTTTCTCCAATGTATTTTAAAGCAAATAAAACCAAAATTAACAGGAGGTATCTAATATTTCTTTTTAATAATTATCATTACAAAAGTAATAAAGAATCTAAAATCATCCATAGTTGCATTCCCCAGGGGCAACCATAATAAACATTTTGGTGTATTTACTTCTAATTGTTTTAAATAAATGTCTAAATATGTACATACCATATTTTTCACAAAATTAGGTTTATGATAGAATACAGTTTTTTTATCAACATACTTTGAGTATTTTTCTGTATTATCCGAAACTTGTAAATGATTTCAGTGGCTGCTTAGATTCCAGTATATGTGGATATGTTATTATTTTAACATTCTCCGTTGTTGGGAGGTCATGCAGATTTTGAATTAACATTTTAATTCTGAGCTTGAAATTTGTTAAGCTCAATTTCTTCTGATTTTGTGGGTCTAAGCGTTAGAATTTGGGCACAGCGGAAATGGAATATTTCTATCCATGCCATGGTTTGCTTTCCTTGCCAGCTTTTTTCAGGTGGCATTTTTGGAAAAGCAAAGGTTGGAGCAACGTTCTTTTCTGTCCTTTTTCTTGTTTCTTTGGTTTTTTTTAAGCTGAGCCATCCTGCTACCTGTTGGCAGCTCAGCGGCAGCTCAGCTCTGGCCGGGACTCCAACCACTATTGCTCAGAGCTCAAACTCTTGAGTGAGCTCTTAACCAACTGAGCCACTCGGCCGGCTCTCCATATTTTTTAAAATTTTGTGATTGTAACGTAAGTCATGTTATAGTAATCTCAGTTACTTTTACACAGAAATCAATATAAAATAAGAAGTATGTTGCTCAACATGAACCCTTAAGTTTCAAAACTGCCATTTCAAGTTTATCCAGCAAGACAATGGGAGATGCTAAAGACTTTTTTTAAGAAGGGGACTAACTGGATTAGATTTGTGTTTTAGAAGATTTGAGATATCTCAAAAGAATGATCTTCTTTAAAAAGGTGAACATTTGATACAACTGCTTTCAAATTGCAATTGAGTAAGTGAAACTATGGAACCAATATTTGGAAGGGAGGATAAGCTAAAAAACCAAAAATAATTTGTGGAGTGCTACACAATGATACACGTTTGGGAGGTCATTTGTATTTGAAGACCTCCTTCCTAAAAAGTCACGTTTCTAAAGAACCCGTTTTGTCTCCCATAGAGTATTATGTCTCGAGACCTGCTTTCCATGCCTGTCCACAGGTGCATCTGGGGGCCTGTTATTCCCGTAACACACCGAATGGCCGGGTCCAGGGCAGCCACCACCTTGATCCACAGGCTGTCACTCCCCATTTGGTTTTGCTCTCTCCATTAGCAGTCATCTTTGTAAACAGAAGTCTAAGATTTAGTGTTGTACATATTTTTAAATGATCCATTCTGATGGGGCTCTCTTTATTGTTTCAGGTTGAATGCGCTTGGGAACTTAATGCATAAAATTTGCATGACTCCTCACTCCTTTCTGGATCTGTCATTGGATTCAAGCCAGCATGGCTCATACCACAAAGGTTAACGGCTGTGCCTCAGGTAACTCCGTGTTCTGGAGACAGAGAGAGAGAGAGAGAGAGAGAGAGAGAGAGAGGTAGTGTGTGTGTGTGTGTGTGTGTGTGTGTAAATGTATGTCTTTGCTCAAACTAATTTCTAATTTTCATTTTAATAAATGGATAGATGATAGCAAGTTTGCTTAGATAACTAGGATTTAAAAGCAATTTTCTATCCACTGAAGTTGTGTTTTATTTTGTTTTGTTAATCTCAGAGAATTTGCTTTTTTATCTTTAGAGCCTTTATATACAGAAATCAGTTAGGTAAATTATTGCCTAAGTCAATTCTATTGAAGGTTGAAAGATAAATGTAGAATCCTGAATGCCAATGCAAGTATAATGTAAGCTCCCCCTTGCACTTTCTTTCCTTCCCAACCAGTCTTTTCCCATCCTCCTTGGAAGAGCTATCCTAAACCTCTACCTTTCCCCTAAAGTCCCTAGTCTGGCACCGAAATCTCAGTCCAGAAAATGGACGCCTGTCCTAAAAAAAGAAAAAAAGAAAGTGGGGTGAGCTGGCGGCAGGGAAGGAAGTGCAAGCTCTGGTTCCAGGTCCTTATTGTGGGGTGAGGGTAACTCATGGGGGCTGTTCAAAAAAAAAAAAGGAACAATGAGAGAGGAAATGAGTTTGGATGCTTAAAACCAAATCCTAGTATCCACTCCCAAGCAGTGTTGTTGTTTTTTTTAATTAAAAATATTTATTACAGTAAAACACACAGTGCCATTAATGCCCCTCAAAATACTCCCCCTCGCTTCAAACACACTTATCCCATCAGTTTTGTTTGATGTTGCTAAACAAAGGGAAAGCAAGCATCTATTCTCTCCAGTGGCTTTCCCAGAGAGGAATATGCACCAGGCCATATTATGAATCATAAAGACTTCTAGTGGGATTCCTACTTTGGTTGTATTAAGACCTATACAGTTTGCATATCTACTCCAATATTGCTTATGTAACATTTGGGAGACATTTATAGAACAAATGCAGTATGTAAGCTGTAAAAAAAAGCACTTTGAAAGGCAGGAACAGCAGGAGGAGAAGGCTGAAGTGGGCATACCCAGCCCATGTATGATATGACTATGATATGACTTTCTGTCCCAGTAATCCCAGCTGCAAGTACCCTCTCTGGCAAGAGTGCAATGCTCGCACCAAACCAAACCCAAATAAACTCAGTTGTTTATTTTGTCTGTTATCTTGCTTGTCCTTCTTAGTCCCCAACTTCTTGAGACTACTGTAGATTCTACTGTCAATTATAAAATATGAATGTCAGTATCTAATATTTAATGAACACTTACCACGTACCACGGTGCCCAAGATGCTTTGCCTGTTTTATCCTCGTGGTAATCCTATAAGATTATACTATTACCATCACCAACACCACCACCATCATCCCTGAGTGGTGACACATAGAAGCTCAGTAAGTTATCTAAGTGACAGAAGGAAAGTCAGGATTATTACTTGTTTCTCTAGTAAAATACTTGATAAGGGAGGAGATTGAAACATTGTGAAAGTTCTTGAGAGAGGGGGTGGGTTTCAGTCTCCTGTTATGCTGTGATCTCCTTCCGTCTCCTGCCCACGTTTCCATTCGCACACTCAGAGGAAGTGGGGCTTAGAGTTGTTCAGGCCTCCAACCCCACCCTCCGGTGTCTCTGGCAGAATCTGGTCTTTAAGGATTTGAATACCTACCTCATTTGTCCCTAATTCCTTTTCCAACTTGATTTGTCCTAGAGTGTCCCTTTTCTCTTTCTTCCTGAGGTCTGATGATCTAGCTATATATAAGCTGCTGTCCTGCCTAAAAGATCTGGGCACCGAGTTTGAATGCAAAGGAAAGCTCTCGAATTTGTGACTTCTGGGTTTCAGGATATGGGGTGTTAATGTAGACAGGTACCTGGACCAGGCAAGTGAAGGTTTTTGTTTATTCTCGTCGCCATGACGTCTGTAGACCTGTAAGCAAATCTTGATTAGAGGCTCAGTCACATATAATTACTTTAATTATACAGAGAGAGAGAGAGAGAGAGAGAGAGAGAGAGATTTTTAAACATATATACATTACATATATATGTATATGATGCTCATTATAGAAAAAAAATTAAATATGGACATGTAGTATTGTCTAAAAAAAATAATAAATCAAGAATTGCTTGTAATATCACCACCCAGAAATAAATGTTTTGTTCATTTCCCATATAGTATTTAGATTTTATATATTTCACATAGTTGAGATTGTCCTTATAAAAGTTATTGTTTTACCTTTTCTTTTTCCACTTTGTGTTACAAAAGAAATACCTGACTATTTTTTTTTTTGCTTTGTTTTTTAAAAAAGCCAAACTCAAACAATGCAAAAGCTCACGCTGGTTATAAATATACTATTTTGAAATGTAATTAGCATGAGAACATTTACAGCCCGCAGATGAAGACGGGACAGAGAAGACTTTATAGCAGCTAACGAAGGCTGATTCCTGATTTTTCCCATGAGAAAAAGATAAATTATTTGGGTAGTTTAGTAGAATTTTTCAATATAGAGTAAATTATATGTTTTTTTTTTATTTTCCAAAGATAAAGTATAATATTAAATATGTTTTTTAGAACTCTACTTCCCCTAGATATGCCCAAAAGGAGTCTCCCCCCCACCCCTTCCCCTGAAAAATCACTGCTTTTGGCCCCATAGACCAGGAAGAGAAATCCCATGTGAAGGTGGGGTCAGCACATTGGCAAAAGAAACACTTCATGGTCTCAGGAATAAAGCAGAGGCAAAAGAAGAGCATCCGAGAAATGCATGGCCACCCACACCGCCCCTAGGCTGCAAAACCCACCTGAGGACGTCCAGCCACACCGCCCCTAGGCTGCAAAACCCACCTGAGGACGCCCAGCCACACCGCCCCTAGGCTGCAAAACCCACCTCAGGACGCCCAGCCACACCGCCCCTAGGCTGCAAAACCCACCTCAGGACACCCAGCCACACCACCCCTAGGCTGCAAAACCCATCTCAGGACCAATCACCCCACAATCACATCCCTGTTTATTTAGAGCTTAACCTGAGTAGGGGACGAGTCACAAGTCCTTTGATATTCTGTCTTCCCCATTGAGTCCTTCAGTTAGAGTGGGTAAAAGATACTCATTTGGAAATAAGAGCAGTTAGTTAATACCGGAAGTGGTAAAATGTATTACCATACATTTCAGACATAGAAAATGCATAAAGGCTCTATAAAGAACCCATGTACATAGCACCTAACTTAAGAAATAAACTTTACTATACTAGTACGTGGAAAATTTTGAGCAGCTACAATGTGCCAGGCATTGTTCTGGGCACTGGGGATACAGCAGTGACTAAAACGGGGAAAGATCTCTATCTTCAAGGACCTCACATTCTAGTGGAAATTGCAGTCTCCTGTAGACAGAGTGCAAGTATCCAGATGAAAAAGAGGACATATTTATACTTTAAAAGTATTTGTTGTTCATGTGAAATTCAAATTCAACTGGGTGTCCTCTGTTTTTATTTGCTAAACCTGGCAGCCCTACCTGTGTCTGTCTCCTGGATGGCCTCTGGTTTCTTACCGTCCGTCCACCCTGTCAATAGCAGTCATTTCTCACCAGGTCCTTCATCCAGTTCCCATTGACTGGTACAGATTTGTTTTTATTCATTTAAATCATTTCATTATGCGATTACTAAGAGTACTCTGATGTCATTTGTTGTTTGTTAATGTGAGCATCATAAATTGATCATGAATTTTTTTCCTTCTTTTTTTTCTTATAGCTAACCAGAAAGCAAATGGGGGTCGTTGGTTAGGAAAACTGCTGAATTTCTGTGGAGTTTAGAGATGGGGACAGTCTACTTTTTCCCAAGTTTTCTGAATCATGTTGTAAACTGGATACACTGATTGATACCTCCCTAAACACTAATTAATGTTGTGAAACTTTAATTAGAGCTTAGAATCTCCGTAGAAGCCAAATATAATAACAAGTAGCTTATTTGTCAGGTGAAGATAATAATACCCGTCCTGCCTTCTTCACAGGATTGGTGTGAGAAAAAAAAAAAAAAACAATAGCCATGAAAACACTTTTTAAGCTGTAAAGTGCTGGTCAGATATCAGAGGAGATCACTGTCCTTGTTCTGCTATCTCTGCCATAAGCTCGTGATCAATACGCACCTGTGCAGGTGCCATCATGCCAGGCCCTGTCGGATGCTGTGACATTGAGGCAGGAATTGTATTGCTGTCCTGACTCGACAGTTAAATGAAAACTAGATGAGCAGTACGGAGTGGCTTTTTATGCCTCACATCATCATCTTTATTTTTGCTCACGTCATCATGTTGCCTTTCCCAGTTCATTGTAGCTATGCCCCCTCTTGCTATTTCTCTTTCACAGACTAAATGTACATATATGTTTGCTGGACAGATACATTATTTGCTTATTGAAAGTCCTTATTGCACTGCATTAAAATACGGTTATTATTTTAAATTAATATAATACATTTCATAAAGTCTTGCTACCCTAGTCAGTTATTTGGCTCCAGGGTTTGTCTCCATGCTGATCTTAAATGAGGTTCAAAGGCCACTGATAAGGCCTGGTCCGTCAGACAGAGCCAGAGACTCCTAGCAGAACAGGTGCAACGCTGCAGTACAGTGCAGCCCACTCTCGGTTGTGTAAATATTTTTTCTGGGCAGGAGCATTTCTCAAATAGAACTCTGAGCCCACTGCGGTGACCCGGACAGCAAGAATTGCATGCTGTTTGTCAAGTACAAGATCAGTGTGCACTGACTGGCCTGGCTAGAACCAACCTGGTGTTTTCTGAGACCACCTGTAAGAAAGTCCCGGAGTACAGCAGAGGTGGTGTGTTTGTGGTGGATAGCCCTGGACCTGTCGTCTACATTATCATTGATCCAAAGGTAGAGGGTGAGCTGATTAGAAACTGGGGCTGCTTTAGTTTGTGGGTGCCCTCCATGACCTTCCGGGGTCTCCTGATTCAATCTGCAAAAGGATTAAATGTATGTTCCTAGCTGTGCTTTGTGTTCTCCCCTAAGGGGTGTGTTCAGGGGTGTATCAGAAGAGCTGAGAGGGTAGAACAAAGTGGCCTAACATAAAAACGTAGGTAAGAGCGAGAGGAGGGAGTCTTTTTGGTTTTCCCTGTCCAACCTCCCTTCCCTGCTTTCAGATGGCAAAACACAACTTACCCAGCTCACATAGTTGATGACTAAGCAGAGGTTCAATATGGAGTCTTCTTCCTTTGTTCAAGGCCTTCTGTTGACATTAAAAAATCAGAAGTGTGGTGTCTGTCAAGTTCTGATTAAACAGATCAAGGGGAGAGTATGTGTTTCAGAAAGCCCAAAAGTAGAATGGTTAAAAAATAAAGTGACCTCCATGATAGAGGTTATGCTGGTAAGTTATTGTTTTCTTAGTGTGACTTATTTCATCGTGCCAAATTAACAAACATATCTAATACCTTATATGCATTTAGTACATCCTGCAGTTTCATCCTATTATTTGATGTGTTTAATCATTGAATTTAATTAGATTACACTTAAAAGAAATTTAGTTGATTGAAGGCTAATTTCACACTGACGTTTATAAATGAACTAATTTATTTTCTTATAGTGATGGTTGTTTGAGGAGCTGGTTGGTTTTTGGGTTTTGGTTTTTGTGGGGTTTTTTAATTAAGAAGTAGTTACATTTGTATTTTATAACTGTTAAAATGCCAAAGACCCCCTACAAATAGGAGGCCCTGGCTGTTGGAGTCTTGCCTGTCTGACTAATCAGGATCCCAGAACTCATCCGGCACTCCAGAGGTGCTGAAGTGTCCCTCCCTGATAGGGGCTTTCCTATTTTACAAACTTTAAGGCTTTGGTTTTAACCTGCAGCCGGCTTCACCTTATAAGCTTTCTTGCTCCAAACCTTGAGCGAGTTGTAACGGGTTAAGCATCAGATTTCTGACTGGCGATTAGCTCTTCAGCTAAACTAAGGAAGGATGATTTATCTTCCAGCGAGTACCAGCCTACTGCAGTGTAGGGAGGGTAGAACCTGGGCTCCTGCTAGTACGAGGTGCTGGGCAAATGTACCCTTTTGGTTGGAGATTTCTGCCCAGATGCTTTGTGGGTGCCAACAAGAAAGAAAAAACACATACGAAAAACCTAACAGGGAGATTCACTGTGTTAAGAACTCAAGCTGTTGCTATCTTTCTGAGACTGCCTAGGGATGCAAAGGATTAAAACAGCCCATCCTACAAGGATTTGACTGTCCTGTGCCCTGCTCACACACAGACTTCCCATGGTGAGTATTGGCATTGATCTCTGATTATGCACTTCCCGTCTTTCTTGAAGGACTTGGGTGGGCTAGCTGAGCCCATCAAAAGTATAGCTCATTAGCTTCCTTTTTCAGGGTTCGCCTTCTTCCTGTGTCCTGGATAATTCCATTTCATCTCCTTTGTGTAGTTTCTGAGAAAGGTTTGTTTGGGCTTGGAAAGTGAGTGACTCACCCTCTCAGTTTCTGCTTTGGGGTCCTTTTCTGTAAAAGGCTGTTTGATTTGATCTGGCATGAAAAATATCAGCATAATTCTCAAATTCACAGAAGTAGTAAATTCTTGTTCTTTTCTGGCAACAGATTTTAAAATTGTGTTGAGTAGATTTCTCTAATAAAAACCTCAAGGAAGACCCAATCAGGGAATCAGCTTTGATAAGATTCAAACAGTTGTAGAAATTCTAAGTCAAAAAAAAAAAATTGATGATTCTCTTTTTCCTCTCTTGGCTTCTCTTTTGGATATTTTTGGAGTGAGCTATAACTGATTTACATTTCCATATGCTTTAGAGAAAGTTTGCTCATGTGTCAGAGGCTAAGCCTGCTTTTGCTTTTGGGTTGCAGTTCATTATGAAGCCTGAAAACCAGAAGTTTTTAAATATGCAGCCCATTTGTATATATAACCTTAGTGATCTCACAACTTAAAAATAAGTATGCTGCTATTTTGAGGATTTTTTTTTTAATAGTGACCAGATTTCTAATCCTAGTAGTTCTTGGAGCAAGCCATGGCTGAAAATTCTGATGAAATAATATTCTGTAATGTGCAGAAGGCTTTTTTAATCAACAGATAGGAAAAGCAGAACTATAGACATGAGGGAGAACTGGACCAAGGGGCAAATTGTTGGATTCCTGGGATTTTGTTCTTATCCTAAAAGTTAAATCTTTGTGCTACTTACTCTGTCTTGTTTGTGATAAGCCAGATGTGAGTGACCTGTGACATTTTTCCCAGCTGGATCAAAGGTTGTGGCCATGGTTACAGTTTCACCATATGAACCTTTATTTAAAGGAGCTGGTACTAGAGCAATAGTTTATGAAAGCCAGTTGCTATTAATAGTCACAAGTACTAAGTTTATTTTAGGCCCTGTTTCATGATCTTAATTTTTAATTGGAAATGGTTTCTCTCCAAGGAATCGTTCATATTTTGGACATGATCTCTGTTAGTTAGAATCAAGAGATAGTCATGTGGTTTTCTGAATTTAGTCTCACAATATTTGGTTTAGTCGATAAGTCCCATCAGCTTTGCAAATAATTTTGTGAAAACATTGATTCAGCATGTCCTGCCAAATTTTCCCATCCCTGCCCATGTTCTGAGTGCCTTTTTCACTTGCATTAGGCCAAGGCAGTTTTAGTGTTTAGCATACAGCAGGCATATTTAAGAGTCTCCGGGAAGAAAAAGGGCGAACTGTTCCTAGACTAGAAATATAAAAGAGGGAGAGGGATGTGATATTTCCAATAATTCATAAGCCCAACTGCTTAATATCTTTAAAAACTTAGTCGTGTGCATCAGCTCTTACTTTCTGCTATTGTAACTAAAACTCAAAGCAGTTAGACTCCCTCTTCTCTCAAGATCCCCTTCATCTAAGTCCATGTACCCGCCAAGGTATTGCTCATCTACTTCCTTTTCCTCAGCATTTCTGACCAATATACCGGGATGCTTCGTTCACATCAGGGACACACCAGGGAAATGTTTTTTCGAGGCAGCCCGTTTGACATGTTCCTTTCCAGCTGTGAGGACAAAGGCTGGTTTGTCTTCCCATGGTCTGGCAGAGGACGCTGAATACCTGTCAGCTGTATGCAGCATATACCCTGGCTGGGACTCCACCTCTTCATGGGGTGAATCAGCCCAATGAGACACTGATTTTTATAGTGCAGCAGGGTGGAGACCTGGAAGTGTGTAGGCCGGGAGGGGAGGAGGGAATCGTTGGCATGTCAAACCATTCCAGCAATGCAGCTTACAGGAAAAAATTGCAAAACACCAAAGCCCTGTGCCATCAGATTTTTCCATTAGCACCACGCTTTCCACAGCGTCCAAATCTGCCCTAGGGACAGCTGGTTGGCAACGTGAGGGGAATCGGTCACATCCTATCATGAGCTCTGTGGTTGGGTACCTGTCAGCCTGTCGGTGAGGAATCCCAGCAGGCCCTGAGCCCTGCCTTCTACACTCTCCTGCATTACACACACGCACACAGGAGCTGTGGATTCTCTGAGGAGGGGTGCGTGGACATTCTTTGGGCGGTAGAAAACAGCAGCTGGAAGTTGCACCACCTCAGGATACTGATTTTAAGTGAAGAAATCTGAGACCAGGAAACCTTCAGAAAGGTAAAGGGGACTTAGCGCTGGGGGCTTATCCTTTGGGGCATGATTCTTTGGTGTTCTGTCCTCTGGACACCGATGACTGACAAAAAGTAAACTTCCCACATCGTGATGAATGTAAATCGGGGCATAGTTTGGGGACTACCAGAAGGAGTGACACAAACCCCAATAGGAATACTTCAATTCCCTGAGTTCATCCATTCAGTAGCTCCCTTTTAAATGACTGCACAGAAATTTATTGGGCAGAAAAGCAGCTGTTTCCCTCCTTTGTGTCCTGAACCAAGCCTGAGGTTCAGTGAAAGCTGGTCTGTCTTTGCCTTATTCTCACTACTTTGTGATTTTGTTTTGTTAAGGATGGCTGGCAAGATTAAGAGTCATTGAGCTTTCTATACGTCTGTTATTTTTTTTCTGTCCCTCCAAACATTTTAGCTTTCATTAACTTTAATCTCTAACTGTTCCTTTCTCTTCACTCTGAGCTGTTGTTTTTGGCCTCATTTTGACAGAAATCAGGGTCTATTTCTGTTTCTTTCATCCTCATGCCTGCAAAAACCATCATGAGCCTTCCCAGCTCTCCGTGGCTCCAGGTAGCAAGACACCAGCTCTGTCCAAATCGCTGTGAAAGAAACGGGGCCTTCTGTACAATCCCAGCTTCTGTCCCCCAATCCCACTGTGCCCCGTTCCCCTCTTAGTGGCTGTGCTCAAAGCACTGTTCTCTTGACCTGGTTGTCTTTCCCATACCTATGACTATAAGCCCTCTCATCCTTCAAGCCCTGCTTCTTCTCTGACCTCTTCCAGCAAGTGTTCTCAGATACTCCCAGTGGGAATTCGCCCCTGCCTCTTCGTTATTCCTAGAGAGCTTTGTATTCTATTAAATAGTTAACATGCATGGCTTTTAATTAAGAGTTATGGTTGCCGTGCCTCCCTAAGGTGTAAGTTTTGAAGTCTTAAGAGGCAAGATTCCATGTCATCTTTATCTTGGTTTGCCATATCTTGCTTAGTACTCAACGTAGCGTCAACATGCTCAACACTCAACCAACAAATATTTGCAGCACACCTACTTTGTGCTGGCATAGCGCTGGGCATCAACTGCAGAGCAAAAAAGCTCAGACACAGTGCCTGCTTAAGAATCTAGGGGATTGAACTGAGCTCTTCCAGTGGCCACTCTTCTATTGTTAGACCCTTTGCAGCTTTCTTCCAACCTGTTCACCTGGATATTTTTTTGTGAAGGGACACATGGCTTTCACTTTGTCACACACGCTTGCTTTCTTCCTCATCTTACCTCCGACTAAGTGGAAGAAAACAAGTAGTATTTGTTTTTTCTGCAGCTCATGCTCTAAGGTAGGCTTAAAATGGTATTGCGTGTTAAATGCCTTGGGTTCCAGGGAGAAGTAACCAGCTACAATGTGGTTGTCCAGGGAGGATTATTATAAGAGGCTGTTTAGAAAGTTCTCTCTCGTTCCATGGCCTCTTTCTTTACTCCTTTCTCTGCTTGTTAGCAACCCAACCAGAGAGAGGGGAGGTGGAGTCCCAGTCAGGTCCCTTTGTCCCAAGCTCATTATCTAGTCTGGTTGTGTGGGTGGTTGAAAGTATGAATGAGAACACAAGTTGGTGATCTCTGCGGTGCGAGTGTGGCTGGTTGGTCTGCTTTCCTTCTCTCCCACAGTTTTCTTGGACGGTCTCTACAGATCTATCACCCCTTTTAGATGGGAAGAAATAAACTGTCTTTGTTATTATTATTTACAGCCTTTATTGTCCCTGTGGTCATCTAAAGTTTGAATTCCCTTATTTAGTTTCCTGCCCCAATACATTTTGTCATTTGTCTTTTTTAAATGTTGATTTCAAATCTCAGATGAAAACATATTGTGAGACAGTCTCTTGTTTAAATTTGATGAAAGCAATAATCCTGGGGCAACCCATACTCTAGAGAAAGCCTAACATGTATAAATTCATTGTGACTCCAGCATTAAATCCTAAATGTGTTTGGGGAAGTGCACTTCATTGAGTATAATGAAGACAGGATTTTTCTGATTTTCTTTAAGATAGACCCATCATCCATAGCCTCCTCTTCCTAATCCCTCACTAAAATCTCATACCTCCGCTGGGGCACACCCTCTGTCATGTTGATTGTAGCCTCTCCTTGGAAAATGTCCCCTTCCATTAATTTTGGGAGTAGAGCCTTCTAATCCAGACATGCAGAGAAGTCCTCTTCCAACACCCAAAGCTGTGCACACCTAACAGGACGAGAAAGAGCTGGAAGCCCTTGCTGGACCTGTCAGCCCTTGCTGGACCTGTCCCTGTAATCTCCTTCAAGTCCTGTCAGCCCCGTAGGCTATGATGGAGGTGGGTGGAGAAGGAGCTATGATGACACGGAAGGGAACCGGGCCAACTTTTCTCCCTCATTGCAGTTACCTTAGACAACCAGCTTTTGGTGTCATACCCCATCACAAGTCTAAGAGAAGATGAGTAAAGAAGCATGATAAGGTGATTGAATCCCTTAGAGGTTGGGGGGAAGTCTCAGATATTGCAGAAATAACGCAGGCTTTCCTTAAAAGTGATAGAGCATCCTGCTTTCAATCTGTTCCTTTTTAACGTGAATACTTCTAGCAAGGGGTTTTGCACATTAAGTTGACCTGCGAAAGAAATGGTGGTAGGGATCCTGGGCTGCTGTTTTGGTGGTTGTCTTTGTCTTTAGTTTTTTAACGAAACATCTTAGTAGTAAAAGAGCTAAATTTAAACATAAGAAATTAAGTTAGTATGCACCAGAATTAAAATTGTTTTTCTGGTTTGTTTTATAGTTTGTTTCAACAAAGTCTCTTGCAGCTTAAAACTAGATAGCAAAAGTTGGCCGCCTAAAAAATGTGAAAAGGAAAGGGATGGAAACAGAAATGAAACCGGATCCCAGATGGATGCCGTGAAGTCCTTGCTGGCTGCCATAGTGAGGCCTGGGACTATGTTCTGTTGCACCAGCCACAGCTTTGTTTTAATTGGAATTAATTGCCAATTTTTTTTTTAAGATTTTATTGGGGAATTGGGGGAGGGGAACAAACAAGTTGCTGTCCTTTTGTTCTTCAATCTAGTTGTGGAGGATGTCACTTCACTGGTCCATGTTGGTATTATGATCATTGCACTCTTCCCGGGTGAGGCAGTTGCTTGCCGGCCATTGGACGGCTGCTCACGGTGGCTCACGGCAGCCCACTGCAGCAGGGGCTGCAGCCTATGCCATCGCCGGTGACTCATGGCAGCCCAGCTCCAGGTTGAGCTGTTGTTCACCATCTTAGCTGTAGAGGGTGCAGCATCACTGGCTCATGTGGGATCCGAACTGGGGCCCTGCTGCTCAGAGCTGGCGTCCCAAGCCAACTCTTAACCAATGCGCCACTAGGCTGGCCCACCAATTTTTTTTTTAATTAGGTAATTGCATATAAAAATACAGGTGTCTTCAGCTACTCTTGAAAAGTTACAAGAGCTGGGCATCACTGGGTGTGTAGTTCCACAGGGCCACAGTCAGCTGGGGAGGAAGGTGCTCCCTGATCTCCCCCAACTCTTTCTAGACCCTTTCTGCTTAGTTACTGGCCTGGACTCGAAAGGCGTTTGAACTTGTGACCCGGAACCTGAGAGGGCACTTGAATTGTTTAAAGGGCCACCCCCAATTTGGCCCTTAGCTTCTTTTAAGCCAAAGGAAAAACACACTTTGAGTTGCACATTTTGCTTGATTTCAGGCCGAGGTTCTCATCCCAGGCTGTGGCTTAGACTCATCTGGGGAGCTTCTAAAATTGTTGATGCCCATGGCCCCCACCCCAGGAGATTCTGACTCATTAGGGTGGGGATGGGAGTTTACTCAGCATTTTTAAAAACGGCCACAGGCCCTTCAATTGTGCAGTAGGGTTGAGAACTTGTGGCACAGGGTGCCTACGCTGGGAGTTCCAGCCTTGGCACCTTCACCTTGAATGGCAAAGGTGATGTTAATACCATCACCCCTCTGACCCAGAGTCCTGCCTCAGCTGTAAAGTGGGCGTGGGCTCAGAGTCCTTCACATTTTCCTACAGCTCTTTGAAAGGAAACACACACTCCAAGTTTGGCTCCTCTGGAAGGAATTACCTTGACCAAATGGGTCCTGGGCACCTACATGGCTGGGGGCACAGCTGTAGTTGAGATGAAGAAGACAAAACTCCCTTAAGTGTGTAAGGATGTAAGAGGTGTGACAAATTGAAATGGGAAAAATAAGCTGCTCTGGGAGGCTAGATGGGAGAGATGGCTGGAAAGATAAGAGACAACTGCAGACACAATTGATATTTTAGCTGCTCCTTGCAAACTATTGGGTTGTCGGAAAAGTTGTGACATATCTTTTTCTATGTTTTTCGTTGCAAAAATGCATCATGACTTTTCCGACAACCCAATAGAATTTTGTCTGAGAAGGTTGGGGGTGGGGATGTACATCAGAAGAGGGAGGAATGATACCAGCAAAAACATTGAAACAGTATGGTCTTTCTCCGCCCCACTCTTCAGAAATGCCAGCTCCCTCCCTGTCCCCAGCTTCCTGTGCCCTCTAAGGGTTGCAGGAAAGAATGTGCCCAGCCTGTGGCTTTTCGGTACTATGTAGTATTAGATAGCAGTCGAGCAGGCGGCAGCAGTAGAGCAAAAGTAGGGATGCGTTGAGCTTCAGCTATGATATGCCAATAATCACACTTACCTTGTAGGGTTGTTGAGCAGTTTAAATAAGTTCATATATGTATGAAGCACTTGGAACAGTGCAATGCAAAAGAATTGTACCCAGTGCATGGTGGGGAAAGACAGGGACTAGGAAGCCACTGAGAAAGTGATACCCCAAGTGCATTTGTGCTGTGTCTGTGAGACTGGAAGGGTGTTAAAAAACTGGTAACAAGAAGAGGAACTTACTGGGGGAGGAAGGTAAATTCAGAGTATGTCAGGAAATAGGCATCTTAAGATGTCCAAAATGTCATTCACTGTTACCACTCACTACTTCATTTAACTTTGGTGTTATCGCTAGACCAGGGGTCGGCAAACAGCGGCTCGCGAGCCACATGCAACTTTTTGGGTACATTCCATCTCAAAAGTTTGCCGACCCCTGCTCTAGACTAAAGGTCAGGGCTTCTGGGGATAAAGTCCTGATGCAATAAACCTGATAAGTAAGCATTGAACAACTGTGGTTCACATTTCTTTTTTTTAAAGATTTTTATTGGGGAATTGGGGGGCTAGGAACAGTGCTGGGGACTTGGGGGAAGGGGAACAGACAAGTTGCTGTCCTTTTGTTCTTCAGTCTAGTTGTGGAGGATGTCGCTTCACTGGCCCATGTTGGTATTATCATTGCGCTCTTCCCAGGTGAGGCAGATCGGTCGCCGGCCTCTGGACGGCTCACAATGGCTCTTGGCTGCTCACACCAGCTGCCATAGCTTATGGCAGCCCACTGCAGCCTATGCCATCACCGGTGACTCACAGCAGCCCAGCTCCAGGATGAGCTGTTGTTCACCATCTTAGCTGCAGAAGGCAGTGTCACTGGCCCTTATGTGGGATCCGAACCAGGACCCTGCTGCTCAGAGCTGGCGTCCCAAACCAGCTCTTAACCAATGCGCCACTCGGCCAGCCCAAGGGTTCAGATATTCTTGATTGCAGCCTCAGAGCTCTGCAGCCACCATCCAGGGGAAAAAGACTGTCAGTGCCCTTTCACCCGGGCTAGTAACACAGAAGTCTTCTGTCTATAGTCCCTTCTCGCTGGGAGTCACCTTTTCTGCCTCCTCTCCACCCATCAGAGGAAAAGCTTTGAGTGCATTTTCATCCTCCCAGACCTTATTTGGCTGCTGCTGTTGTACATAATTAAGAGAAAGTAAAGGCAGACAGGTGTGTCTCTCTCCTGCAGTGGGAACTTTTGTGACTGATGTTTTCCAGATAGAAGAAGCTTCTAGTTTTAATTCTTCTCCTATCCTAACCTTTGTCCTCCTCAATAAGAGGACTAGACATTTATTGGCCTACAATGACTTTTTCTGCTAGACCTCACCTTCATAGAAGCATAGAAGCACACATACAAAATAATTATCTTCAACTGTTTTATACAATGAGCTCTATTCTACCAGAACACAATATTTATAACAAAATTTTAGCAGGATTTTTCTTTGCACTATATAAGAAACACTATATTCTGATGCTTTCCTCAGCTTAATTCTTTTTTTTTAAAGATTTTTATTGGGGAATTGGGGGATGGGAACAGCGCTGGGGAATCGGGGGAAGGGGAACAGACAAGTTGCTGTCCTTTTGTTCTTCAGTCTAGTTGTGGAGGACGTTGCTTCACTGGCCCAAGTTGGCACCATCATTGCGCTCTTCCCGGGCGAGGCAGATCAGTCGCCGGCTTCTGGACGGCCGCTCACTGTGGCTGCTGGCCGCTCACGCTGGCTGCTGGCTACACACGGCAGCCCAGCTCCAGGTTGAGCTGTTGTTCACCATCTCAGCTGTAGAGGGTAGTGTCACTGGCCCTCATATGTGGGATCCGAACTGGGGCCCTCTGGCGTCCCAAGCCAGCTCTTAACCACCATGCCACTCGGCCGGCCTTCCTCAGTTTAATTCTTAAGAACAAGTCTTGATATTAATACCTAGTTTGGAATATAATAATGTGGCAAAATAATACTTGAATTTTCTCAGAAGTGCAGAGAAGAGATTTTCTCTGTTAAAAGCAAATGATAAAAGAAGCCCATGGGAACCTTCAGGATGAGGGACATTTCCCAAAACTGAATTCTGGTGTCAGATGCACAACTGTATACATGCATTAAAACTCAACAAACTGTACCCTTAAAATGGGTAAATTTTGATAGGTAAATGTCTCAATAAAGTTTTCCGTAAATCGCCCAATAACAGAGGCCTAACCCAGATCTCTTATTTAACGTTGGTGTTCTTGGGTAAAATAATCTGGAATTATTTGGACCCTGTATTTCAAAGTATCTGGCACTTGAAGCTTTGATCATAGTTATTTCCCTTTGAATCAGTTTATTTATGTGGTGTAAAACAAACCCAAATGAGCCCCACATCGTCTTCAAAAGTTTAATCTTTATAGCTTCACACAGAAGAAATGCCTGTCGCAAGGATAATCACTTTTAAAGCATCCAGCCACCAGGTCTGGACTGAGAGGGAGGAATAAGAAAGGCCATGTGTGCAGGCACTAAAATGAACCAGGCAAACTAGGCAATCCAATGGATTCCTGCAAACTTTGCCTTTCTCCACATAGCTGTCCCGTTTTGAACTTCACAAAGCAGGCCATTTAGAGCCATCCCTAATCTTTGTTAATCTCTGCTTTATTGTTTAGAACTGGCTTTGCTTGTTTGCCCTGTAGACAGAATTCAGTAAAGCTTGTTCCTCTAGAGAGTCGTCACATTTACCCAATGTATTTAGGCACAGGTGAAGAACAGGTTTAAATAGGAGCTTTTTTTCTTTCTTTTTAAGATGATTAATTTAAACCCTTAGAGGGACATAATCATTCTTACTAAACCTTTTAAACCAGAAACAAAAGGTTACACAAAGATGTTATCAGCCTAAAACAGAATGTACTTAGTTTGGGAGCTGATTCTGTGTCTTGGAAAGTCACATGATCTAATTTGGATAATATATTTAAGGGAATATGAAAAAAAGGGGGGGGTTGGGTCTGTGGTTTACAAATGGGAGTGTTTTTAGCTTTTAAATTGCATGTTGCATTAAATAAGAATACACCAAGAAAAGGAACCACTTTTCTCCAGCCCAGCCTGGGTTCAGCATAAGACTGAATCATTTCCTTCATAAGACGGCTGCTGAGCTAGAGCTCAAATTATAACAGGGAACCTTTCCCAGCCCTGGAGGGTTTGGGAGGAGGGAATAAGGCAGCGGGAAGAATAAGGAAACATTTGCTTCCTTTCTATCTAAATTCTCCCTAGAATTAGCAGGTTTACAGCTGCATTTCTAGGTTAGCATTTCATGTGTCTAAAGAATATGAGGACCGTTTGTGTGAAAAATTGGAAGGGGCCTGGGAAAGGCCTGTCCTCACCTCTTTTGTTGTTGTTAAGATCCTTGCTAGCAGTTTAGTTCGTCGGTAGTTTTTGCTGTCTCACTGACACTGAGAGTCCTGGAATTAAACCCGATGGCCAGCAGGCTGCTAGTTGGTCAGGAAATTCCAAATGGGTATAAATAAATTCTCCGCAGCAGCTCCTGGGCGCTTTGCCTGCTAATGTGTGGAGTCTCTTTAATGCCGAGGGAAGTATGCCTGAGACTTGGCTTCCTGCTTGCTGAAAATCACAGTTATTTTGTTTCTGGGTGGGTAAGTAAGAAAGCCCGAGAAAAGAAAAATAGAGGATGGTGTGATGTTCTAGGTGGGGGTCGGTGAAATATAAACTCAAGCTCTGTATGTTATGAAAAATATTTGCTTTTATTACAAGCTGGAAAGGATAACTCAGTCCTCGACTTCTGGTTCAGTAAAAATTTCAGCTTTAGCTGTGGCTTTAACATAAAGGTGTCATTGTCATAGGAGTGAAAGGTTGTACATATGTGCTTAAGGTTTGGGTTTTTGAATTTATGGTTTACTTAAATTCCAGAACTTCCTTTTTTGTTGCTAAATCCATTTTTGGTCATTTGTTTGCAGCTCAGTTTTTCTAATAGGGAACTTCTCAGGGTGCTTTAAAGCTGGTTTCTTTTTCTTGTGTATACACTATAAATCAAAATAAGGGCTGGGCTTCATACAATTACTTCAGTCCCTCCCCACCCACCCCCCAAATTTTTCTATTGTGTTAGAGAAATCCTTTCTGTCCCAAAGTCCCAGTTTATGCTCCTTCTCTGCTTTTCACAAAACTCTCCTTTGAACTGGCACATTTTCCTACATATGCTTATAGCAAGCATGTTATTTTTGAAGAAAGTTTAGAAACCATTATTTAGTCCCCAAGCGAATTCTGCTCTGTGCATCCATAGCAAATTTAGGCCATATTTCAGCAATAATTCTTTCAATTAGACAGTGGGCATTGGAGAGCAGCCCTGGCTGAGCTGGTGAAGAGCACGTACTGGAAAGCCTGTGACATCAATGGCTATTTCAGACAGATTTGGGGTAAAGAGTCAGTGCATCTTGTAGTTGGCATTGAACACTGGAGAAGAGGGCCATTGTGTAAACCTCAAGGCCTCTGTGATGTCACGTGCCTCCTTAATACAATGGGCTCTTTATCAGGACGTAGCCCTTTCCATGTCCAGGAACAATAACCCTTTCCACTTTTCTTCCCTCACAACTGCTCACCTGCAGCCTGGCTTCTGGACTCTTTAAGACACGCCCAGAGTAGAAGCGATGATACAGCAAAGGAAGCTTGCATTTGGGGATCGTGAGGCTGTGCCAATTGTTACAGTGCAACTGGAAAAGCGCTGCCGAGTGAATGGCATGGGGAGAGCGCAAGGCCACGGGCTCTGTCAGTCTGAACATCTGGCCTGACAGCTGCTGCAATTAATTTCTTTCTTCACTTGATTGCTTAGCATGAGATGTTATGAAATTTTGTGCCAGGTATAGTCAAAGACTCATAGTGTGGAGACAACCTTTGGAACCCATCAAGTCCCACCCGCACCCCCGTTTTCTGGGTACAAACCCTGCTGCTGCTGCTGCTGCTACTGCTGCTGCATGATGCGATTCCAGACCCCTGCTGCCCATTGTTTGTCCATGAAATATTTACAGCTCCTGTTCTTGTTTTCTGGACAGAAAATGACACCTTCCCCCAGTTTAGGCAAGACTGCACAGAAAGCTGTTCAGTGGTTCTAAAGCACTTGTCTCTCTCTGCACAGTGTTAAAGAGGGCTTTTCCTCTTGGGACAATGCGATTGTTCAGAAGAATCAGTGCATACCTTTGTCCTCTTATTGGGGGAAGGAAATATTTTAATTTGGCCATAATAGACTTTTACAGGTTGGATGTCTGTCTTCGTTTGCTTTGTTTCATGCCTAATTGATGCTGGAGTAGGGCTCTCTCTGCCCTTACCGGTGCCTGAGCCCCAGTGTGCACGCATTCCCCTGCAGGGCCCAGCCAGCATCTCCCGCACCCACGCTAAGAAGCAGAAACCTATTTAGACCTTCCGATTTTAGCAAACTCAATCGATTCTGAACAAGTATCATAAACGCCTCCAAGCCTGGCTTCATGGGGTGGAGGGAGCAAAGGCGGGATAGGAGTTCTGGATCTTCTGTGAAGCCGAGCTTTGTGCTTCACCAAACAACACAGGGTGATCCGATGCTAGTAGGTCACGACGGTAGACTGTAGGCATCGTTCTCAGTGGTCCGCAGCACACTGAAGCATTCATTATACAATTGAGACAGAATCTAACTCGCCAACAGCTGGAAAAGAGCCGGGGCAGGATTCAGACTCAGGCAGTCTGGCCCTAGAGTGCCTGATTTTAATCATTTTATCTCTTCCTCCGCCATACTTATAATGGGTACATGCCAAGACATGGGGTTTTTTCATTTCACTAGACAGTGAGTATGCTGTGTGCCAAACACCATGCTATGCACTGAGGGATAGAAAAAGAAATCGTACTTGTTTCCTGCCCCCGATGATACCCACAGCCCTTGAGAGGAAAACAGGCATGTATGTGCCTACTTCCTGTAGCAAATGTCAGTATGTATAGGCAAAGTGTTTTAGAAAAATGCAGGGAAGAAGGGGACCAGTTCTTCCCAGGACCGAGCAGTGGGAGGTAGTGAAGACTACCAGGATGGGATATTTCGGTTGGGCCCCGAAGAACTAATTCTGACAGGTGGGAGAGGCCGGGGAAGGGCGGGCGTGTTTGTGGGTAGAGGAAACAGGGTGAGCAAAGGCAGATAGGATTGAAAGTAGCTCTGGGAGACAGGTTCAGGGCGGGAGGAAGCTGGAAAGTGCTGGATTGGGGCTAAATTGTTGAAGACTTTTAGTGCCACCGAAAGGAGCTTTTAGACTTATTCTCTCCAGTGGGGCTCCTGGCACATCAATCTGGAAGATTAATAATTGAGAAGCTCTACAGGTTTCCAGGGACACATCAAACAAATTAAAATTCCTCAAAGAATATGTAATACAGGAGAACAGAGACATTAGCCCCCGATTTAGAAAAAAGAAAAAAGAAAAAATACAGGCCACTTTGTTTACATATGAGCAACAGTGAAGTGTTGGCTGCGCTCCCTGGTGACTGGCAGACTGCTTTCATGTACCCCAGAGACGCTGCAGGCACTAGTGGAGGAAGGGTATATGTATACATAATTTATTTTTAAATAATTTCAGACTGAGAGAAAATTTGTACAAGAGCTTTCACACCCTCCCTCACCCAGATTCAGATTCCCTAATGGTTAACATTTGACCACATTTGCTCCATCATTTCTATGTGTGCGCACGCGCGTGCGTGTGTGTGTGTGTGTGTGTGTGTGTGTGTGTGTGTGTGTGTGTGTAAAGACATGCATTTGTCATGTCTCTTTAATCTCCTTTAATCTAGAACAGTTCTCAGCCTTCCCTTTCTTTCATGACTTTGGCAGTTCTGAAAAGAGAGACCTATTACTGTGTCGGCTGTCTTTCAGGTAGGAACCATTGACGTTCCCAGACTCAGGCCATGCCTTCTAAGCAGGAACACTACAGAAATGATGTTGTGCTCTCCTCAGAGCGTGACGTCAGGAGCACTGGAGTTAGCCTTGATCACCTGGTCCATGTGGTTATCTGTCAACTTTCCGCACTGTAGAGTCGTCACTTTTCCCTTCATGATTGATAAGCCTTCTGTGGGGAAGTATTCTGAGACCATATCAGTTCTTCAGTAGGAAGTCTCTCTCCACTAGCCGTTAGCATCAATTGATAATTCCTGCCTAAATCAGCCACTGTTGTAATAGTTGCTAAATGGTGATTTTCTGTTTCCATAATTTCTCCTTTCTCTATTGGTTGGCACTCTACGGTATTTATTCATTATAACTTTGTGGACTCACAAATACCTACTTTATTCACTGGATTGTAATCCTACTTTCATTAATCATATTAACTTGATGCTCTAATTATCTTAGATTCTAGCAGTGAGAACCCAAAAGAGAGTTTCTGAGCCAAACAGATCCTTGGCACTGTCTTTAAGTAACTAATCTGATGTGTGCTGACAACTGAGAATAATGATTAGTAGGCAGCATATGTTATCCGAGTTCTAGATCTTGTATGTACCCCAAGGCAGTAAGGGTCACCTGGAGCAAGAGGCTTGTCAGGCAGGCAGAGAGTAACACCCTGGTGACTCTGAAGGCAAGCTGACCCAAAATTGAGCTTATCGGAGACCACCACGTGGGTAGAAGTCCCGAATGTTTGGGGTGTATTGCCCACGGTCCCCTAGCCCCTATTCTCTGTCTTTAGCCTTTCCTAGTCAGGCGTGGGAAAGAAGTATGGACCGGGGCTTGGGGCACTAAGGGTTGGCAGTAGCATGCTGCCTGTCATTCCCTCCTCCCTCCACAGAGACACTTGCTGGCTGCCAGGGTCAACACTGTCTTTGCTTCACAGACATTTTCAGTCCCTGTTATCCCCATCCTAGTTTCAAATACGGAGCGAGTTTGTGCTCTGCATCTCAATGTCCAAAGTCAGAGCCTGCATTCCCTAAAACGTCCTTTCTTCCCAACCTCACTCATGCCACACTTGTCCTTCCCAGATTAGATTTATCATACTTTAATGACCTTCAGAAAAGGAAATCCCATCGTTTTTCTCTGCAGTGAGTCATCCATTGGTTTTAAGAAAAACATATATATTTTTTTATTAGCAGAATGAGGTCGTGAATAGAGCCCCAGATGACAGGTCCAAAGACCTGATCCTTGTGTCCAGCTCAGCCCAGAGGAGCTGAGATCTGTCAGACCTTCTCAGCGTCCTCAGCATTTCCGGGGGGAACGTATAGACCACAGGCAGGCTCTGCGTACTGGTGACTTGAACACTATGGCTAGCACTTATCTAGTTGCATCAGTAAAAGTCACAAGGTGCAAAGGAAGTTGTGACACCAAGAGAAAAATTCATGGGGACTTGAACAATCCATGGAAAACCTAATGGAGAGAATTTTAATACATACTCAGCATCTAGCCCCAGCAGTCTTTTTAAAATGCAACCTGATCACTTCATTCCCTTGCTTAGAACCCTTCAATAACTCCCCAATGCGCTTAAGGACCAAAAACCTGACTCCCGGGGCTTGGTCCCCTCTCTGCCTCACTTTGGGCTTTCCTTATTACCATGCACAGCCACCTTTTCAGCTCCCAAAAGTGTCAGGTTTTGTATATGCAGCTTCCTCTGCCTAGAATTTCTCCCATCCCAGCCTCCCCACCAAATACACAGCCCCCCCACACACACACATTTCCCAGTAGACTCTTCAAATACAGCACTGACAGAACACTCCCTCTGCCAGCCCTGGTGGGGCCCCTGCCCAGTCCTAGCATACTTCCTGTATTTTACTTTCATAGCATTTATCACAGTTGTTATTTATTTATGCATCCACTTGTGTGTCTCCTCCTTTAGTTCACGACTTTGTCCAGGAGGGCTCTGTGACCGACTTGCTTGCCTTCTAGCAGTGTTGGACACAGGGTAGATGCTTAATAAATATTTACTGAATGAAAGAATAAAACCACCTTTCAGTCTGATAACTGCATCTTCCCTACATCAGCATTCCCGCTCTGGGGTGTGGGAATAGGCTTGGAATGTGGGGACCAGGATGGAAAAGGGGTAATGATGGGAGACGATGGGAGATGTAGGGAGAGTGTGCAGGTTAATGTCTGTGGGGACACAGGTTAAAGAAACAGAGTTATCAGCTGTGAGAGGAAATCTAAGGATTTAGGGGGAGAAGTCAAAAGGGGTTATGAAGAGTTACAGATATGAGAAACAATACCACATTATAACGTTGCCATATAAACAAACCAAGCTTGTAAAATTGCAGCTACGTGCATATGACATTGGCCTAATATTTTCATCCATTGGCCTGATATTTCCAGTGAACTTCTGGCATACACTTTTGCTTTCTTTACTGTTGTCATGTTGTTTGCACCAAGTGTTTAGGTACCTGTTTAAAACAGCTGCAACCTGAAGAGAGGTCTAGTTGAAATCAGTTAGGTAGTAAGAATTCTGGGGAACAGGGGCAGAGGTTTCATGAACAGGTCACACCTTGTTGGTCCTGATCATTTGCACGAATGACTGAATGGGTTTGTTTGCTGGGAGGGGAAAAGAGAAGGTTTAAAAATACTCTTTGGTAAATGAAAGAGCAAGAGAAAAATCTCACCTGCCATACATTATTTTAAAGCAGAACGGGGAACACGTACATCGTTCTCCTTTTTATTGTGTGTTTCTCTGATAAATCATGTTTCTCACATAGATTTGGCACAGGGAGGCTCCTTGGGTCTAAAGGTCTGAATGATAACAGTGTCATCCAGAGGACTTTCCTGCTAAACCTGTTCAGAAGGACCTGTTCTGCTTCACTGGCTTCTGTATCCCACTGGTCCTTGACTAGAAAAGCTGAATTGCTAACTCATTCACTTTCACACTGTGAGTAATTAACTTCACGAGAACTCATCTCTCTCCCTGAGTTCATCCTACTGGTTTTTGGCAGGTTTTTGTTTGTTAGGTTTTTTTTTTTGGTCTCGTTTTGTTTTCTTCTTCCTGCTTCTCAGCCTTAGGTATTTTTCATTGCTTCAAACAGCAGGATGCTTGCACTCTGCTGCGTTTCAATATGGGAAGCTGTGATCATTATGTGATTCTCGGGGACTGACTCAGCACTTTAGGCCAAGTCTTTATGCTTCATGTGAGAGGAGACAATACTGTTAGTTAGAGGGATTAGCGAAGTTCTTCAGTTTTAACAGGTAGAATGTCTGGTGAAGAAAAACCACAAAGAGCGTGTAGAAGTTGTGGCACATGGCTGTAATTATTTTTCATGGCACCATTAGTCGGTAGTAATTGGGCCTAGAGTGTGCAGCAGTGAAACCAGAACAAAAGCGGCATTGTATCCTAACTAATAGAGAAAATAATAATATCGGAGTTCTAGCCATTTAAAAGCCCACCAGCACACATTATTTTAGAAACCTCCAATGGTTTTTGCTCATATTAAAGAATAGCTCCTTGTGGTAGCATGTGTTGAAAAATATTTATTGCTCTCTCACTCAGAAGTACCGTTTTTACCACTCTGTCACTCGAGCATGATGTTCCGGCCCCACTGAGAAATGGTAGACCTGAAGTCCACAACTTACATGGCCAAATTCTCAATTGCTATATGTGAATGTTTTACTCCCCTCACTGTCTTCAGCATAGGTATTCTCGGCCTCAACACTATTGACAGTTTGGACTAGATAGTTCTTTGTTGGGCAAGGTGGGACTGTACTGTGCATTGTGGAATTAACAACCTCCCTGGCTAACCACTAGATGCCAGTAGCACAGCCCTTCCTGTTACGACAACCCAGAATGTCTCCAGACATTGTTAAATGTCCCCTTGCGGGGGGGGGGGGGGGCAAAAATCACCCCCAGTTGAGAATCATCACTAGCAGATTAGGACTCTGACTGGTTTCCTACCATCTAGTTTCCACCTCCCCAGCGAGTACGTTAAGTTTTATGTCTTCTCAAACCAAATATTGTTTGGACATAAGTTTAGTTTCCTTGAAAAGTTAAAATTATGTAACACTTTATGAACCTAAATGAAATGATTTCTACCTTCATTTCACTTTGTTAATGCAAAACAAAATTGCAAGGCAATTTCAAAGTGTTCTTTAGGCCATAAACTGGGCCCCTCTCACAAATAACGCTAAGCTTTACCAGGTGGTAAATATATGAATAAAGAGTAGAATTACCACCAGTGTGTTGATGTCAGCTTCTCTCTGAACACATGGGAATTTGGTCTGCACAGGGTGAGTTGTCTCTAGTTCATACTGTCACATTTGGTGTTTGGTTACCCCAAATTGCAGACCGTACAAACTGGCTCAGGAGAGAGAAGTGGGAAGAGGGACTGAGTCCCTTGGTGCCTAGGAAGTAGGTCAGCTCGATGATGATGCCAACCCCGAAAGCCATGTGGCCCACTGTTAGCCGCCCATCTACACACCATACCACACTGGCATACATTCTGGTGATTCTACCTCTTTGCTTCACTTCTGCCTTGCATTTTTTTTTCCCATGCACCCCACCCCTCACTGGACTCTGAGCTTTGTGAGAGTTGGGTCCTTGTCTCTTTGGTTCACACTGTGTCCCTACCTCTTAGAATAGTGCCTGGTAAAGAGTAAGCGGAAGATAGATAGATAGATAGATAGATAGATAGATAGATAGATAGATAGATAGATAATTAGTAAGATAGCTTCTTCATCAATAGTAATTATACATATAAGTTGGATGTATTAATACACTTTTTAATTTGGTCTTCACTTCACACTTGGGGGTTATATAACATTTTAAATGGTCCCCTTGAGTTGAATCTCTTTTCATACCTCCGTCTATCAAGACAATCTTCATTGATGCCTTTTAACCCCTGGCACAGGGCCGGTGTGCAATCTAACAGTGACTCAGTGGGCAAGAGTCCCCAGGTCCACACCCGAGTCTGGCGGGCTCTTCTGTACCCAGTCATACCTCTCCTATTTCTTTGAGCTGTACCAGCAGGCTCTGTGCCCTGGCTTTTCTCCACCATTTACCTCTCTTTCCCTTTTATTCTGTCATCACTCACCTTTTCTTCAGAACTCATCTCCTGGTTAACTCCATTCTGTTTTGATCACTCATTCACATACTATCATATTGTTCTTGTTGATAATATGCCTTTGTAACTGATCTCAATTAGGGTTATGTTTAGAGTGTTTGGCATTTATCTCGCAGCTAGACTATACCTCATTTGATTTCTTATAAATCCTTCCTCCTACTCGTTCCACTGAATAGAACCATTTTCTGCACCCAATTAAGCTTTCAGTAAATGCTATATAATAAAGGTAGAGGCGGTGCCAGGGGCAGTCTCCACCGCTGGATTTCCAGACATTCAGAAAATTCTTGTAAACACCAGGGACAGCCCTCTGATTCCAGAATGTTTAGTTGGAAGCCATTACTTTCATGATTCCAGTTGCAGATATAGCCAGTGGTTTTTGGCTGTGTATAAGCAGGCATAGCTCTGTTAGTCCAAAAAAGACTTTTAGGCAGTTAAGTGTCTCCTTATAAGCTACTTAGAGACTTTTTAAAACTGTTTTTGTTTACACTCCCTTAATTATTCTTTAATTAATCAAAATGTTTGTAATAAAGAAGTTTTATTGTAACGTCTCCCCAGTTTATTATTTAGCATTTTTCTTCTTTTAAAGATCTGGTCTTAATTTTTTTGTGGGAGAGTAGAGACATGGGAGAGAGACTGCTGTATCCATTAGAATTCAATTTAGTGCCAAGTAACAGAGACTTAAAACACACAATAGCTAAACAAAATCGAAGTTTCTCTCTCATTCACATAAAAGTGTAGAGGTAGGCTTTCCAAAAATAGCATAGTAGCTTTGATCCACAAAACTCCTAGAGACCCAAGTTCCTTTTAGCCCACTGTTCCTTCATCCTGCTGTATGAGCTCATGATCCAGGATAGCAGCTAGTGTTCCAGTCATCACATCTGCATTCCAGGCAGCAAGATGGAAGAAGGAACAAAGAAGAAAGGAGGTCATAGACCTATTCCTGTGTCTTTTAAGGGGGGTTTCTGGAGGTTGCTACATGATATTTCTGCTTATGGCCATACTAACAGTAAAGGAGGCTAGGGAAATATGTAGTCTTTATATTTAACCAGCTAAACATGGGAGTTAGTTCTATTAGTTTGGAAGAATGGGATAGCACATACTGTGGAATATCTAGCTGTCTTTTGCCATGGCTACCCCGTTCATCCCCCTCCCAAATGAACTTTCTTAGCATTGATTTCAGTACATTTCTCCTGCTTTCCAAACAGTGACTTCTTGTAATCATGTTTTTTGAAAGAGAAATACCTATGTGTTATAAAAATTCATAAAATATAAAGTACAACATAAAACCCACCCATGATTCCACAACCTAAAGATAACCACTGAAACAGCATTGTACAAGAATTGCCCTTAACACTAATATAGATCTAGCAACTCTTTCCACAGTGAAGATGTTTTTCAAAGTTCATTATGGTATACTGTATATTCAGTTATTCCTTCAGCAAACATTCTTAAACATCTACTTTGTTCCCAGCACCTTGTTAATAGATGTGTGTGTTTGGGAAGGGGGAAGCAATGAAAGATGTTTTAAAAATTAAATTTGTTGCTCTCAAAATAGTTATAGTCTCTCATAGGGAGATAAGACGACATACATGAGAAAGTTGGGAAATCAGTCAGGGCCCTCTAAGTGCCATATTTGTGTTAATGTATGTAAAGGCACACTAGAAAGCAGGAGATAAAAAATGACACTGTGTATCTTTATTTAATTGTAGAACAGTTCATACTGTGGACAGTTGTTGGTAAAAATGACAACTTGAGAACATAGCTTGCTTTTTTTAGTGGCTGGAGCATAAAATTTGGATTGCAAATCCTTAGGATAGTCTGATTCAAGCAGTACTAGGAAATCATCAAGCCTAACATGGTAACATTCTAACTCTATACTGATTCCCAAATTTAGAAGTCCAGAGTCTATCTGGGGGTTACCCCCATGACCCATGCCTTTTGTAAACTTCAGAAATAACTTAATATGTGACAGTTCAATTTCACTGAAAAAAAAATGAGATGTATTTTGTCGTGTTCTAAACCCTGATGACTGTTTGAAGGGAAATTAGATAAACATAAACCTTTTTCTATTGAAAATGCTTAAGTGGGAAAAGTAAATATGTTAAGAAATAGACAGAAAAACCTAGAAGGACTTACAATGAAATATTAACAGTTGCCACTAGATGGTGAGGTATGAGTACTTTTTTTCTTAAATTGTCTGTACATGACTTTTTTTTTTTTTACAAACATACTATTTTTGTAACTAGAAAAAGGTGTCTAAAAACTTTTTAAAGGAACTTTCATCAGTGGCAAAGGCTCCCTTGAGGTTCCTGTTAAAGGATAACTACTTGTCACTGGTTCTGAGCCAAGTGCTGAGACGGTTCCCGCGATGCTCTGGAACCACTGGGTCCTGCCGGGGACTTTGGGAACGTGCAGAGAACAGTGGGGCCGATTGTGCCTCTAACTTCCTCAGGTGACTGAGGGCTAAGACTGCTTAGTTTCCACACAAGAACACAAACTCTTTCATGCAGAAGTGACTGGTCCCGCAGACAGAGCCTCTCTGTGGAGATGGTTAAATTGCTGGCTTTATTTTTACTTCTGGCAACACTGGAATGAAGAACACACATTTTCAAAGGATCCTGGTTTCCTGTTTTCACTAAGAAAGCAGGGAATGCCGAACAGCTGAGTGTGTTGGGGGCGGTGTCACCGAAGCCGGAGGGAGACTTCATTGGTGAACACTCGGCCTATGGTATTTGCGCGTCGCCTGGCTAAGTTTACACGAATGCTGAAACTCTTTTCCTTATGGGGTGAAGAACCAGGGTGCCCCAACAGCACGGCCGGAGCGCGCTGCGAGCCAGCTGGTGTGCGGTGCCCCTGGGCGGGCCCGGCGCGGAGCACAGCGGGCGCCCGGTAGGTGTGCGGAGAGCGGGCGGGTGCGCGCCGGGGCCTCATCTCCATGGCTGGATTCCCCTCGGCCTGCGCCGAATGGCTGGAAGGCCAGCTGGGAGCCGCGACCCCGCAGGGTCTAGAGCCGCCAGATTTAGAATCGTTGGCTGGTGCCTGTGAGATCTGTCTGACACCCACGCCTGCAGTTTCTCTTTGCTTGTGGAATTTCAGATAGCACACTGTAAACAGGTCCGCCTGAGTATTTGGAGTGAGCGTGTTGTGTCCATGTGGAGTTCAGAAGGAAAGAGAGGATGCAAGAGGTTCTATTAGCACAAATTTCCAGGCATAGGTGCTCTTCATCAGCTCACCCTTCCTTAGGCTAGAAAAGGATGGGTGCTCTGCACCCCTTTCTAATAGAATTCTTGTACACATATTTTAGAATTGAAAGCTAGTGCCTAAATTCTAACAGCTGGAACAAGCGAATTTTGTTTTAAATCGGGATACAAAGAATACATGCCTTTTGACTCCTCTGCTTAGCAATCTTTTTTTTTTTTTTTGTACTTTACAACATTTCAGAGGAAAGATGGCAAACAGAGGCAAAAGCTTTCTTTACTCAGAGCAGTCACATTATCACATACAAATGTTCAGCAATGTTGGGGCTGGAAAGGGCAGGCAGGCAGCCCAAACTGCTGGATGTACTTGGACCTTGACAGCAGTCAGGTGGGCTTTTATACCCAGGATCGGGGCGGGGTACCGATGGCTTGCATTTTCTCTTACTGTTTTTGGCTTCTTTCCATAATTCTGAAAAGGCAGAGCTTCTCATTATGACTATAGGAAAACACATTACTTAATCTTACAATTGAAACCAGCAAAATGGCCTTGCTTTTTTTCAGTTTGAAAGGCATGGCTCAGGTCAGCAGCTAGGTCTGTGCCTTGAAAGGTTCCTGTGTTTCCTTTCTAAATGTTTGGTTTAGGCAGAAGTAGTTTACGGAATGCCACATGATCTAGTGTTTGGATAGAGGTTTGCCCTTAACTTTCATTCTCCTTTGCATCTGTTTGCAGACCCTACAAATATAAAACAAGGTATTCTTGGGATAGTGAATGGTTCGTCCAAAAGAAATCAAAGTGGAGAAAACGTTTCCTCTAGTTAGCACAGGGCTTGGTTTTGTTTTCAATGAAAAGACACAAAACAGAGTTGAAGTTTGTCCTCTGTAGTCTTTCACCCATGCTGCTGGAGTAAATCACTCAACACCCCCTGTGTCCCAGCTTTCTCTGCAAGGAAGGTATCAAGGGAAATTGTGATCTTATGGAGGCAATCAGGCACTGGGACTGCTTGGCCACCATTTAGAAAAGCTGCATGATCTGCGACCTGGTGGAGAACTCATGTCCCAGGCTTCCGGAATCTGCACTGACTTGGTCAGTTATTCTAAAACTGTTCACTTTTGTGCCTAACCGCACACTTTATAAAATAGAAGTCTTAATGACTGCTATCCATACTTCAAGGGACTATGTATACAACAAAAGAAAGTATCTATTTGAAAATACTTCTAAATTTTTTTAATTTTAATCTTTTAAGATTTTTTTAATTAAAATATAGCTAGCATCAAATATTGGGTTGTCGGAAAAGTCATGACGCTTTTTTGCAACGAAAAACATAGAAAAAATACGTTATGACTTTTCCGACAACCCAATATATTAGTTTTGGGTGTTTTTAAGTCTTTTTTAATGCATTCTTTTAAAAAAATAAAGTATTTAGTAAGAACTTACTATGTGCTTGGCTGTTTAAAATCATTATCTCATTATATTCTTATAACAACTTTATGAGTTAAATGCTTGTATTTTCATTTTTTTACTCAGGAGGAAACAAGTTCCCAGAGGTTTATTAAGTTAGAGATCCAAGATTAGTGCATAGGTCTGTCAACTCTTAAATCATACCAGCTTGCCACACTGCAACATACACAAATATTAGTTTTTACCGTTATGCGTATTACATGGCGTTAAAATATGATCTTCTCTCTTTTCCCTTAGGAAACGCAGGCGCAGGCGATGTTCTGAATAGAGACCATGACAAAGAACAGAAAGATCCTTATTTTGTGGAGACTCCCTATGGCTATCAACTAGACTTAGATTTCCTCAAGTACGTGGATGACATACAGAAAGGAAACACCATCAAGAAATTGAACATCCAAAAGAGGCGGAAGCCCTCCGTGCCATGCCCAGAAAGCAGGGCCACCCCTGGCCAGCAAGGCTTGTGGACCTCCACGGAATCTCTCTCATCCTCCAACAGTGATGACAACAAGCAGTGCCCCAGCTTCCTCCTAGCCAGAAGCCAAGTTACATCAACTCCAATCGCAAGGCCACCTGCCCCTCTGGAGATCTCACCCACTTTCTTTACCATCCCAGAAACGCGACAGCTGCCGCCACCCTCACCACAACTCCCAAAGCACAACCTTCATGTCACCAAGACACTGATGGAGACCCGGAGAAGACTGGAACAGGAGAGAGTCACCATGCAGGTGACATCAGGCGAGTTCCGAAGACCCAGGCTGGCCAGTTTTGGGGGCATGGGCTCCACGAGCTCTCTCTCCTCCTTTATGGGTTCAAACCACAATTCTGCCATGCACCAGCTTCAGAATGGATACCAAGGCAATGGGGATTACGGTGGTTACGCCCCAGCTGCTGCCACCACGTCTTCCATGGGGAGCTCCATCCACCACAGCCCCCTGAGCTCAGGGATCTCCACCCCCGTGACAAACGTGAGCCCCATGCACCTGCAGCACATCCGCGAGCAGATGGCGATTGCCCTGAAACGCCTGAAGGAGCTTGAGGAACAGGTGCGGACCATCCCTGTGCTCCAGGTAAAGATCTCTGTCTTGCAAGAGGAGAAAAGGCAGCTGGCCTCACAGCTGAAAAACCAAAGGGCTGCCTCCCAGAATGATGTCTGTGGTGTGAGGAAGCGGTCCTACAGTGCTGGGAACGCGTCCCAGCTGGAACAGCGCTCCAGGGCCCGGAGTAGTGGCGGGGAGTTATATATTGACTATGAAGAGGAAGAGATGGAGAGCGTAGAGCAGAGCACACAGAGGATCAAGGAGTTCCGGCAGCTCACAGCAGACATGCAGGCCCTGGAGCAGAAGATCCAGGACAGCAGCTATGAGGCCTCCTCAGAGTTCAGGGAGAATGGCGAGTGTCGGCCTCCAGAGTGCCGGTCAGTGGCTGTGGGTGCTAATGAGAACATGAATGACATTGTTGTGTACCACCGGGGCTCCGGGTCCTATAAGGATGCCACTGTAGGGACAGTCATTCAGACAAGGGATTCTGGGGTCAGAGTGACAGAGGCAATGCTCGGAGTGACTACTGAAGCGGACAAAGAAATTGAACTGCAACAGCAGACCATAGAAGCCTTAAAGGAAAAGATCTACCGCCTGGAAGTCCAGCTGAAAGAAACCACCCATGACCGAGAGATGACTAAACTCAAGCAAGAGCTTCAGGCTGCTGGGTCAAGGAAAAAAGTTGACAAAGCCGTAATGGCCCAGCCGCTTGTTTTCAGCAAGATGGTGGAGGCAGTGGTGCAGACGAGAGACCAAATGGTTGGCAGGCACGTGGACATAGCCGACACATGTGTTGGGACCTCTGTGCAAACAAGTAGTGTGGGCATCTCCTGCCGGCCCAATTGTGAGAATAAAGTCGTGGGGCCCGAGCTGCCCATGAATTGGTGGGTTGTTAAGGAAAGGGTGGAATTGCGCGACCAATGCACTGGGAGGTCTGTGGAGACGTGCGACAAGAGCATGGGTGTGGAAATCAGCGTCTGTGAAACAGGCAGCAACACGGAAGAGTCTGTGAACGACCTGACACTCCTGAAGACCAACCTGAATCTCAAAGAAGTACGATCTATCGGTTGTGGCGATTGTTCTATCGATGTGATTGTCTGCTCTCCAAAGGAATGCACCTCCCGGAGCATAAACACTGAGGCTGTGGGCCAGGCAGAAGCTGCTATCATGGCGGTGCCTCATACCACAAGCCAGCACACCAACACAGTTTTGGAACAGGTGAACCAGTTCACCAACACCGAGACGGCCACCCTTATAGACTCCTATACCAATACTTCCCTCCACACTTTGGACAAGCAGACCAGCACCTGGACTGTGGAGATGCGGACGGTGGCTGTGGGAGAAGGCCGTGTCAAGGACATCAATTCCTCCGCCAAGGTGCGGTCCATCGGAGTTGGAACGGTACTCTCTGGCAATTCTGGGTTTGAGAGGCCATCAGCTGTGAAGACCAAAGAGTCAGGAGTAGGGCAGATAAATATTTGTGACAACTATCTGGTTGGTCTCAAAATGAGGACCATAGCTTGTGGGCCTCCCCAGTTGACTGTGGGGCTGACGGGCAGCAGGAGGAGTGTAGGCGTTGGGGATGAGCCTGTAGAAGAGTGTGTGGAGCGCCCCCAGACCCAGGCTCCCCCTAGAATGATGACCGGCTTGGATCACTACATTGAGCGCGTCCAGAAGCTGCTGACGGAACAGCAGACGCTGCTGGCTGAGAACTATAGTGAACTGGCAGAAGCTTTTGGGGAACCTCACTCACAGATTGGCTCTCTCAACTCTCAGCTCATCAGTACCCTGTCATCAATCAATTCTGTCATGAAGTCTACAAGCACTGAAGAGCTGAGGAACCCCGACTTCCCGAAAACAAGTCTGGGTAAAGTTGCAGGTAGGTGGTGTTCTGAGGGAGCTGGGGATGAGGAAGTGTGGGGACAACATTATTTCTAGGAGGTAAGGATTTTCAAAATGTTGGGACCATTTTTTGGAACCATGGAGAAAGCTTTAGAATGGTAATGGGTGGAATGAAAACCACAATCCACTCTGTTGATTCTTATTGTCTGGTATGGGGACGAAAGGAAGAAGAAAAGCAAACTAGTGCTGGCTTACCTAGGGGCTATCTCCTGGGGCTGCTGCTTTGATACGATGTCTTCCAGTTATTTACTTGCTCATTTTATATAGGATGGCTTGAAAAAAGTCCTTCATTGTTTGTAACCACAATTACCAGTATATTATCAATAAAAAAAAATACTGGTGTAAAATGTTTTCAGTTAAAACTTTTATGAGGAGAGAGAGACTCCATGAATTCATTTATTAAGTCAGCAAATAATGATTGAATTCTTGCTGTTTCAAGCATAGGTATAGGCTCCTGTTTTCTCATGGTGCTTACATTCCAGTTGGAAGCCCAGGCAATAAACAATAGACCTAAAAGATGTCAGATGGTGATATGGGCTATGAAGAAAAGAACTCCAGCTTAGGAATAGTGAGTGGTGGTGGTCCGGATGGAGGCAGTTTGAGATAGGGTGGTCCAGGGAGGCCTCTCTGAGCCAGAACTCTTGAGAGAAGGAAGCCCTTTCCCACCATTCTTTTGGATAGTTGCTTGCATTTTGGTCTGCCTTATTCTTAACCTTACTCATTGGGATTCTTGCTCACTGCCTGATTTTTTTTTTTAATTGAAGCTAATGGAGAAATATCCCTGGAAGATTTTATGGCCTATTTCCCTGCATGCCTCGCTAAAATGATTTCCCTTGTAATCAGTTGCATGTATCTCTAAGAGTACATAATATCACCCTAGGATATTACGGGTTCCAGCCTGACCTGGAGAAGGAAGGTCACTTTCCACTTCATTATAAAATGGGGATTAGGACACCCCTCCTGTAAGGTCACCAATGTGTAGATCATTAGCACACAGTGAGCACAGCGCGGTTTTTGTGGTCATTGGTGGTGGTGCTGGTAGCTTGTTAGTACTGCTTCCTTTGTTGACATGCTAAACTGTAGTGTGACGTCTGGGAAGCTACGGCAAACATGCTCTCCACTCTGACCAAATGCTACCTGTAAAATGAATATTAATATTTCAGGTGATTTATATCGTGTGTATTAAATTTAATTGTAACATGAACATGTGCAGTATAGACTTAGAAGTCCAATGCGCTATCCATTGCGCTACAGAGCCACGTAGCGGTATAGGCTTAAATGTAAGTAAGCCATTAACAAAAATTTTAAAGTCTTTCTGTTTCCCTTTATAGCCTAAAAGGGCAGTGGTTAAAATGGACTGAAATAGACCTTTTATATCATCCTAGGTTTCCACTTTTCAATCCTGAATTCATATTAGTTTTTAGTCACTGTACTGTGGAACAGATAGTTTATTGTAGAAGAAAAAAAATGAACATGACAATGGCAGCTGTCGTGTGGGTTTTGCCTTTTAGAATCAAAGGAGTCTAATAAATGCACAGGAGAATCATTTTAGAACAAATAGGATCAAAATGATATGTGGATTGAAGCAAAGTCTTAACTAATAGTATGTCTGTTTCCATTTCTTTTTTAAAATCATGATGTCAGATATTGAAGTCAAAATAAAACTCTTAAATACCTCCAGACACAGATGGTACAGTAGATCATCCACTATAAAAGCATTTTCTTGCCAGCCTTCCTCCCTCCTCCCCAAACTGGGGTTTCTATTTCACATTCTTGCCAGAAATATTCAGCTGAACCATTGGAGTAATCTGCCTGACACCCTGAGCATCAAGAGCAGGGAGAAAGTTTTGTCTGGCCGTGTTACAGTGTTTTTTGGTCTATTTCCAGTCACGCTGACATTCCGCACATTGCTGTTTAGATCAGACCCTGCAAGTGAACACCTAATTAATCAGCTAAAGTGCATGAGACCTGCAGTATTTGTGAACAGAAGTATAAATATTTTTCATAGCACTTATTTGGTCATAATGGCAGCTCCCTCTCAGAGCACACGAGAACAACTTTAAAGTATTTCTGTAATTCACATGACATTTGTGCTTTAAACGTGTGCTTTAAAGTTCTAATGAAGAAGGAATTTGGTTAGGAACTCAACTCAGGGTATTGAATTTTTGTTCTCTGGCATTGGTTATATGGACTGGAAAGGAAAACAGCTTGATCTAGTAAGGTAGAGTGCCTGCAAGCTGTGAAGAGTAAAGGTATGTCAGAATGCACTGGCTTACTGTGCATACCACACATAGAGAATATTGCTCACACACAATGTTCCATGCGTTTGTGTACCAATAGGCATACTGGAAGATAGAAAGGTATTCATTTCAAACTTTCTTCCCCAAGTAAAACGATAGGGAATTTGGGTTTGACATCTACCAAAAAGAGCATATAAATGATCACTTATGTGAACCTAGTAGTTTAGTTTAAAGAAGTTAAGTTTGGGCTCCGATGCCAGGCATTCTGGGTTCAAATTCCTTCTCTGCTGCTAAGACAAGTTGTCTTTGTTCCCTCACAGGGTTGAAATGAAGATTTAGTGAGTTAATAAGAGTAAAACATTTGGAACAGTCTGCAGCACAGAGCATAAATGCTCAATAAATGCTGGCGGTCATTGCTGTTTTTAGTATTTCCAGAAATGAAAATGTAGATATAGAACACATTGCCTAAAAGAAATTATACAAGTGATCTTTTGTTTTCAATACAAATTTTTATCTTCATAATTTTGGCTGGCCATCACTTTTTGCCCCCAATTATTATGCCTCCCCAACTAACAATTATATCTAGATAAAGAAATACATACATAAAAATGGGAAAACACAAGCACAAGAAATTTTCAGTTCAGAGTCATTCAGAATCTGTGGGAAAGCTCAAGATGAAGCCACAATTAAGTGTATTAGTGTCCAGTCTAGAGAATTCCCTTCAGTTTACCTGGAGTTGAAGATTTCCCTCACTTTTTAGTGAGACCCTCACTAAATAATGCAAAAGAGCAATTTTTAGCAGCATCATAATGCCTAAACTCCTATTCATTTTCTGAAAATTATAACTGGAGTATGTACTCGTAACAAATTTACAGTTCAGAAGAGTGTAAACTAAAGTGTAACAGCCTCCTCATGCTCTCATGGGGTAACCCCGGATGTGTACGTGTGTGGGTCTGTGTTTTAGAGACGTACTTTTAAAAAATAATAGTTGAATCATACACATTTTATGTATCTTTCACATAAAACATCACAAGCAGTTTTCCAGGATTTAGAGACAATGTCATCGTTTTGATGCAGCTGGAATTTGGTGGTGACCAAAGATGTTCTATAAAGTACTTCTTAATTCCTGGTAGTTGGAGTTTCATGTATTTAATATTTTCTTTCGTGGAATTAAAAAGTTAAGAGGAAATAAGTTTGTGTTGTAACGGAAACCTTAGGAAAAAAAAATGTCTTTTTTTTAAATTCCTGTAAATCAATTGGATTGCTTTGGTTTGAGGATTGGATTAATTTTTTTCTTCTTTTTTTTCCTTATGGAAGAGGAAGGAGAAGAGAGAAAATTCTAAACCAATGACTTGCAGTTACAAATATTCTAAAAATATATAACTGTCTCTGAGCAAATACAAACAAAACTATCTATAACAGGGGAACTTAACTGCCTGCCACATAAGTTAGAGAAAATTCATCTCTCATACTCAGACAAAAGAACTGCTTTTTAAATCAGCTTCCATATTTGCGCTCTTAGTTATCTTGGGCTTGTTAAAAAGTTTATGAACTTGAAGCCATTCCCATAACTGTGAAAGCAACTTTGTAGACAGAGATGTGAGCCAAAGCAAAAGCAGGGAAATAAATTGTTACAAAATGCCATTTCTAGTTAGTTTTCTCCAAGTTCAAATAATTACCATTTACTTGTCCTAGTACCTGTTTTTTTTTTTTTCATCACAATTTTCTTTTGATAAATGCTGCAAGAGTAATAATCCAAACAAGACATTTCTGGAACCTTGCCGTGCATAATGGCGTGATGGAGTTAGTGACAGGCCTGCTGACCTGGAAGTCAGAGGAGCTGACCTCGGATACTGGCTGCACAGGAACTAGGAGTGTCACTTTAGAGAGGGAAGGTTTGGGCTGCGGTGTCGTCCTGTGTCATGAGAAGGATGGATTAGATTTTTCTTGCTTGGGTCCCTTTCAGCAGAATTTTTCTATAAAAGTATCTTATCACCAGGCTGCCTATCAGAGTCAGCTGGGGCACTTTCCCAAAATTCTTTGGTTTCCTGCCACCCACCGCCACCACCAACCACCCACTAGGTACATCCAAGCCCTGTTTCAGGGAAATACTGTTGGAATAAACAGCCTTAGAACGAGGCTTCTTAACCTGGGGTCTATAGTTTCATGAACAGTTTTGTGTCTGGAATTTATGTGAAGAAAATGCATAATTCTTACCAGAGTCTCAAAAGGGATAGCTGACCCTCAGACGGATTGATGTTATGGATCTATGACATCCGTTTCAGACCTTGGGAAAAAGTACTTCAGCCCTGAGGGAAATCTTTCACAAAGTTTAAAATATGTTCACCACTTTTGTGAGCTCTTCAGTTGACACTTGTTTGAAAACCTTCCTCTTTTTAAACTGATACTTTATCATTTTCAATGGGCATGCACTCTGGAAAAAAAAATGCAAGTTTACTTTGACACTTACACTCTGAATGAACCCTAAAGCGTGTAGTTCGTTTCTGGCTAAAGCATGGAGATTGGTGGGCTTTGAGAACTGGAATGGCTTTGAGTTCTTGGATGTCCAGTCATAAATGACAAAGGGAATTGTTGATAGTGGATGATGGCTACAGCTGTTTATTCTTCTTCCAAACAGCCAGTCATTCATATCTCAGTAAAGATGTCTGTCCCCTTCTCCATGCAGGTCAGTTGATAGCTACACATTCAGTGTCAACTCTATACAAAGTGTGGCACTGCAACAAAGATAGAAACTGGCCTACACCTTGAAGAACTTGGGAAGCCAAGACATGTAGCGGAAATATGAATAATATCCTATGGTGGTACATGTGAGCCATAAATAATGTGCAGAAAGAAAGTGAAGAAAGTGCTTGAATTTCAACAGCAGTCAAGCCCTGTGGGGTCAAGGGAGGAGATGAGCTTAGAGAGGAGAGGAGGACCTCAGTTGTATCTAGAAGAACACACAGCACATCTGTTTAACCCAACTTTAAAGCAGCCTGTCAGTGTGGGTTTTCTGGCTTGTCATGAGATGGTGTGTAATTAAATGTGGGTGAGGTTGTAGTGAGGGAGAACCTGATTCTTGCATTTTAATTTCTAAGTACCCACTGTTAGATACATTCATGACAGCTGTCCAGCATTTTCCCAGGGAAATATTAAAATGGGCCTAGAAATGTAAGTGTTTACTATCCAGTTTAAGTTGACTGTTTATGTTGGCGACTACATGCGTCGGCATTCAGGCATTGTTCTGAGAGGTGATCCCAGAACCACAAAGGGATTGTCTTTTCCCCTCCATCAAGGCTGCATACTTTACCCCGCAAAAGTCATGAAAGGTACCAAAAAAGGTGATCCTTCCTGAATAATCTCTGCTGCCTATTCCCCAAATCAACATGTGGGCTGAAAAGGGTGAATTCGTGCTCAAGCCCTTTTCCTTATGGAAAAACTGGAAGTATTATTTCAGACCCTTTGGAATGCTTAGTTATACTTTGGGAAAATACCTAAGTGATTGAATGGCCTCCATAATGATTCAGAAATTTCAGTCCTACCTCTTCTTGACAAGTAAGCTAGATGTTCTTTAAAAATCAAATCAGAATGTCTAGCTGAGAATTTGGCACAATAACATGGTTCATTAGCTGGCCACACTGTTCTAATTGTGTTTTCAGAAAGCACTTGGCATTAAAAACAAAACTATGCGTTAGCATACCAGAAGAGTTGGAATGTGTGAGCAGAGCAACTTTTAAAATTCACTTTAGTATACTTTGAAAAGTCAACTTTCTAACAAATTTAGAAGCGCACTGCAACATACCAACAACTAATACCCATTCTAGATGGATCAATACCTCAGAGGAAACTGGACAAGGTGATCTCTTTAAAACTCCTACAGCTCTACGCCTATTTCATCGAATTATTTTTCTTATCAAACACTTTGCTTATAACATTTCTAAAGTGCAGAACACAAAAAAGAGTTTTCAAGTTACTTTTTTATAGTTTTTTATTATAGTTTGCCTTAGCTAGTATAATTATCCATATATGAAACACTAACTACGCTTGAGAAACAGAATTAATGCTTCAAAGGTGTTCTTATTTTCCAGAACACTGAGATTTCTGTCACTTGCTATCTTTTAGTCATCACCAATCTGGTCAACTCGTAAAATGATGC
>NW_017731445.1:3790817-3792231 GCF_001890085.2 Hipposideros armiger | reverse complement strand
TATAACTATGATGGGTCTTACTGAATTCAGACAATTGTTTATAGGCCATTTAACACCAGCCAGAATTTCAGTACCATCTGAAAAACATCTTCTGGCAATAAAGGTGGCAAATTTCCTCTGATACCAGTGAATGAGAACTAGTTGAATGTTTAATATTGCTTTTTGCCTTGCTAGTTGCCAGAACAGAATCCCCGTGACTTTCAGTTGCATTACGTAGGCACTTATTAAAGGCTCTCTATCGTCTCGTGCTGTCCTGAGCACTGAAGAGGGCACCAAATAAGAACATAGCTCAAGGAGCTTACATTCCCACCGAGAGGAGACCCACGTTACCCTGAGAAAACACAGGGCAGGATATGTTTGGGTCAGAACAATGAGGGAAAGGAGGTCTCAGTGGAATCGTATCATAGGAAAAAGCTATAGAGGAAAGAGAATGGGGGCCAAGTCTTGATTAGAGTATGGGTAGAATGTAACTGACAAAGGCAGCTGAAATTCCAGGCCTGCAGAACAATCTAGTAAAGAAGGACACAGAAGTGGGAGTAATTAAGTCAGCAGACCACTCTTAGTGAGTAGAGGGAAGGAGTACTTGAGCAGAAGAAATCCCTGGGCCAAAAGAATCTATCCATAGTAGTCAAGAAGGACCCTCAAATGCCTGCTCAAGGGGCAGGACCTTGATTGGAAAAGCTTTTAAAGGCCCTAGTTTACAAAACTAAGCTATTGTGAAGAGAAGTGGTTGCCTCTGGTGGGGGAGATTATCTGGGGAAAGGAGGGAGGTGGTAATGTGGATTTACTGGATTGTTAGAAATGTTCTTTCTGTATCTTAATTAGGGAGGTGGTTACATAGGCATATATATACATTTACCAGAACTCACCAACTCTACACTTAAAATCTGTTCATTTTATTGTATATAAATTATACCTCAATTTAAAATATTTTTTTAAAGCCGTGTTTAAAAAGAAAGATAGAGAACCTATGGATTAAAAGACTTAAAAACCATAGCAACCAGTGGAAATATAGGACTGGGATTCTTATTCAAACACTATAAAAAAAATTTTAAGAGACCACTGGAGAGATTTGAATACTTACCAGCTGTGCGATAATCTTAAGAAATTATCTTCTTTAAGGTTTGTTAGTCTTAGCGTTATAGTTATTTTTTTTAAGAATTTTTTGTTTTAGGAATATATACTAAAATATGTATGGATAAAAGTGATAGGATCTCTGGCTTTTGCTTCAAAATAATTCAGCGTGAGTGGGTGGAGGAAGTATATATGAGACAAGATAGCTCCGATCATAGTTGAAGCTATTGATGTGAACACAGGGATTTATTGTATTGTTGTCTACTTTTGTATATGTTGAAGGTCTCAATAATTAAAAGAAACTATTAATGTATTTGCATTTTAAAAGTCATTGTTGATT
>NW_017731445.1:3788656-3789395 GCF_001890085.2 Hipposideros armiger | reverse complement strand
TTTTCTCATTTAACCATATACTGTAAACATCTTTCCACATCAGCCACATTGAAAATTTTGACATACCTATATATATAAATTGCATAATACTTAATCCAATTTTTCTGTTTCAGTCCGTGAACAAATATTAAGTATCTAATATATGACAAAACCATCTAGTGTGGTGAGAGAAACAAAGTTGATTAAAACTGTTTGGTGCCCTTAAAATATTTACAGAGTAAAAGGGAGTCTAATGCAGCCACACGAATCATCTAGTACCTTGTATTATAGATCCTGGAAGAAGGTATGAAGGAAGGGCTGTGAGAGTTCAGAGAAAGACAAGTTACTTTTAGTTAGGGAGGTGAGGGAAGGCTTGGCCGAGGGCATGATGGGAGGGTTTGACCATGTGAAGGTCGGAGAGAAGGAGCATGTCTGATTGAAGAGGGCATAACCTAAGGTGAGCTGTCAGAAGCAGGAGCGGTCCCATCTCCTGGGATGGAGAAGGACCACAGGCATGGTGGGAAATCAACTGGGAGAGCTAAGTTGGTGCCGGGTTGCAGATGATCTAGATATCTGGCTCAGCAGTGTGGACCCTGTTTCCTGAGTGGTGGGGAACTTTTTAGGTTTTTCAGGTTCTGTTTAAGTTGGAGTAAAGATGGGATTTTTTTTTTTATAGTTTCCTCTTCTTTTTTTCTTTTATTAGTTTCAGGTGTACAAAACAATGTACTAGTTAGACATTCACACCCCTCACAAAGTGATA
>NW_017731445.1:3787147-3788565 GCF_001890085.2 Hipposideros armiger | reverse complement strand
TATTGATGTGAACACAGGGATTTATTGTATTGTTGTCTACTTTTGTATATGTTGAAGGTCTCAATAATTAAAAGAAACTATTAATGTATTTGCATTTTAAAAGTCATTGTTGATTTTTGAATGGGAAGATGCCTAGTGAAAGTGTTTCTCTAGGAAGAGTGTTCTGGCACTGGGGATTAACTACTGAGACTTTTTAGAGGTTACTGTAATAATTTCACAGTAATGTTGAATGGACTTGGAGAAGGAAGAATGAAGATAAATGAAGATAAATGCCCTGCTTTGTTTATTTTGCTTAAAGTAAGTCAGCGGTACTTTGGACATCTTATATTGCCATTAGGAGGACACATTATGTCATGGGGCCATTAGATATTATTTGGACAGCTGCATTCAGCATTGTGTGTTCAGGAGGGAGGTAGATTTGTGAAGGAATCACCTGGGAAGCACCCCATGCCTCCAGAGCTAGAGGAGGGAACCTTGTGCTGTGCATTAGTGGACAAAGTGCTGTTCACAGAATTATAGGAAATGTGGGTTTGAGTCCAGCCCTGTGGTCTCCTGCAAGTCACCAGACCTCCCTGGCCTTCAGAATTTTTAGCTTGGAAATACGAGAATTAAAACTTAGATGATTTCTAATGCCTCACTTGGACCATTTTTCCTCCCTTTACCCTTTTTTATTATAGTGCCATTGTTTAAGACCAGTGGTTTCCAAAGTGGACTACCTGCATCAAAGTCTCTTGTGAATGGGCCAGGGGGAGATGTCAGAAATGCCCATCATTGGTTCCCCAGCCCAGATTTATAGAATGATGTTCTGGAAGCCGGGACTCTGCATTTTAACAAATATCCTTGTAAACAATAAGAACTCTATTCTTATGAACAGTAGAGTTTGAAGAGAACAGTTTTAGAGGCTGTCACATTTTTTTTTCTTCTGGTTGCCTCAAAATGCAATCAGTACTTACATTTTTTTCTAAGGATCTAAGGGATTTTAAAGCTTTTCTTTAAAAGAAAGTTGTGGTCAAATTCTTATCACATGACATTATTGTGGGTCAGTTTAAATTTTTTTTTTGTATTGGTAACACATTTATGACGCATAATTTAAAAATAATAGAGACACAAAGAAGGAAAAATATAACAACGTATAATTCTTTAGCTTTAGAAAAGCAGTGTTAAACAGGTTTGTTTTATATCCTTCCAGACTTTTTCTAATATGTATACATATAAATATAATCATTTACCAAAATAGGTTTGTTTTGTCCATACTATTTTATAACCTATTTTTAGAACTCACTAATACATTATGTTCATCTTTTTATGTTGATAAGTGTCCATCTACATCAACATTTTTAATGGCTGCATGGAATCCCTTTGTATGAATGTACCAGAGCTTATTTCTCCATTTTCTTACTGTCACTCTGTGATATCTG
>NW_017731445.1:3767885-3784647 GCF_001890085.2 Hipposideros armiger | reverse complement strand
CAGTTCTTAACTATCGCGCCACTCGGCCGGCCCCTGAATGGTTTTTGAAGATCAAATGAGACACGACATCACTTTATAAACAGTAAAGTCTGATGCAAATGCTAGTTGTCATTGCTTTTGTTATGTCTGGGAGTACTAATGGTTTTTCTTTTCCATTTAAAGAACGTTAGTAATGGAACGTTGAATTATTTTCTTTGCATGCACACAATTTTCCAGTGGATTTCGTGCAGGTTTCTCATATACGCATACCAAGATCTATACATACATGGCTGAAAAAAAATGTACATGAAGAAAGATTACCTGTTCACTTAACTTGTATGGGTATGAGTTACACTATGTTAATTTTGATCACTTGATTTACTTTTTCACAGTATGTACAAATAATGAAAGTACACTGAAGTCCATCATGAAGAAGAAGGATGGCAACAAAGATTCAAATGGAACAAAAAAGAATCTTCAGTTTGTTGGCATTAATGGAGGGTAAGGAAAGATGGTGTAACACGCGTGTATCCATGATCTGTCTGTCTCCTTTGCCTCCTGCCTACTCAAGTTATGTTTAAAGGTGCCTAGTGTGGGATGCTGCCACATCTTGGTGATGGAAGATTCCCTCCTCAGAAAGGTGCATTCGGGCTTCTCTTCTCTTCTCTTCTTGCTGTCTTTAAGAATGTGTCACTCTTGAGAGGATACCTGATGAAGCTGAACCGTTTACATCTTCTCACCTCTGATCTGAAAAAAGTAGTCTTCAACAAAAGCAGCAGGTTTCCTGCACTGTTGGACAACTTGTACTTACCTGTAGCAGAATTCAGAAACAAACAGAAAGACTGGGCACGACTCCATGGGCCAGTGATAGTCATCCACTCCTTCAAAATGGGTTGTTTTGCTTGGCTCTTCATGTTTGCAAACAAAATTTTAGGGTCTTTCACCCAAAGGGTAACCTAGCCATGCCACCAGTTCTTTGCTTTCTGAATATAATGTTTATTAGTTGTTTGTTCCTTCTCTTCTAATTGGCTCACGTAAATAGCTAAGCCTGTTTGTCCTCTTACGATTAAATTAAAGCAATTTATTAACCGATACATGGCCTCAACAGGAAAGCAATAGTACAAAGTTAGTTGAAATACTGTTTATAGTAAAGTGTACCACAGAAATGTAACTTAACACTGACTATTTTCCAAATATTTTAAGCTTTATTAGGTGTTGTGGCCCAGAAGGTTTTGGAGGGCATGTACTTATATAATCTGTTCACTTTGACCCTGGGAGAACTAATAGAACAAAATAGGAAGAATGAAAGGGAACAGAAAAAAATGAACAACTGCAGACCTGGTTTATAAGATGTTTCCTCTGATTTATATTAATCCCGAGGTACTCTCTCTATATAGTATATATACAGAGGGTGCCGGTAAAAAATGTATACACATTTTAAGAAAGGAAACAACTGTATTAATTGTAATACTCAACATATACCCATAACAAAAGATGAATACAAGTCATGTGTATACATGTTTTTGGCACCCCCAGTATATATATTTTTTGTAAGTGGTAGATGATACCAATTGACAACCCAGGTTACCCCTCTTAAGCCAGAGCCCATTCCAAACCACCAGGCTTTTAAATAGACCTTACTTTGAACCGCTCAGTGCAGGGTCTGAAACCACTGGTGAAATTTCTGGAGTCAGTCGGCAGCTTTCCCATCATAAAAATTTCTGTCACTGGGTCTTTATGGGCACACCGTGCATCTCCTGAACTCCCAATTGCCACCTAGGTATGAAACAACTTCAAGTGATGATTCCAGCTCAGAGGAAAGCTCTTCTTCCGAGTCAGATGACGAGTGTGATGTCATTGAGTGCCCTCCTGAGGAAGAGGAGGAGGAAGAGGAGGATGAAGACACTCGGGGAATGGCGGAAGGGCACCATGCAGTTAATATGGAAGGTTGCAAGTCTGCCAGGGTGGAAGATGAAATGCAGGTTCAAGAATGTGAACCTGAGAAGGTGGAAATCAGAGAGAGGTGTGGTACATTCCCCTTCCCTCCCTAAACCCCTCCCACGTTTAATGTACTTTGGGAATAGATTTGGCCAGTGAGGAGATTTTGCAGTTTTATCTATTTGTTTGGTCTTTCCAATCTCCAAAAAGGAGGCTAAACTTGATACCTCAGAGATGCATAGATCTTGTCGTCATGCCAATAAGTACAGGTGCAGAAGGTGGTAACTCCTATATCTTGATATCTGATCACCTTTATTTTCTTTGACTGTTGCTATCTAATTGTATATGTGGAGCCACCATCCACAGAACTATTAAGTGCCACTCAAGTTTCCGTTGTTTGAACAACCCACCTTATATTTCAACTCATGTTAGAATTTTTGGTGACCAACACATTCCTTTTAAGGTTTCAGATTTTACTATTAGCGATTTATTTGATACAGGTGTGAGTACTGTTATTACAGGATCATTGTGTGTGAGAGGAACAGTTTTTTGGCCTCAACCAAAGATCACATTTACTGTAAAAATGATGTAATCAGTCACATGTCTATATTTTGTTGCTCACTGAGTAATCGGGAACACCATAAGAATGGATTTGGGAATATCGTAAACAACAGCGGAAATATGCAATAAGCACTCTGGTTGGCTGAAACATGTACCTAAAACTGAAATAAATTTTAAAGACTATTAGCAAATATTGACTCAATGCCTATAAAACAAGAGAGAATAGAACAGATGGAAATTTCAGTATGGCTTTTCACTATGTGAAGTATAAACAGAACATTGTAGAAAGCTTACCTCTATTTAATTTGGCAAATGAAAGTTTAACTGCATTAACACAGGTAAGTGTTTTTAGTTTATGTCTCCCAAGTATTTTCAAATGGCTCAATATCTTGTCTTCTGGGTTTTGTCACAGCTTTATTGAAATATAACTTATATATCATATGTCATCTGGGTTTTAAGTTTCTATTTTCATGTGCATTAAACAAATACTTCCTGAGTCACCAAATGTAAGTTCAGTTGTGTGGTTCATGGGTCAGCATAATAGGTATGCGGTAATGCAGACAGACCTCTTCAACCCCTTAAAAGTAAAAAATATTTTTAAGAACTTAGAACAAAAGGACTGAAAAATCTCCAGATGTTATTCTGTAATGTAATAAAGGTCAAACTGGTGAAGCCAGAAGCTACGCGCATGACAAGACCTGAGCTCTGAGGCTGAGCTCTGTTGGCTCTGCGTGGTAGCATCAATCCTTAGATGCCTGGAGACTCCTGGACTACCTCCAGGCGATCCACTTGTACCACGATGACCTGCCGAGCTCAACCTAGAGCCTTTTGTCTTTTAAAGGGTTATAGAGTTTGAAGTGAAAAATGCCTTTCCTTTTGTGGCCAATCATGAGCTCTCTTTCTTTTTATCTTTTTCCCCCTTTTAGGTATGAATTAAGTGAAAAGATGTTGTCTGCATGCAACTTACTGAAAAATAATATAAATGACCCAAAAGCTTTGACCAGCAAGGATATGGTGAGTCTGACCTACAGACACTGTCCCCAAATCTGTCCAAAGTGCTTGAGTGAACACCGTTGTTTTTGTTGCCAGCATGCTCCCCGCCTCCCCCGAACTATTTCTAGCATGTGTGGGCACAGTGAGCATGGTGCTGCCCCGCTCACTGGGTCACACTGTGAACCTTGCCCTCAGGCCCAACTTCAGATATCCCTTCCCCACCCTGTACTTTTCTCGGGGGTGGCGCCTCTGTGGGGCATATACTTGCACATGGAAGAGAGGGCTAATTGCAGTCATCCGTAACCTTTCTACATGTTCTGCTTCTGCTTACAAAATCTTGTGATCCAGGGAGCAGAATCCCAGAATTCTTTTTTTTTTAAGATACCATATGTTTTTAAAAGAACCTTATCTGGGCCAAGGTCAGCATTTGTTTTAATTGTGAAACTGCATATTATGTTCTGATGTGGAATGCTGGCAGCCACTATTTTTAAACATGGAAATAACTGCGCCTGTTATCTTCTCATAGTTTGAGAGATTCAGAAGCAAGCAGCAGAGACATTGATGGTTGCCATAGTAAGCATGAATGGCACAACATAGGACAGACAAATATTTGTATGACAGTGGTGAACCTGACACCATTGCTAAATATGTCGCTTTCTCATGCACTGGTGAAGTTTCGATGTGCGGCTGCCTTCGTAGGTCAGACCAACCCTGTGCATGGCGACTCTGTTCAGTGCATTGAGAAAATGCACTGAGGACATGTAGCTTTTCATGCTGTTTTAGATAGCATTCTACATTTGAATTTTTGCATATTAGCAGTAGATTTAATGCGAAGTTTTATGCTGAATAACTTAAGCCAGCAGCTAGTGAGACAGTTGATTTCTCAGGCTCACAAGATTATAGAGTTACGAAGCCAAACATTTTTGTTAATTGAATATTCATTCAGTGAAAACGTATTGACAGTATTGTGCTGTGAAGAGTAGTGGATGTGTGAATGGTGGTAATGTCGGGGGCCATATAGCCCTGTAGGACCCTGAATGTTTAGCAGTAACAGAGTTAGGACACCCAGATGACATAATTTCCCTTCCTTCCATGTGAGAACTCCATAGAAATAGAAATCTGAATATGTAAAAGAGTGAGCAGAAGAAAATAAAATAGATGAATTATTTTCTTGATCAGGACCCTTTTCACGAGTGACCAAAAATAAGATTGAATGGGTTAAAACTGAAAAGTCAGTAGCAGGAAGATAGAAATGGAAGCTCTACTATCCCAACCCCACCTCTCTATAAAAAGAGGACCTCTTGGGTTCTGATGCTTTTGACGTAGGCTTTCCATCTTTCTCTGATATATTCTTAAACTTTTAAAGAGCAAGCAAAGCACAAATAAATGGCAAACTCATATAAAAGAGAGCCCTTAACAAAAAAATATTGTAGTTGTTCCGCATCACCAGCTCTGGCTATGCCCAGCCTGCCTTTCACTCCACGTGGCCCACGTTTGACCTGATCATCCATGAAACACATGCCATGTTTATGTGTCCGTACCATAAGAGGAGGGAAGTGGGGCTGGCAGTGGAAGGCAGATAATCCTCACGGGAAATGTAATTTCTCCCCGATCTGCTATTTCTTCCCTTTCCATGGCCGCACATTTGTATTTGGGATTGGAGTTGGTTACACGCTTGTGGTCTCCCTAGCCTAGTGCTGTGGAAATGTTGAAGGAGTCGAGGTTGGTCCTGGTAGGTAAGAAGCACCATAATTAAGTGTGGGTTGAGTATTTTCTTCTGTCCCAATTACTATGAAAATCGTTTGCAAGACCAGCATAACTACATAATATTAATAGTTCAGTAATAAATAGAGCCATGCCTGAGGGTTTTACATGTGTTGCCTCATTTGTTCTCATCACAAACACTGTGAAGGAAAAGTATTTTTCTTGTCCCCATTTTGCAGATGAGAAAACTGAGGCACAGAATAAATATCTTTCCCAGAGTCATACAGTTCATCAGTAGCAGAGCCAGAATTTGAACCTTGGTGGTATAGCTCTTGCACAGTGCTAGAATGGCCTGTTTTTGAGAAGTTGGCATATGTGTGTGGCTTGAAATCAGGAGAGAGGGTCCAGTGTTGAGTGGGAGGCTTCCTTGGAGCTCGGGATTTCGTTCATTGTTTCTGAGAGCCAATTCTAACTGCATGCACTTTGACTATAAAAGGCCTGGTTTCTTGGGCTTCGGCTAGGTCTCAGAAAGTCTATAAATAGAAGAACTAATGGGCACTCGCTCGGTGTTTTGGCAGAGGTTCTGTCTGAACACCCTCCAGCACGAGTGGTTCCGCGTGTCCAGTCAGAAGTCAGCCATCCCAGCCATGGTGGGGGACTACATAGCTGCCTTTCAGGCCATCTCCCCAGATGTCCTTCGTCACATCATCAACATGGCCGATGGCAATGGCAACACGGCCCTCCATTACAGCGTGTCGCACTCCAACTTCGAGATTGTGAAGCTGCTCTTGGATGCTGGTACGTGGGCTGTCCCGGTTTCCTCTCTAATAGCACTCAGGCTGTGACTCACCTCCAAGACGCTGGGCTGATCCGCCCCTCACTTCTGTGACCATCCTGAAATCCTTCTCATTGCTTGTCCACATGATGTGGCAAGGATATCGTTCTTGACTCATCGTGGGAGGCTTGACATTTACACAAAACTGGGTGACACAGATTCCAGCTCTGTTTTGAAAGGAGGCTTTGAGGATATTCTTGCTGCAGTTCAGCGGCACTCAAGTGAGGTGTATCCCTGGTAATAAGCATGACTCATGTTCCGTCCTCAGCTGAATCAAACAGGCTTGGCGGGTTTGCTCTCAGGAGAACAGAGTGCTATGCGTGGGGCCAGAACCACAGCTTTGGTGTTTATGGGCTTCTCGATGTGTGCTTGTTCCATGACCTCCTCCCAACGGTATCGTGGAGGTGTGCAGTTAGTCAAGATGGGGACCAAGCAAAGCCACTGTTACAGGTTATGGTAGGATCATCTCCTTTCCTGCCAGGATACACCCAGTTATTGGGAAATCAGCAAAGAGTGAAGAAAGTGTTATTCTTATAGCTGCACCATAGCATTGATTCTAGTGAAAATTCTTGGAACTTGCCATCCTAGATTTCATGTTTAATACATGTATTAAATATGAAATGAGAGAGTGGTACATAGAAGGATCCCTTTGCAAAACAGTGAACTTTCAACTTTTTATTAAAATGGAACAGTCCATAGAGTCCCCAAATCACTTTTATTTATTTTTGAAATACCTATTTTTACTTTATCAGTATGTGACTGATACAGAATTCACAGTACCTCTACCTAATTAATGAAAACACAATATGAACACCTAATCTAGAATATGAATATAAAATTGTCCAGTTTTCCCATACTGCTGCTTGACCCAACTGTCCAATTTTTTCTACTCTGTTTTGGGGATGTTGGATTAATGCAGAGAAGAAATTAAGCAGATTTATCCTTTTTTTTCTCTTCTAAGTTTCTCTTCTAAGTTTACTTGTTCCCAGTGTAGGGGCCATGGTAAGAGTAAAACTGCTTCCATCTTTCAGGAAGGGATTCCAGACCTCCTTCCCTTTAGATTTTCCAGACTATAAACAAAGTTGGTGATACTGTCAGCTCACGTTAGTGTTTAAAGAGGGAAGTAACTAACATCCAGGAAAGCTAATAATAAGATTTCAGGATTACTCCTGAAAGTAACAATTTAATCTATCCTTGGAAAAATTGTGTGGACAAGATATTTGGGTAAATTAAATGATTTTAAGTCCATCGTTGGATGGCTTTGGTTAATCACTTTCCTGGATTTACTTAACTTTTTACTGCTCACCATTCTAGGCTGAGATTGTGACCCCATAAAGTGCGTTTATGAATCTGCAATACTGCAGAATCTGTGAGGAACTGAGCATCACAGATACCTGCTTCTGCATCACGCAGCTTTTTCTTTTTTCTTTTTTTTTTCCTTTTTTACATTAAAAAATATGCACTGTTGTAAATGCTATATGTCCCAGTGTACAGTTGTTTTAGAACTCAGGGAAAGTTTTAAAGTTATCTTCTCTTCTCACTATTTATGATGTAAACATCCTAAACATCTTAACTGGACTTGGTCACACATAAAAAGACTCTTTCCTACACTCTCCATTCATTTCATTTTATTAAAGTGCTGAAGGAATTTAAAAATACCTGGAGGATAATTTAGCCCCAGAAGCCTCTTAAGGATTATTTATAGGAATAGAAAAGGCCTGGTTTATAAGGGTCTGCTAGTCCCTGGCAGTTTCTTAGGGGACTTGACTGCATTTGTTCTCAAACTACAATTCCTAGAGTAGGTGTCATGTAATTGAAATTCTGCTTCTAAAGGCCTCAAACAAGTCATATTAGCAAACACAGGGTCTCAGACTGAGTAGTGGTTTATAAGTTGATAACGCCATATTCAGAGTTCTGTGCACAAGCCTTTACAAATCTCTTTGACATGTAGCTCTCACTGCCTTCTTTACTCCAAAACAGTGATTTCCTAAACACAGATTAATGTCTAAATCCCATGTGACTGTTTATTCTTCACAGCAACTATTACTTAGAACAACCTCGCAGGCCAAAAAACTATTGTAGTTCAACCGCCAGTTGCAAACAAGACATGCTATGAAAGCTCACTGTTACTTCTGGCCACATAAAATAGAAAAAAAAAGAAAACAACCCTTTTTTTTGTTTGGTGTAATAACATCTCTCACATTGTTTTCCACATCACTCCCGTACTTTGACCACCTGAGGCCATCTTATTGGGTCCTTCCAAATGCCATCCCTTATGATGTTAGGAGATGGCTTCTCCCTAAAGAGACTCATGTCTTCGCAGACGTGTGTAACGTGGACCACCAGAACAAGGCGGGGTATACCCCCATCATGCTGGCCGCTCTCGCCGCTGTGGAAGCGGAGAAGGACATGCGAGTGGTGGAAGAACTCTTTGCCTGCGGGGACGTGAATGCCAAGGCCAGCCAGGTGAGCGCATATGCTTCCCAGGCTCATGTTCACACTCCCTAATCCAGCTCTGCCCTGCACGGGTACCCACACCACACTTCCCACCCCTGATCACTTATTCACTGGCCCAGCCCTGAGTCCATGTGGCTACCTGGCCGTCCTAGGTGACCAAACACACTGACAAAATACTGGCTTTAACTTCACATGGGGAACTTCTCCGTCCTATGTCCTGTGTCTCTTCAGTTTGGAGCAGTGTGCACAGAAAATGTAGAACAGCCTGCATGTAAGCGACTGGGTGTCCCCAGCATCTACAGGGTGACTGGTGCTTCCTGACTGTTCTGTATATAGTGTCTTCATACACCGAGGGCCCCAGATGTGTTCAGTTTGACATTTTAACCATCTTCGGAACTTTCCAGCCCCTTGATGTAATGAGACAGATCCTCCAAGCTAAAGGGAGACACTGACTCATTACTGGATGATCTAACTTAGCTCATGGCTCACGAGAAACTGGTTGCTCTATGACTGCCAGCACCCGGCCTCAAGTACTTCCCTGTCAACCTTTTGCCCTCTGTCATCACACTCCGTCCTCTCCTTCCCCGCAGCGCAGCCCCACTGCAGGTCACACCCTGCCAGCCTGGTATGTACTTCTGAAGTCTGCTCTCATTTCTTCCCACAGGCAGGACAGACGGCCCTCATGCTGGCTGTCAGTCATGGGCGGATAGACATGGTTAAGGGCCTGCTGGCCTGTGGGGCTGATGTCAACATCCAGGACGATGAGGGCTCCACCGCCCTGATGTGTGCCAGCGAGCATGGGCATGTGGAGATCGTCAAGCTGCTGCTGGCCCAGCCGGGCTGCAACGGCCACCTGGAGGACAACGTAAGCTGTCTCCGTTGGGCTGCCATGACAGGGAGAGAGCCCTGCAAGTGCTGCGTGGCAAGGGGGGGCAGGGAGCAAATCCTCCCTGATTCTCCTCGAGGATCCGTGTTGCCATTCAGGCCCCCTCCCTTCATGGCCCAGCTTGGCAGCATCTACTGTGTGCCAGCTAACACTCCCATTAATTAAAGCCAAAGACAGAGAGATCCATAGGCCTCTCCCCAACATTTTCTAAAAGGGAAGGTGATGGCCGTATACGAGAACCAGCAGATTAAAGGAGAAGGAGCAGATTTACAATACAGAATCAAATTCAGTGTAGGCAACTTCTAAATCCACTAAGAAAGGGCCAGCCAGGTCCTCGGTCCATTGGAAATCTGGATTACTAGCCGTTACACGCCAGGGTTATTATTGGGTGTCTAGAAGCGTTGTTATTACAGTAAAGTACTTTCCCACCCCTTTATTAGAGTCCATTGGAGTGACTAATGTGTGATGTTTCATCAGCTAAGGGACCCAGATTATCATGGCTTCTTTAAGTACATCTTCCCACTCCTGCTCAAGACTAATTTCCTCTCCCATTCCCAAGCTGTCCTCATTCCCAAATAATCTCCTTGACTGGGAAACCTTCTAATGGAAGCTGCTCCTTCTGCTGTCCCCAGGCCAGAGGGGAGCAGCACTGATAGGTGAAGGCACAGGAACTAACACTGGAGTGGTGATGTGGTTCCGAAGTCCGAAGGTCATAGAGGTCGGGCTGGGTTAGTTCTGGTTTTGAAAGTTTATCTCCATGGAGCACAGGTTTGAACCAGAGCTTCCTTCAGCTCAAAATACTGAAAAGGTAGAGGGGACACAGCCTCCTTTGCACCACACCCCAGAGCCCCGTGGGCCCATGCCAACAGGAAGAGCAAATCAGTGCGGGTATTTACTGGCACAAAGGGACTGATGGCGTCTGCAGGTGCCATGATGTCCCCAGGAGCGTCTGAGCTGCAGGTGTACCAGATGCCCTTAACTTCCGCTGGAGCAGAGCGAGTTTTCAACCTACCTTTCCTACCTTTCCTTAAGAATAGTTTGTGTTTTGTGTGTCTTGTTTTTTGTTTGTTTGCTTTTACTTCTCCTCTTCTCAGCAATGAACAGCTTGCAGATATAGTCATAAGAGGCCATAGAACCACGGTGACTTTCAGAGATCCTGGTCACCTCAGCTACTTGCCTATTTCCTTATTCTTAAAGGAGTCGGAGGGCATCCAAGCGGCCTCTGGAAGAAAACAGGTCTCCCAGAATTCACAGAGGGGGAGGGAAGGACCATAAGATTCAAACCACACAAATTGTTCCCTGCTGCCCGTGACCAAAAGGGAGTCCTTATTCCAAGACAGAAAATAAGTTGTTTTTTGCCTTGATGCTCCTTTATATCCATCTAATTCCCTGCAGTTTAATGGAAACCATTTAACTGAAAGTTTTTCTTTCCCATGTTTAGTGTTTCCCTCTTATTTCCATAAGATACATTTCTGCAAGCCGGCAGGAGTTAGGGCTTCTACATCGGTGTTCCTCGTGGCATTTTGCAGGGGTGGTTATGGCTGTAGGATCAGCTCCCTCTCCAAGAGGAAAGTTAAGAGACCTTTGGCAAATTGCAGGATGTCAAAGCATACATCATGGTACTTGCCTGCTCATTTGTAATTATAAGAAAAAAAGAAATGATGCCCCCCATCCTCCACCACCCCCCCCACCGCGCCAGCATCTCCTACTGCCCCATGCTGGCAGGCACAGTGGTTGAATAAAAGCTCTTCACAGGCAGCCTTCCTCTGTGGAGAATCTGCAGTGTGCAGATCTGCAGACGAACCCCTGGCGAGGCAAAGACAAAGGGAACAGGTGATTCTTGACTGTGATTTCCGTAGGGCAGAGGCTGTGCCTCATCCATCCTTTTATTTAGGGCTTAGCACATAGAGGTCCAGGAACGTTTCCTAAAGGACTGAACAAATGGCTAGATTCAGGGAACTTGATCAATTACTGGAAGGTGTTTTGTTTTGCTACCTTTTGGCTGTCTGGAAGTTTGAGAAATATAACCAACCTTGCTTGTTCTTTTCATCTTCAGGATGGTAGCACTGCGCTCTCAATCGCTCTGGAAGCAGGACATAAGGACATCGCTGTTCTTCTGTATGCCCACGTCAACTTTGCAAAAGCCCAGTCTCCGGTCAGTGTCGTGCATTTGGCATTTGTAAACAGGCTGAAATCCACCAGGCTGGTGGGCCCCCTTCTTCTGCGAGTTGATAAGAGACGCAGGTTTTATGATTTTGACACTGGTAGGTTTAGTCTGGAACTTAAGAGTTCATCATTTTTCCCCCACCCAGAAGTCCAGGAGTGCTGATGGTTAGCACAGCAAAGGCTGGACGCCTGGCTTGTCCTCAGGAGACAGACACTCTCACACTTTCACGTGAAGGGTTTATTCTGGGCAGAATTACCCAAAGGCACATCCTGAGCCCATGAATACCTATTGACACATTCCTGGCATTTTCCCTAATTCAGATAGTGTTAGCAGCAACCTGCCGTCCCAGAGTCCACTCTTAGCAGGAAGTTGACTTCCAAGGACAGCTGGACGTGGCCCAGCTGATGCCTGAGCTGCTCCGGCTTGGTGAACCTGTGTCCTGTGTTCCAGCTCTCTTCGCTCTGGTTTATGGGTGGTTGTCAGCTATGGTGGACAGAGTTCCTGTGTCACAGAGGACACACCTGCCTGAGGTCACTTATTAACGCCCCATTTTTTTTTCCTTTCCTGGTCTCTAGGGCACCCCTAGGCTTGGAAGGAAGACATCTCCTGGTCCCACTCACCGAGGTTCATTTGATTGATTATGTGCAAATAGCCATCCATTTCCATGCCACCATTAAGCTGCTAATTGTTCCTGTTGGGGTGACAGACACTGAATGTATATGTGTTGTGCCTGAGCTCACCAGCAAACAGAACGTGTAAGCTGAGCCAGCAGGAGACGGCCGGTGGGCACCCACCGCCTCCCCTCTGGCCACCTTCGCTCTGTGTGGGGCACACTTGACCCCAGTCGCTGTTGCTGTTGAGTCTCTGCTCCGTTATGTACAGTTGTAGGAAACTGTAACCTAACCTGTACGGGCAACTTCTATTCCTCCTCTCCACCCCGCCACCACTGCTGAGAAGTATCAGGTTCTCACTGGCGTGGTGTTTTAAAATTTTCCACAAGTATTTATATTTACTAATGTGGAACCACTGGAAAGCTCTTTGAAAATTCCATTCCAGGATGGTGTTGCCGATTTTTTTTTTGTCTTTTATTATTTTCAAGTAAGCAAGTTGAGATGACATTGATCATCAGCAACTTAGACCTGGGCTGGTAGGTTTCTGGTTTCAAAATAAAAGATGGAACTCTAAAGAAGTATCAAACTTACAAAAGGAAATCTCTTCGGTTGGTTTTATCTAGGTGGATGTATTATGTGACTTTTTATATAAATGGTATCTATATAAAATTGACACAGTATTTTCAACTTTTATATTCCATGGTCATAAAAGACATGAAGAACTACATGTACTAGTACCATATATTCATTAATAATTGCACAACTCTAACAATAAAGGTTGAATTGTATTAGAGGAGTTGGCTATATATTTGCCTCTAGACAAACATAGTGTAGTTCTCCACGTATTTATGGATTCCTTTATACCATGTCACACTTACTTTGGTATTACATGTATTTAAATGTTTGAAGTGCCTTAGACTCTTGCCATATTTTCAAAATAAACTTTCATTAAGCTCTTTACTTGTCCCTGCTTCATCTCTGACAGCTGTCTGCCCCCATCCCATTGACTTACAGCAGTGGCAGCGTGAGCTGATGGATGGAGTGCGCATGGAGGGGGAGTGCCCGGTCCGCTGGTCTTGCCCTCCAACAAGAGGCGACATCTTCTGAGAGCACTGCTTGTTTCCCCAGCTCTGCTCATTACTCAGGTTGCACATCATGGGTCTGAAGTTTATTAGGCAAAGCACTCGTGAAACAGGTAATCTCCAAGGGGAGCCAATGAGTTAACTTTTCTCATGTACAGAAGCACCAGTCCTTGATTCTAATTTTGGGTGCAGCAGTTGGGTAACTGGTTGAAACCTGTAGTGATGAGAAAGGAAAGAGGCAGCCAGACAGACTGTTTATTTCAGCGTGCTGTTGGCCCAACAGCACCTGTTTTCAAGTCCTTTTTAAAAAGCAAAGGGGATTGAGTCCATCTCATTAAAATGAAGAAGCACGGTGGCCAAAATGCACTGTAGGCGTTTCAGCAGAGTTGCTGTTGGTGGATTTTAACCCAGGTCGTTTGTACGAGCCAGGTGCTTTGGAGAAATATCACTGAGGCTTTTGTTAAACCTTTCTTTCCCTTCTTTCTCTCCTTTCTTTCATTAATTCATTCATTATTGAGCTTGAGAGAAAGGCCAGAGAGCCAATTTTTCCAACAGGTGTGTGTGTCATCACAGGGCTTGCACTGGAAAGCCTGTTTCACAGGCTCAGGGGTTTGCATCTTTTAGAGAATCTTGGAGGAGCTGTGAAAAGCAGTGCTGGCAATTCAAGCCAACTTGGGGTGGTAACAGATGCTCTCCCAGTATAGGGGGGTGGGGGGCACATGGAAGGGCCATCCTCTTCCATGAACCATGAGAGAGAGGCCACAGCTACCTGGAGTCATGAGTATCCCCTCCATCCCCCACTCCCACCCCAGGACAGATCTGCTAGCTCTGGGATTTAGGCCAAATTTCGGTTCAGATAGTTATTCTAGCCCAAGTCCCTTCAGATCTGAAATAGCACAATAAATTAAAGCAGAAGAGTGTTTGCATTTGCAAAGAAAGCAGGATTGTGTGTGTTCTGCCCCTGAATGGCACTGCATGCCTTTTGAGTAAGGAGGGCTGTACCTCAGGTGGTTTGTCCTCCTGGGAATTTTCTTTGCTCTATTTGAGAAAGGAAGGCATTAACATTGTTGGGGCATGACAGAAGGAATTCCTATATCTGCATGCTGCATTTCAGATTCCTGGTGCTAATTTTGAAAAAAAAAAGATGAGTGCTTGTTTTATCCCGGAGTGAGGTCTTACTCAATACGCATCTAACTTCTGGGGAAATTAAACTGCCCTCTGCCTTGTTTGCTCTGCTAACCCTGGGCACTTTGAATGCTTTTTATTTTGGGATCTTGGCACACTATATAAACCCAGCCTAATTCTCCCCATTGGTACAGCCTCAAGCTATTGAAGCACGAGCCTATAAAGGGATTTGTGGTGGGATGCTTGGGCAAGGTCCCCAGGAGAGGCCAGGCAGAGGGCTGAAGCCGCCTTGTTTCATTTTCAGCTTCAGAGAAGAGAAGGCTAAACCTGTAAGTGACAGAGAGCCGCTTTTCCAGACACCCTTTCTCTGGAAATTAAGAAGCTGCAGGCCACAATCCACCCCAAGACAAAAGGAATAAAGTAGTGGGAACTTTGAGGCTTTAATATTAAGAAAGTAAAACTGACAACTTGTCCTGCCCCTTTATGACTAAACTCTGTGCTTATCACAGGGGGTGGGGTCTTGCTTCTGGAGAAAATTGCCCAGAACACACTATCTAGCACTAGTCTTCCAAATAAATGAGAAGTTGGGTCCATACCTGTAAATGACCGATACCTCAATGAAAACAATTTTATCCCTGACTGGTAAGAAAACTGCAATTTTTCCCTCAAAGGAAATAATGAGCACCCTAACCATAATCTTGCTTGAAACCCTCTTGGGTCTTTTTGAGGGAAGCCTGCTGCAAGCAGATACTTTTCTGTTTGTGATACTTTTGTGTGAGCTTTTCCCTTCACAGCAAGCATAGGCATTTCCTGAGGGAGGGAACTGGTGAGACTTCTGGGCCCCACCCTGTAGATTCTGGTTCCCAGAATCTACAGGTCTGGGAATCTGTGTCACTAAAGAGCACCCCCAGTGTTTCTCAGTGTGGCCCTTCACACTGAGAATTTTATTACTCCCGAATTATGAGGCACTACCCTTATGTTCTTCTCTAAACAACTTAGGTGGGGTGGGGAGAACTATAACACAACAAGAAACATTACGTTTAGTCTTTTATCTTTGATGTGTAAGGAGCCAGCATAATCTTTGTGTAGTAACTATCCATGTTCAGTGGCATTTCTGTATCTCGTGGAGTCGTTATTTCTAGAAGGCCAAGAACCATGGCTGCATTTTCCTGTGTTTGTGGGGACAGGAGGAGGTGGCCCAGTTACATGAGTGACAGAGGTTGAACAGGCATACAACTCTTGGAATGTTTTCCTAGGTTAATCTTTTCTTTCTCCACTTCCTCGTGAAGCAGGACTATTCCTACACAGGAAGAAGGCCATGACCCATTGCTTTGGCTTTGGAATAAAGATAGTTTTCTATTTTCTTTTCTACTGAAAGTACAATTTTTAAAGCCCTGGGCCTTGGCCAGAGACGGTTTAATTCTACTTTCTGCCATAAGGAAATTACTGATCATATGTTTACTCTGTTCTTATTCAGCATGGCTGTAATTTAGAAGCCAGCTGATTATAAAAATATATCTAAAGTACATTTTGCTGAAGATGATTACCACAAAAGGATGTGGCCACGGTGTCCTAGAGCTGCACACACTCTCACTCCCTCCCGCCAAAGTCACTGCCCATTTCCTGAGGGGAGGACTTGGGAAGTCGCAGTCAGCTCTTTACGTGAGGCAGATAGAGATAGTCAGCACTTCTACTGGTGTCCCAAGGCACCTGGCCTGAATTCTGGCAGGGATTTTGTAGAGACGCTGGAAAGCAAAATACCGTGTTTTATGGGTGCATGCCTGTACAGATGTGTCTGATTTTCAGGACATTTGGGGAGGAGCTGGCATTTAAGAAAACTAGCTGCCCACTGCCTCTCTGTGAAAACCTTTGATGACTTAATAGGCAGGGAAATGGGTGCTATATCCCTAATTTGCAGATAATGAAAGCTGCAAAGGAATCTTCCTAGTACCAAATGCCAATCTTGCATTTGGGCCAAAATAAATTTTACACTTGTTCTTCATTCCCCAGCCCAGGAAGATCCAGTTAACCCAGCCCTAGACCCACCTGAAAGGGTGAGGCTATGTGATGGGGAGGAAGAGGAAACACCTGAGCTACAGGTGGGCAGGAGGTGCTTTGCTGCCTGTGGTATCAGAGCTACATAAAGGTTAGCCACAGGAGATCAAGTGTCAGCTGGGCAGGCTACGTATTTCTTACGTCTCAGGCAGCAAAGAGATTCTGACTATAAGCTCATCTGCTCTGTTATGAAATGCTGAATGTGCTTAAATAAACAGGGAATAAGGACAATATTCATTAATTTGGTTGAGACCCGTAGAGTTCAGAGAGCTTATGACCCAACCTTGTCCAAAATATCTCTCTCTCTCTCTCTCTCTCTCTCTCTCTCTCTCTCTTTCTGACTATAAGCTCATCTGCTCTGTTATGAAA
>NW_017731445.1:3738034-3767864 GCF_001890085.2 Hipposideros armiger | reverse complement strand
ACACACACACACACACACACACACACACACACACACACACACACACATGAAAAGCCAGTATTCTGATAGGAAGTTCACTGAGATCAGCTTTCGTGCTTGGATTTATAACATCACCTACCAGGACTGAGAAGTTCCAGTGCCTGGCTGATACGTACTAGTAGAATGAACAAGTGTAAAAAAGTAATTGAAGCATGGCGTTGGAAGTCAGGAGAATGTTACCGTTAGGAAAGCAGGAGATGACTGGGCGGGAGCCTGAGGCGGTCTGGGGAATGCCTGGTAGTGATCTGTGTCTTAGCATTGAGGTAGCTATGCTGTTATGTTCACTCTGATAACTCATTAGGCTGTATACTCAGTATCTTTGCACATTCCTGTGTGTATTTTAACTTCAGTTTTTTTAATTTAAAAAAAAAAGGAAAAAGTTTGATCAGAAAAGACTTTCTTGGGTGGAAGATGTAGATTTTGTTGATTTGAAGGTCAGTAGACAAAGAGAATGTAAAACTGGGAACTCTTGGCCCTGCCATTTTTTTTATTTTGTGTTAATTCACAGCTTTGCACATGACGGGTAATGTGGCCCAGGCTGGATAGTAGTCATTCAGCTGTTCTCAGATACTCCAGGTCTGTTTCTGGGTACTGCCCCCCCTACTTTTGAAGATAGGCTTAGCCATGTGACTTGCTTTGCCAATGAAACATCAGTGGAAGGGACATGTATCATTTCCATGTAGGAACTTTAAAAACCAGTGTGTGGTTCACCGTCCTCTTCCACCATCATGGCAATCATGGAAGCAAGTGATGAGATGCACTTTCCATCAGCCTTGGTTCCTGAGTGACTGCATGGAGTATAGTTCCCTCGCGGGCCTATGTTGCAGGTGTATTATGAGCAAGAAACAAACCTTCATTATGTTAAGTTAGGGAAGTTTTCAGGTGATTTGTTACCACGGCATAACTTAGGTTTTCTTTATTGATATAGAAATTGGTTCTAGGAAGTGGGTGCTGCTATAACCAAATGGCTTAGTGGGTGATTTGTGGACAACAAGGACACTGGCTTTGGGGACTCCATCACAGAACACAGGAAAGTATTTGAATGACACTTAATTTTACCGGGGATGGCACATATCAGCGCCATCCTAAATACACAGGAGAGAAGGTAATCCGTTACACAGATGCCTTGAGGCACTAAGGACTAAATCTCTTTGGGAAGGAAAGCCATTTCCTGTGTACCTTGTGAGGCAGATTGTATCTTATAAACTTGTAGTTCTCAAACTTGAGTGTACCTCAGGATCCCCTGGAGGGCTTGTGGTAACACAGGTTGCTGGGCCCCACCCCAGAGTTTCTGATTCTGTAGGTCTGGGGAGAGGCCCAGGAATTGGCATTTCCAACAAGTTTCCAGGCGTGGTACTGATGCTGCTGGTCCAAGGACCACACTCTGAGAACCACTGCTGCTCAACCGGAAGGAGTATTATAAGTAGACTTTATCTTATCTCAACCGCAAGTACCTGATGGATGGATATCGTTCGTGTCTGTATTCTTTCATCTTTGTGGGTTTTGTTTGTTTGCTTGTTGGCAGTATCCAGTGATTAAGACTTACAGTTAGCTTGTTCATGTGGGCCTTCTGCTCCCCAGTTTAAAAACTGAATTTTACAAAGGTGCAATTGTTCAATGGCAAAGCTTTCTTTCCATGGCTTGTATCATATATCAAGTGTTTATAAATCCTGTATTTATCCATAACTGGGTTTTAGAATTTGGCCAGAGGACTGGACTTGAATCACAGCAGTCTTGTAAGAAAAATGACCCACCTATTACACTTAGAAAGAAAGACATCTTTATGTATGCGAGTCCCACTGAGTCTCTCTTTGTGTCTGCCCACTCCCTCCTGAATACTCATTTAAAAACCGAGTTCTGAAACCCCAGTGAAGCACAGAGAGAGGTTGTGCTGCCTTGCCATCCTCTCAGCTGCTGCCTCTGAATTCCAGCTCTATGTTCTTCTTCTGCCATCAGGCAGAGAGAGGCACACGGTGGCTTCTCTTCACAGAGCCAGGACAGCGGTCGTTCTGGGTCCTCACGCCAAGGTCCAAGAGACAGAGCCATCTGTGAGGGACGGCCGCGGGCCCACGGGACCAGGAACCAGCTTGGGGGATCTCCTGCCGAAAGGCACATGGGGCATGTCCATAGCTCTGGGGTCAGAGAGCGAACTGAGATGAGTGAGGAGAGCGGGGAACATCAGGGTTTCACTGGGAAACTGGAGGCAACTTGATTATATCCTCCCCCACTTATAAATTAATCTCTGTAAGACAAGGCTCACTTTCAGAAGGCACACTTGCTGACATTGATCGATGGTAGGCCTTGAATGACCGAAGAACGTTAATGAACTCCCTTAACATTGCTTCATTCCATCATTGTCAGGAGATATGACCAAATATATAACCGAATAGCCGTAAGATTGGTGCCTATCTTAAAAACTCTGCTGTCTGTTCTGTGTCATATTTGAAAAGGTAAAACAGAGTACTTTTATTTACCATTATGTGTCAGAGTTTAAGGACTCCAGGCTAGGAGACCAGTGATCCTACAATTGCGAAAACACAACAGATTTGGATTCATGAATTTGTTTTGCAGTCTTAGCTGTGCTTTTAATCCACACTGAAATTAGGGAAGCCAAACATTGTGATCACCCACCAGTATGTCTAATAAAGGTGACCTTTCAATTATCCGTACATACACTGACCTGTACATGTATAGGAATTTTATCCAGATGCCAACATGAGGAATATTAACGGATACAAACAACCGTCTGGGTAGGGAAGTCCTGTATTATCCTAAGTCAGTGGAAATATAGATAGGTGTCACTTCTTAGCTTTGCTACTCCCACCTGTGTTCATTAGATGCCTAATGAAAAATGACTTTTCAATTCTTCTGCTCAATTTCTGGTTTCTACAATGATATTAAATACATCTAGAATTGAAGATGAGCGGAAGATGTTCGGCTCTCAGCTCCAGGCAATGCCAATGAAGAAGCAACCTGCAGGAACCCATTTTATTTGAAGGTGAAAGTTGCTTCGAATCATTTTCTCATTTCTAAGCAGGCATGTCAGTTATCTGTGGCTACAATAATGCTGCGTAACACCCAGCCCTCAAAGCCTCAGGGACATAACGATAGCTTACTGCTGCCACGTCTAGGTGGTCAGTGAGGCTCATGGAGTCTGGACATTGCTTGTGCCATGCTGAGGGGTGTGAATGCTGAGGTTGGGGGTGGGGGAGTTGGCAGAAAGGAGAGCTTTATTTACCACTTGCTGATGAAGTGGAAGGATTCCTTATTGCTTAAGGACATTATAACCCTTCTGGCTTGCTTTGGATATAAGTTGTCTACTGAAATCTCAAAATCCTGAGGCATGGTTTCCCGTATCCTACTGGAAAGGTGGAGCCGACTTCAGTCATCACTTTAGTCAAGCCTAAGAAACGTGCTTACAGAACAGGTGGAGCGAATAGAAAGAGCATGGATCCGAACTATGTGAGCTACCAAACAGTGTGTGAAGCACTGAAGATGATACAGTTAGTCAGCCTGTGGCCTGATCCTCCAGTGCTCACAGAGGAAGGCTGAGACGCCTGATGCTCTGTGGTGTCTCACTGCAGACAGACACTGAAGCCATGCTGGGGTGAGATAGATGACTTCCGGCATTTGCTTCAGGGAGAGAACCCAGGGCAGGTGAGGGCTCTGGCTTGCGACGCCATGGAGATTTCCTCTGTGCATGGATTCCAAGATCATCAGACTCTGCTGCTGCTTCAGTTCCCTTCTAGGGACTCCACTTTACCCCAAACCAACATAGCAAACAGAACCAGCCTCATTTCCTGAGGTTGAGAGGAGGGTGCCTGGCAGAGTAGGGTTTTCTGCACAGTGAGGCAGATTCTACAAGGTGTTCACGGCACGTCTTGAGGCAGTGAGTCACACATCTGAAGGGCAGTTGTGCAAAAATGGATGAGATGAGTTCTGTGCTGCTTCCAAGGAAGAGGATCCAAGCACTGAGCCAAAGATCCAACAATCAGCACACAACACCGCATTTAAATGGTTCCCCCAGGAGAGAGTGAACCAGGAAAAGTATAATCTCTGAATGAGCACCGCTGGTCCCTCTGTGAGGGGCCTTCTGAAGGGCATCCTGAGGTCCCCACTAGCGCTGACACTGCTTCCTTCAGTTACTCTAAGCACTTTGACAGTTCACTTGGTTCCTCTACCCAGCCTGACCTATTAGCTCCCCCTTGCGGCCAGCAGTGAACATACCTAAGGGTGAGCCAATCATCAAATACCAGTGTTTTTCTGAAAACAATGTAACTACCAGCACTTTAAAAAATGTTTAAATCTAATAAATCTGAAATTGTAGATTATACCACATATAGTAATGGTAAGTGTCATTTCATGAAACTTTATGTGTATGTGTGTGTATGTGCTGGGTCACAGGTTAAGATGTATTTGTTACAGTGGGCATAGTAGTAGTTTAAAAAGTTTGCAAAACCGAGATCCAGAACATGATGCAACCAGGTCCTCTGTATCCATAGGTCCTCGGGGCAAGGAATCCTGGGAAGAATCATCTTCAAACACCCATTTTGACTCATTCTGAGTCAGGGACTTGGGGTAGAGGACAGCACAAAAGCAGAAGATAAAATCTCTGTTCGTGAGGGCTAATGACAGAGTTAACAAACAGCTACATACAAGAAAAGCAAGTTGTGGTGCAGAGTCACCTGAGAGGCTGGGCAGGTAGGAAAGCTGTCGGCACAGCAAGGGCTGGAAGATTTGTCCTGAACTGTGTCAAGAAGAAACAAAGGGCATGAACATCCAAAAGGAAAAGGGATGCTTACCTCAGCAGACGGGAGCTGGAAAGGACTTGCAGGTTAATGTCACCACCTCATTTTTTCTTCTGGGAACCCATATTTATCTCCCAATGGACTATAAGCATTTCAAAGTTCATAGCAAGCACCTTTTTCTTTCAAGGTTAGTTTATTTCTCCCTCTCTTTTTCTGACTTCTCCTTATTATATTTAATTGTGGTAAAATATATATAAGATGAAGTTTGACGCTTTAATTTTTTAAGTGTACAATTCAGTGATATTAAGTATAGTCACATTGTTAAGTAACCATCGCCACTATCCATTACCAACACTTTTCATAAACTGAAGCAAACAATAACTCCCCTTTTCCCACTCCCCATCGCCCTTGATAGCCTCAGTTCTACTTTCTGTTTCTATGAATTTGCCTTCCTGAATCTCACATAAGTCAAATCGTGCATATTTGTCCTTCTGTATCTGGTTTATTTCATTTAGCATAATGTCTTCAAGTTTCATCCATGTTGTAGCATGTGTTGGAACTTCAGTCCTTTTTATGGCTGAATAATGTTGAATTGTATGTATATGCCACATTTTGTTTTATCCATTCATCTCTTGATGGACACTTGGGTTCTCACCTCCTCATTTTAAAATGAAGGATCTGAGCTCTGAGTGGCTCGGAGTTGCCTTGTTACTTAGTGGGAAGCCTGATTAGAGAGACCAGGTCTCCTGCCTCCTAGGCCAAGACTTCTTGTCACTACTCCAAGCTACCGAGAGCCTGCTTTGCCAGGACATCTTTTTACCTCACATTCTGCTCTGGTTTCAAATAGTGGAAAATAAGAACATATCCTCTTATAGCACTACATACCAGGCTCTCTTCTGAGAGCTTTAGACATGTTAACTCATTTTCTCCTCACCACAAACCTGGGTGGTAGTTTTACAGCATTATTTTCTGCTTTTTACAGATGAGGAAAACAAGCATAGAGAGGGCAAGTAATTTGCTGAAGATCACACAGCTGTCAAGTGATAAAACCAGGCCAAGAACCCAGCTCCAGAGCCCCTACACTTAATCAGCCCACCACACTGCTCCTCTTGTAGGGAGAAAGGCAATCTTCACCAAAGCAACACTTCCCAGTGGGATTATATTTTTAAGGTTAGACACACGAATTGCAGACAGAAAATCAAATCAATCAAGACATGAATTCCAGACAGCAAATCAATCTCTTTATCTGAGATTAACTCAGAAAGACAAGTTCACTCCATGAAAAAAAACCCTGCAAGTTGAGTTTCCGCTGTCTTTTATAAAAACACCCATGGCCCTAAACTGCATGGGTCTCGTGGGACATCTCTTCCCCTGACCAGAATCATCTGATAACTACAGGGTAAATGAAAATCCTTCAGGACCAGAATCGGTTCCCTAAAACATTCTAGACTCCTATCAATTAAAGACACTGACTCTGGGGATGCCCTTGCTACTGAAAGTACAATTATTCAGTTTTTCATGTGCCTCGGATCCTCGCACTCCAGGCCACCCCAGCCACTACAGTTTGGGTTAGGCTAGTAATCTGCAGGCCCCAGAAGTCACACAAGCACCTAACAACTCTGCCTAACTTATATTTAGGTCATTTGACTCATTGACTAGGAAGATAGGACTTTCTAGAATAAAAACCAAAGAGAATCCACAACCGCTTTCTCCAAGCCAGTTATACTTGGAAAAGCAAGTGATGAGGAAATCAATCCTACCCTAAGGAAGGGGGAAATAAGAGGGGGTTCTGCTGTCTCCAGTGAAACAATTTCCAGGCACCACCGAGACAATGTGTTATTAGAAAGTCTGAGCCCCAGCGACTCCATGTCCTTGTAGTGTGGCTGTCCGAGTCCTCTAGGTTGTGGTTTCAGCCAGTAAGTCTAAGAATTTCAGTTGATCCGTCAACAAGAACAAAACTTATTTGCCTGCCACAGCACATCAGGCTGTAGCTTTGTTAAGACTGTCTCAAGGTGTCCTTCCTAAGCGACACATTTGATGGCTTCTGCCACTTCATTGGGGAAGCCGCAGGCTACTAAAATAGCAAGAAAGGGCACAAATGCACTGCTGTTTTGTGTGTCTAGCCATTTCCAATGTTTTCGCTGCATCTTTACTCACGCACCAGTATTATCCAACATCGCCTACCTCAGAAGTAAGGTACCACAAAATCAGGGTGATACAGTCAATGGAGGGAACTGTTTTCCTGCCACAGATCAAAGACTACAGTTCCAGAACCATTCTCTGCACTCAATAAAACACCTTGCAACCCCACCTCTGTAAGTAACTCCTGTGATACCCCTTGTTGCCCAGAAATCCTCGCAGATGGGCATCCTTGAATTCTAATGCAGCCTAAGCCCCTGTCCAGAACTAGGGCAAGAAAGAACCCAGGAAAGTGGGGAGCTTGCAAAACCTGCAGGCTACAGCACTCTGCCAATTATGTGCAGACCCCAGAAGAGTCACACAAGCACCAAATAATCCTGCCCTAGTTACAGTCAGGTCATGTGACTTGTTGACCAGGGAGAGAGAAACTGTTGGAATGAAAGCCAAAGAGAATCAACGGCTACTTTCTCTGAGCCTGTTATACTTGGAAAAAGCAAGTGATAAGGAAATCACATGAGCTCATGCTTGTGAAACCTTTTCGTAAACTTGTACAGGTACTCTAGAAGTTGTTAGCTATTTTGCAAAGGGTAAGGTCATTTTTTCATGAGGTCAGGTTGTTTTTCATTCCAAGTTTCATTCACTGGTATCTCTCCCCAGAGCACACAGACACTCACACAAAAACAGTGTCTTCCAAGGTGCCCCATGTGCATGGACAGCAGCTGGGCCAGTGGGTGACCAATTAAGCTTTCAATGTCCAGATTTAGATTGGATTGTCCACTATAGTGCTGAACCCCAGCAAGCTACTCTGGTGGAGAAAAACATAGAAAAAAGAAGCCCATTGGGCAGTGGGAAGGTTTTTCTGAGGAACATACAGCTTGTCTTTGTGGGGCGTGAGGAGGAAAGACATCTTCTCAGGAATGAGGATCTGCTGTGAGGCCGTACAGGGCTTCATTGAGTCCTGTGTTCCTTAGTGTTGGACTAACTGATGCCACCACTGCCCTTGGTTGCACTGTAGAACATTCAAGACTCATCTCATTCCCATGTATTTCATACTCTCCTCCTCTGTAACAGCTTCCTCTCCTGTCCTCCCATACAATAGCCTCTGATATTTATCAGTTCCTTCCTGTGGGCCTGATACTGACCTAAGCATTTCACATGCATGACATCATCCAATTCCGTTAGCTAGGTGGTCACCAAATCCACCAGTTCAACCTCCCTCACAGCTCTTGTGTCCATCCCCTTCTCCCACTGCTAGTCGCCTAGTTCAGGGCACCACCACGAGTCCTGGATTGCTGAGAGAGTGTCCTAATTGGTCTCTCCACCCCAGTTCAGTGTGGCCATATTATTGCCTATTTAAAGCTACTCGATGGCCCCCTCACATCCTCCTTGATCTGACATGATGCAGGTTCCTCTATAATTTGGTTTCAGTCCATTCCATTCCTTCCATACCCTCCAAGTAAGCAAACCAAATTGCCACAAGGGTTCTTAACCATAAACACTCATGTCACCTCTTTATTACTCATAATTTCTCCCATGTGTTCCACAGAGAGCTAAGCTCCTTGGGTTCTCTCATTTCTGAATATCAAACGCTGGTCTCTTCATTAAACAATGCTGCAGTGAAAATATGGATGCACAGGTTCCCTTGAAGTAGTGTTTTGGGTTGTTTGGGATAAATACCCAGAAGTGGGATAACTGAGTCCTTCTTTGTCTCTTGTTATAACCTTTGTTTTAAAGTCTATTTTGTCTGGCATAGGTACTTTTGGTTTTTTTTCATTTCCATTTTCATGAAATAACTTTTTCCATTCCTTTACTTTCCATCTCTGTGTGTCTTTCAATCTGAAGCGAGTCTCTTGTAGGCAGCATATGGAAGGGTTTTGTTTTCCATTCAACCCTCCTATGTCTTCTGATTGGAGCATTGAATCTATTTACATTGAAAGTAATTGTTGATAGATATGTAGTTATTGCCATTTTATTCATAATTTTTATTTTTATTTTTCCCCCTGTCTTAAACAAGTCCCTCTAACATTACTTGTAATACTGTTTTGGTGTTGATAAACTCCTTTAGCTTTTTCTTGTCTGGGAAGTTCTGTATCTGTCCTTCAATTTTAAATGACAGCCTTGCTGGGTAGAGTAGTCTTTTTGGTTATAGGTTTTTGCTTTTCATCATGTTGAACATTTTGTGCTAATCCCTTCTGGCCTGCAAAGTTTCTGTTGAGAAATCAGCTGACAGTCTTATGGGGGTTCCCTTATAAGTTGCTAGTTGCCTTTCTCTTGATGCATTTAGGATTCTCTTTGTCTTTAACCTTTGCCATTTTAATTACCATGAGTTTTAGTATGGACCTGTTTGGGTTCATCTTGTTTGGGACTCTGCACTTCCTGGACTTCTATGTCTATTTCCTTTGCCAGGTCAGGAAAGTTTTCAGTCATTATTCTTCAAATAGGTTCTCAATCCCTTGCTTTCTCTCTTCTCCTTCAGGTACCCCAATGATACGAATATTGTTACACTCGATGTTGTCCCAGAGGTCTCTTAAACTATCTTCATTTTTTTGGATTCTTTTTTCTTTTTGCTGTTCCAATTGGGTGTTTTCTGCTACCTTCTCTTCCAAATTACTGATTTGATCCTCTGCTTCATCTAGTCTGCTGGTGATTCTTTCTAGTGCATTCTTCATTTCAGTTATTGTATTCTTCATTTCTGACTGGTTCTTTTTTATGGTTTCTATGTCCTTTTTGTATGCCTGTTATCTCTGTATTGAAGTTCTCACTAAGTTCATTGAGCATCCTTATAACCATTGTTGTTTTGTTTTGTTTTTGAAAGCTTTATAAAAGTTTACTTGAGCCAAACTAATGACAATTGTCAGAGTGAAAAATCTCAATGGATTGAGAAAATGCTCATAACCATTGTTTGAACTCTGTCTCTGGTAGGTTGCTTGCCTCCATTTCATTTAGTCCTTTTTCTGGAGTTTTCTCCTGTACTTTCATGTGGGATACATTTATTTGTTTCCTCATTTTGGGTGCCTCTCTGTGTTTGTTTCTGTGTATACATATTAGGTAGATCTGCTGTGTCTCCCAGTCTTGGCCAAGTGGCCTTATGTAGTAGGTGCCCTGTGGGGCCCTGGCCCAGTCTCCCTGGTCACCTGCTCCCAGTGCTCCAGGAGTGTTCCTTGTGTGGTTTTTGTGTGCCTTCCTGTTAGAGTTGAGGTTTGATGGTTATTGGCATGTCAGTGGGTGGGATTGGCTCTCAGGCTGATTGGCTGTGGGGTTTGGCCACATCCACAGCTTATGGACCGCTGTGCAGGAGGCTTACCCCACTGAATGGGATTTGCCCCAGTGGGCTCTGGTGCCTGTGTGACTGCCCTTTGTGTGTCCCACTTCTGGGGCTAATTGGGTGGTGCTCTGCTGTGGTCTGAAGCCACCCTCCAAGTATTTTGGTTCTGGGGTATCTTGGGAGGGGCTCTTGTGCAGGCCTAGGTCAGCCACTGCCTGTGATGGGCCAGGGATTACCTGGTAGGAGCTACAAAGTGATTCTTGGATGTTCGCTGCCTGTGCTAAAGTTGGAGGTACATGGGAGAGGCCACACTGAGAACCGAGGATGACACAACCAGTACCAGGCCTGGGGTAGCGCTGCAAAAAGCCAGGACACCCTGAGGCCTGCTGCCATCTGCCAGCTCTTTTATAATTCAGCCACTGATAAAGCCTTGTGTGGTATGCAAGTTGGGGGAGGAAGGGTCTCAGGGAGTCGCTAGATTGGGAAGAGCTGTGGCTACCAGGTTAATGGAGACTGGTTTGGTGCCAGTGCTGAGCCTGGAGCTACTCAGCAATAGTCTCAGAGCACACAGAGGTCAGCTGCTGCCCACCTGGCATCTACAGACTCTAATAGTTTTCTAACAGTGCAACATGGGTGGGACTGGCTGTTCAGGAGAACGTGCCTCAGGCATTAGGGGAGTTGGGTGGGGCGGAGTCCCCGTGGAGCTCACCAGACCAATCAGATTCCGATTTGGTCATGGTGGGGGCGGGCTCAACACTGGAAAGATGGCGCCCACCTGCCTGCTGCGCCAAAGGAAGACCTGACACAGAATTTGGCAAATGTCCCCAGTCCTTGCCCTGGAGCAACACAACTCAGTTTTTCCCCATATGTCTCCAACGCCCCCTGAGTTCGTCCCTCTGCCAGAGCCCAGGTAAGTGCCTGCAAGCGAGCCTTGTGGGCCCTTAAGAAGATGTCTGGGTTTCTCACAGCCTTTAGTTCCATCCAGATGGTCAGAATCCTCACTGTTTTTCACAGACAGATGTGGGGGCTCCTCTCCCCGGATCCGTACTGCTGGCTGGGGAACCTGTTGTGAGTCTGGAGTTCCTTACTCCTCCGTGGGGAATCCCGTGGCTGAGATACCCCTCCCAATTTTCATCCACCACACCAAGGTCTGGGGCCACCCCATTTTGCGTGTCTGCCCCTCCAACCAGTCTCAGTGTGGCTTCTTTATATCCTTAGTTATAAAACTTCTGTTCAGCCAGACTTCAGATGGTTCTCCAGGTTGACTGTTCCATAATTTCATTGTAATTCATTTTTTTTCTTTTTTTAGCTGAGCCATCCTGCCACCTGTTGGCAGCTCAGCGGCAGCTCAGCTCGGGCCGGGACTCAAACCTCTGTTGCTCAGAGCTCACACTCTTGAGCGAGCTCTTAACCAACTGAGCCACTCAGTCGGCCCTAATTTCTTTGTAATTTTGATGTGTTCTTGGGTGAGGCAAGCACAGTGTTTATCTACTCCGCCATCTTGGATCCTACTCAGATATTATTTTCTTTAAACCAAAGACCACTTCTGTCATTCTTCTGTAACAGTTATAGTGAACCCAGACTATACCTGAGTTAAGGCCCCCTGAACTCTGGGGAAAGTCTGGATTCCAAACAGTAGCTAGGGTGGATTTCCCAGAGCTGGGGTCCCTGTGGGGTGTTGTCTGTCCTATGTTGGGGTAGGGCAGGGTGAAGAGCCTCAAGAGCTTTCATTTTCTACCCCCCTGTGCTGTAAAAGGCTAGCTAACATGTAATGGGCATCCACAGGGACATAAAGTTAATGCAGATAACAAAGGCAGGCTCTCCCAACATCCATTTCAATTGCTTCTAGCTTATTCCCGTACTGTAATCTGGAAAGCTAAATTACGTTTTCCCGTGTCCTTTGCAGGTAGGGTGCTAGCATGTAATGTGGTTCTGGTTCTACCTGGAGGATGACTTACAGGAGTCCCTGAGCTGGAAGTGAGCAATGTGAGGCAGTGTGCAAGGGGATGAGATTCTCTGCAAGATGCATCTTGTTCTTCTGGGGCTGCTGTGGCAGAGTTTCAGGCATCCAGTTCCTAATTTCCCAGGTGCTACAGAGTGGGAAGCAGCAGCCATAGTTCTTCTGCTGGAATAATACTAAGCCAGTGCTTTTCAGACTTCACTGTACATCAGCATCACTGGAAACTTTGTTAAAGCACAGATTGCTGGGCCTCATCCCTAGAGTTTCTCATTCAGTGAGTCTGTCTGTGGAGAAGCCTGAGAATTTGCATTTCTACCAAATGCCCTGGCGATGATAATGCTGGTGGTCTGGGAACATACACGTACTTTGAGAACCACTCTTTTAAGGTCTAATTCCTATGACTGTTTATGGCTGTGTTGTTTCTATGTGTAACTTCCAAGCCTGTGTGGCCTTCCTGGAGACTCTGTGACTCAGTTAATACCCTTTGGTAAACCCCTTTTTGGTTAATGTAGCTCGAGTGGATTCTGTTGCCTGCAACAAAGAACCCTGCTCCATATAGGTCTTTGGTCTTATGTACCTATGCACTAAACTTTCTTGTAAATCTCTCAGTTGGGATCTCCATGTCATTTCTCTGTCCCTGGCTTTATTTCTTAGAGGAGTTACATGACTCATGCTAACACACAGCCTGTCCTACCAGATGTTCTTCTCCTTCACAATCCTATCTAAATAACTCCCCCTTGTTTGCAACATTCCCAATCTCTCCACCTTCTCCAAAAATAATCAAACCAGGAATGTTCACTGAAAAACAGGGTTAGGGTCTATTGCCGCAAAGGCAAACATGTCTTGAATTTAGCACTGAACCTGAAGTAGCCCCACAGAAGAAAAAGTAAAATTGTAAGAAAATCTTTATCTAGTAAAGGGGAGGAAAAAGTCAGGTGCCAGATGCCTGCTTCTACTCAGTTTTTTTTAAAAAAGTAGATTTTTTTCCCCCATAAAGTATCAATGTGAAATTTAAAATAAAAACAATCTAAAAGAGCCCTCTTTGAAGGATATGAGAGTGGATAAGATTGATAAAATAGCATCTCGCTAGGCATGTTTATTTAAAAATTGTTTAAGATATTATTTACCCAATGAACCATAAGGGCTCAAAATAAATAAATAAATAAATAAGCCAAACACAATAATAGTCCCTCAGGTAAATGCCCCTTCAGACAGTTTTTTAAATGTGTATCATTTATTTGATAAAGCATAGCAGCCTATCCAGAGAGGAGTTATGGTCTGCTGCATAAATAGGCATTTGGACAGCTTTAAAAATGCATACTCTTTACACCCAAATGCCGAGTGAAAATCCCCATGGAAAGTGGTTATTATGCGCAAAGAGCAACCACTTTTCAAAACCAAGAAGTGATCTGGCCAAATGGTGTCTTTCAAACTTTTCTTTTCCAAGAGCTACATAAACATGTACCTACTTATTTGCTTGTTGAAATTACTAGTCACTTCAGGGCCTTGGCAGAGAGACTTCCCAGGGAGGGTGAAGTGACCCTCCCAGAGCTCATGCTGGTCAGTGTCCTCATCCTTGTCTGCTCACCAGAACCACCTGGAAGCCTGTCTGGACCTCACTCCAGAGAAGCTAGGACACAGAGTGTTCTGAAAGCTCCCCAGGTGATTCTGATGTGCAGTCAGTGTGGAGAACTTCCAGGCTGAATAAAGAACCTGAAGCCCAGAGAGGCCAAGTGACTTGCCCAAGGTCACACAGTAAGCCTAGAGGAGAACCAGGTATCTGGATCCTAGGTTTCACTCTTAAATTACTCCACATTCTATCCTTTCAGAGTTGCCTTTTGGGTTTACTTTTAATAAGACTTCATACTTTTTTGCATTACCTCTTCACTTAAAGTATATAAATAGTGTACAGTAGTTATATAATGACATTACCAACCATTTAGAAAACACAAGGGGAAAAATATATGTCCATTCCCCAAATACCAGTTCAATTAGTACTGTTGTACTAATTGTACTAGATTCCCTTAGATTCTCTTTATATTTTCACTATTTGTAAATATGGGTTTATATGTGTGTATATTTAAAATTTTTATATTTCAAGTATTCTACCCTACTCTAAAATCTCTGTTATTTTTATATGATAGCTGGCCCTTGAACAAACAATGTGAGGGTTAGGAGCGCAGACCCCCTGCACAGTTGAAAATCTACAATAACTTTTGACTCCCCCAAAACTTAGTTGATCCTCATTATCCATGGAGGATTGGTTCCAGGACTCCCTAGGATACCCAAATCCACGAATGCTCAAGTCCCCTATATACAATGGCATAGAACAGGGGTCGGCAAACTTTTGAGATGGAAGAGCTGATCCTGTCCCTCACAACAATTTAAAAATTATTCGAGAGCCATAAAACAAATGAAATCACCATTATGTGAATAATATCCTTTAAACATTTTATAAATGAAACTATGATAGTTTGATTTTCATTTTCAATTATACTTCAGAGCCACATGTACGTACACAAAGAGCCACATGGGGTACTTCAAGAGCCGCAGTTTGCCCACCCCCTGGCATAGAACAATGCATACAGTCAGCTCTCCCTATCCTTAGACTCCTATCCTTGGGTCAAAACAGTACAGGTATTTACTGAAAAATATCCTATGCATAAGTGGACCTGCGCAATTGAAACCCATGTTGTGCAAGGGTCAATCGTAATTTTTAAATTAGTATAGATTCACTGAAAATTCCAAGGAATATAAACATGCACAGTATAGAAAATGAAAGGTGTTACACCTTCTCCATCTCAGTTTTTAGAGACATCGTTTTTCTATACATATTCTAAAATAGGATTGTTTGATGGGTGCAGTTTTATAATTTGTTCTTTTTTTTTTTTCCTTTTCTACTTAAAAGAATGCTTTGGGCATCTTTCCATGGCAGTACATACCAATCTACCTCATTTATACTATTCAACTCAATGTATATTCCAAAATTCAGTTAACCAATCTCCTACTGAATTATTTAAAAACGTTTTTCTATCAGAAACAAATAGACATACAAACAGCTAACCGAGTGAATGTCCAGGGTTCCTAGCTCGGGCTACAGTCCAGTCCAGGAGGCCACTCCGACGGGCACCTCCCGATGCCAGCATCCCAGTGCACACGCTGTACTCTGAAGATAGAGGGGCTGGGGAGGACTCCTGCCATTCACTCCTTGACCCATGGTTAAAAAAAAAAAGCAACCCACAGGACTGGAGTGACTTTGATAATTCACCTCATTTCCAAGGCAACTCAAAGAACAGGGAGGCCTGGCTCAGGATGCACGTGATCTACATGTGCTTTCAGAAATCCCCAAAGCTGCCATAATTCAAGGACTTCAGCTCTCCTGTGCAGATTAACCTTTGTTTCCCGGGTCCCTCCTTCTGCTGTCTGCTCGGGGATGGGAGACAACATGTAAATAGAGCCATTCAGCTATAGCCACACAGGTGTGTTTTGGGGGTTTTTTGTTGTTGTTGTTGTTTTTAAACATCAAGGAAGGAAAGGAAATAGAAACTTGTTGCCAAAAGAGTGAATTTTTCAGAGGGCAATTTAGCAATATTTCAAGAGCCTTAAAAATGTTCCTGAAACTTTGACCCAGAGATGTTACTCCTAGCCTATGAAAAGAATCCAATTTGTGCAGAAATATTAAGTCTCAGCCCCAGAGCCAAATATTAAGAGGCAAGCACCAGGGTTGGAATCCTGGATCACTCTTTACTAGTGTGTGCCTTTGGACACGTTATCTCTCAGTGCCTGTCCCCTCATCTCTAAAATGGGAATAATACCTGTGCCTCTTCACTGGGGTCTTGTGAAGATGGAATGAATGAACTGACATAGCCATTTAGAAAAGGACCTAGAAAGATTTGTAAGTGTTGGTTATGAACATTTGTAACAGCAAAGATTGATGGGAAACTGGTTAAATACATAACAGAATATCATATCACCATGAATAATCACCATGGAAAAATGCTCACAACGTAATGTTAATTGAGAAAGAATAAAAAACAACTTTACATAAAGCATGATATCAATTACATACAATTGCAGCAAAATATTAGATATGTCTGACTGTAAGATTATGAACATTTTTATATTTTTACATATTTTATGAGGTTTTCTACAATTAGTGTCAATGACTTCTATAATCAAGAATAGTTTCTTTTTAACCAGAAAGCCTCTTGGGATATATGCTATGCTTATCCTGTTCTCCCAACACGAGGGCCAGTGCTATCTCAGTCAGAGGGTTAAGGGTTGTTTGTCTGCTCTCTGGGCCTCTCCAGTACGTGTGGTCTTTCCCCCACCACAGCTGTCCTCAGTCTTCATGCTCCTCTGTTCATTCCCTTACATGGCCTCCTCTCAGGTTTCTATGAACTGATTCAGGCCCACCTGTAAAAGACTGTTAATGCTTAAAGTGTTATACTTCCCTTCCCATGGGAATATATGTGTTACCAGGGAACCAAGACAAAGGATAAAAATCCCTAACAGTGGAATTTTAGGCAACATCAAAACAATGGAGGAAGCTGTTGAATAAACAGGAAGGAAAATGGTTTCTGAATACCGGTCAAATCCAATCCTGTTGATTCATTAGTCTGGCCTAGCTCAAAACCAGAGACAGTTCAAAGTGAAAAACCTTACCTTGAAAGAGGTACAGACCTTGGTCAACAAATAGGAATGAATAAACCAAGCTGGAGGTGGCATGGAAGAGGGCTGTAGAAAGCTCATTCACCCAGGAAAGAGTTTCACTGTTTTGAATACAATACAGATCTTTAATGAGCCATTAGGGTGTCAGGAGTCCATGGGGATTATGTCAATTCCTTAGTGAGGGCAAGAAAAAGACCAGTGACCTCCAAAATCTAGACATGCCTGACTTCTGTCCATTACGGGTAGAAAGAAGGAGAAAATAAATGCCCTTTCCAAGTTCAGAGGGTGTTGTGCTGGGGAAAAAGAAATGATTAGAATTTACATGGTCTGAGCCCAGTTTGTAACAAAGGAATTTCTTCACAATTTAAAAATTATTCATTCCCTCCTATGCTGTGGCCTCATCCCAGGAAGTAGTAGCAAGTCAACTGTATCCAATCAGGGATTAAAGATAATAAATAAAAGAGTAGCAATTAATTGTGCTTTCTGATTTAGGAGGCTGGGCCGCCTGGGTCATGCTTGAGTGGTTTATCAAATTTAGTTCTATTATGACTGTCTTGTATTTCAATGGATGCTTGTGCTCACACCTGAAGGCACTTGTATCACAAGGCTTTTCAGATATATAAAGAATTTAAATGTATAGATTGGTATAGGATTCTATCATTCTTGCTGCATGAGGCAAAAGTGTTGGAAATAGCAGTTTAATGAGTCATGCAAAGCAGTGCAGTATTCAAAGTCACTGATTCAATTATTTTTCTCCCCTCCAAAGGCCACACGGGGCAGAGTAATAGGGTTGTTTTCTAAATGCCATGGTTCTGACTTGCCTTTTTGTAATTCTTGGTAATTTCCTTGCTTTCTGAGAAGCAAAGGCATTCCAGGGGCCAAAACCTGAGGCGGTCTGATAACCAGAATCATTTTCACAGCCAAACAAGGAAAAAAAAACCGGTGAGGAAATGAGCATGGGGACTTCAGCTGCGGTGCTCACTATCAATCCACCCCTTCCTGAACTATTGCCAGAGCGGAATGTGGAGGTGTGTGCCAGAAAGGGCTCTTGCTGAAATGCCGTAACCCCACCCCCACCCTCACCCCCTTCCTGGTCATATTGACACCCGTGGCAAGAGACCTCTGAAGTTGCCCTCAACAGCCCCAATAGGCAGTAGTCCCCCTGCTTGAACAACAAATCGAATTTTAACAATGCACTAAATCTTTCATTTGCTGCCCTAAAAGTTTTATACCTCCAGGCCACAGTTTTACCTGCCAAGTCGGGTACATAACCTTTGATAGGACCAAGGCTTTGAGAGGTTATACTGTACTTGCTTTTGTGCTGAGACTTTGTACTTTCAGGTTGAGTCCTCAGAAGAGAGATTTTTGTCATATAAGCCAAGCGCCAGTCTCCCCTAAGGGTCACCTCCTTGTAGTGCCTTCAGAAAGGGAAGGGTGGTTTATCTGCTCCTTCAAACGGTGCTTTCCCCATCCAGGCGTGAGTGTTCCCCTTGCTGTCCACCTCTCATTTCCCTCCGTAACGTTACTACGCATGGTCATACAGTGATGAGCTGAGGACAACCAAAGGAAATGACAACTTAGGCGAGAGGGATTTAAAATTGAACAGAAATATGACTTTTCCCATAATACAAGGGCCTAGCTCTCAAGAAAAAAAAAAAGGAACAACATTTAAAATCATTCTCGTGTACTTGACAACTTAGAAGTCAAGTGAGAACATGAAAAACCTATAAAACTACAAAGAATTAACCAGGATGCTTAAATTCAGTCCCTAGCTTCTGTCGACAGCATCATATGGGGTAGCACAATTTGTCTGCAACATACCATGGCAGGGTCAGGCCAGACAATGCAGCCTCCAGAAACCTCACAGGCTTTCCTAGTAGGATTTTAGAAAACCTTCGTAATTTGTAGTTTGGTGATTTGTGGCACTCAGGTCCAAAGCCACAGATTGGTTTGATATAAATATCATGTGTTTGTGGGCTTAATAAGGGTTCTTGTACATTTTCCAAAGGGGCAATCACATTCTTTTTAGCCCCTCTAATTCATTAGATAACCACCAAGCATAGGTATTGTATCGGTTTGCTGAGTTATATGCAAAGTACCACAACGTGGGTGGCTTAAACAACAGAAATGTATTGTTTCACAGTTCTTGAGGTTGAAAGTCCAAGATCAGGGCCGGCCGAGTGGCACGATGGTTAAGAATTGGCTTGGGATGCCAGAGGGCCCCGGTTCGGATCCCACATATGAGGGCCAGTGACACTGCCCTCCACAGCTAAGATGCTGAACAACAGCTCGACCTGGAGCTGGGCTGCTGTGAGTCGCCTGCGACGGTGTAGGCTGCAGCCCCTGTGGCAGTGGGTTGCCATGGGCTACCGTGTGTAGCCAGCAGCCAGTGTGAGCGGCCAGCAGCTGCTGTGAGCGGCCGTCCAGAAGCCGGCAACTGATGTGCCTCGCCCGGGAAGAGCACAATGATGGTGCCAACTTGGGCCAGTGAAGCAACGTCCTCCACAACTATACTGAAGAACAAAAAGACAGCAGCTTGTCTATTCCCCTTCCCCCAATTCCCCAGCGCTGTTCCCATTCCCCCAATTCCCCAATAAAGATCTTAAAAAAAAAAAGTCCAAGATCAAGAGAGGACACACAGAGGCGGGGCCAGTCCCCCCTAAGGACTATGAGGGAAGGGTCTGTCCCATGCCTCTCACTTACCTTCTGCTGGTTGGCTGGCAAGCTTTGCTGTTCCCTGGCTTGTAGAAGCATCACCCCAATCTCTGCCTTCATCTTCACATGGTCTGCTCCCTGTGTGGGTGTCTGCATCCACGTTTCCCCTTTTGATAAGGACATCAGCTATATTGGATTAGGGCCCACCCTACTTTAGTGTGACCTCATCTTAACTAATTATACCTGTAATGATCCCACTTCCAAAGAAGGCCACATTTAGAGGCACTGAGGGGTTAGACATTCAACACATGAATTCTTGAGGGTCACAGTTCAACTCAACAGATATCTTTGTTTTAGGGGGAAATGGTTAGGTGTCTCCTTGAAATTTGCCAGTATGAACCTGGCCTTGGTTCAACAAAGCTGATTTATAAATAAAAAATATATAATATTGGGTTTGTTAAAAAAAAAAAACAACTCTAAATACTAACTAGCTGAGCAACCTTGGATGAGTCCTTGAATCTCTCTAGATTCTGTTCCCTTATCTATAAAAATGAGGAGCTTGGGAGAAGCTCTAAAGACTTTTCCAGTATTAGAAATTTAAGCCCAAATGGCACAGAGGAGAATTTATAATTTAAATGAACAAAATACTAAATTTAGTTTTACAGTGAGTTTATGAGCCTCTTGTCAGATAGTAAAGACATATCCGAAACATGTAAAATAGGTGCTGTGCATCCGCTAAGACGAGCAGACCTGCTTCTGCAGGTGTCACATGCACACATATATTCAGTGTGTGGTCCTAAGTATTCAAAGACTTTTGGCTCCATGATGCACACATTTGCTTCCTTGGGCTCTTTGCACAGCTACCACATCAGCTAAGCAGCCCTGGGGTGACCATGGTCAGAAATAACAGCTAAATCAAAGCTAATAATAAATGCATAGGGCAGTTCTAGACAGGGGTCAGCTCCCACACAGGGTGCAAATACATATTCAATGGCTAAAAATCATGCTCTTTCTTACAGGTCACAAATTAAGCGCTTGATGAAACTTCTCTAAAACAATTATGTTCACAGGCCTGTGACAATACCAGCATCTATACTAGCAGCATTATTTTTAATCACCTAACAGAACATGAGCAGACCAGAGAAACCACTCTTTGCTCTCTCTCTTCTTCCACGTCTAAGCAAAGCACTGCTAGATGTCTTTGGCTTCAGTGCGGAGGACAAGCACAGATCAAATCTCACTAGCTTCCTAATTTTTCCTGCCTCTGGGACAACAGTGTTCCCGATCTTAGCCTTATATGAATAAATGTCATCTCAGATGGGGAGAAACTGAAAGACTAGATCACTATGAATTTCTTGCTTTGTTCCCTCATCACTATGCTTAGTCTTAAGATGACAGAAGTATCCACCTCTGCTTCTGCTTTACTTCATTAAAATGTAAATAAGCCCAGTCCTGAGCTAGCTGCTGTCTGCAAACGAACTTCCTTAAGAGGAACAAGAAGGTCCGTCTTAAATCAATAGCAACTGGAACCAATAACAATCAAGCAACTTGTTTCCAAGGAGATAATTTTGCAATAAGGACATACTGCCCCCCGGGGGGTGTTTGTTCAGAGGCTATGCCTTTCATAGGGAACATAGTAAATTATTACATATCTACCTGATAGAATTTTATGCATTGCTTTTAAGTGAAGGTTTTGAAGTCTATGTAATAATGTGAGGAAAAATGTATTAGTAATGTCACGGGGAAAAAAATCAGGCGGACAAGTGTGTTCTTACAAATGTATATACAAGGATTGACAGAATGAAGTCCCACGCTCTTGCCCAGGCCTACCGATGTCCGCTGCCTGCCTCTCTGACCCCACGCATCTCTCTCTTTGCCCCTCACTGCGCTCCAGCCACCCAGCGCCCCTTTCCGTCCCTCACACAGCCAGCTTCTTTGCAGGGCAGTCACTCACACTCTTCTCTCTGCCTGGAAAGCTTTCCCCCCTCTTCACGTGCTAGCTCCTTCCTGGACATTCGAGTCATGGCTCAACATCACCTCATCGGGAGGCTTTTCCAGAGCACCTGATCTAAAGATGAGACCTGTCTCCTTATCACTTTGTTTTATTTTCTCTCTAGTGCTGGTGAAGGGTGGAAGTTATCCTTATTTCACTTATTCCTTTATTGTTTTTCTTGTTTATGATATTAGAAGCTTCCTTTGCTTATTGTTTAAAATTATATCCCCAGGTCCCAGAATAGAAGTTGGCCAGGGAATATCTGTTCTACAAATGAATGAAAATATACATAAGAAAAAGGGAGGCAATACATCAAATTGCCAGCACTTTCTACAGTGGTACTGGGGTTAAAGGTGATTTTTTTTCTCTTCTTTTTAATATTTTTTATGTTTTCTATAGTATCATTCTATTTCATAATGAAAAAAATTAAAGAAATTATTTACCTTTCAAAATACCCACACAAACATCAAAAGGACAGTCCTATTGTATATGCCAAACTGTGATAAATTCATAATTTGTTTCCTTAGCAAACCAACTCCATAGATATTACAGAAAGTAAGATCATTTGCATCTGCTTTGGGAAATTTTAGATCTAATTCAAAGAGAAACTGATCATGTTATGCAAAAGTATTCTATTTTTTATCTTTCTTCTGGAAAACTATATAGTGAAAATTGTGTTTAGAAGGTTCACCTCAACGTAAATCAACCTTTCTGTAAATACCTTGGGTTCATACGCATTTGGCTTTCAAGAAAGTGCTTAGTTATTATACTAATTATAAGTAGCTTCCTTTGATTTAAAAAAAAATCTAACCTCATATAAAAAAATCTAACATCATATAAAACTTCTAATCACTCTATTAGTGAAATGGCATCATATATTTGGTAACATGGATGGTAGGTACACATAGAAATGTCTGGAAGCCATGATTTTGACCAGAAAACCCTGAGAGAGAAGGGGGGATAAGAAAAATGATGTATTTTAATTGTTCAGTGGGTCGTTTGATAAGGAGCTACCTGGTTCTGTGGTTAAATGAGCGGGGGGGGCGAAAAGGAAAGAAAAAAAAATTCCCCGCGCATCAAAAAAGACAATGAGGAATGGAAGTGCCTCCAAATGGATGGCCTTCTACGCCACCTACTGGACTATTGCTGCACTGCTTAGTCGTGCCCTGACTTCAAGGTGGGTGGATTCCTGGCCTCTGACAGTCTACAAATCTAGTCTCTTTAATCCCCAATTAGACAACCTTCTCTCCTTTCTTCCCTCCCTTCCTTTCTTCTTTCCTTCCCTGTGACTATCAACTGATATTCACTGGACATGAGCTCTGGCTCTATTAGTAAAAAGGACCTTCTGAAAATCAACACTTTTGCAAGAACTTGCTCAAAGCTCCTCCTCTGACCAACCTCAGGTGCAGAGTTAGCCTCTCCTGCTGAGTCCTTCCTGGTTGACAGCTAACCTCACCTTTGTGTTGTAAGGGCTGGTGTGCCTGTCTCCCCACTTGCATTTGAGGATCCTGGGGGCACATTGCTTCCCCCCCCCGAAGTTAACCTGGAATGTGACAAGGATGGTGCTAATTGAGGCTGACTTTGTTCAAGAGCTATAACTCTTTTAATCCTTACAACGACCCTGTGAGTAGATACGATTATCCCTATTTTATAGACGCGGAAACTAAGGCTCAGAGAGGTTATGTGACTTGTCCAAGGCCACCAAGGTAGGAAGTGGTAGGCAATCTAGCTCCATGGCCTATGCCCTTTGCTGCTATTCTGTCAGCCACTCAGAGAACACTGAGGTGTCTTGTGCGCTTCATTTATGAAACTGGCCCTGTGTTAACCTGTCACAGAGGATCACTATGCTAGGTCTTAGCACTGCTGTCCAGGACCCCTGTCCTCTCGGCTCTGCTCTGTGTCCTGGGATTCTGGCCTCTAGGGACAGCATCCACAGGCCGCCTTACACTCTGGCTTCAGTTTGGGTGTGGCCAATGGGAAACCCTCATACAACCTAGGAGGGCAGCAGGGAGGCAGGAAGGGGTATTTCTTCCCTTGGTTTTTCTCTCTGTTGGGTGACTGGCTTTGGGTGGGTCTCTGCTGAAGGCAGGGCCCCTGTCAGCCCTCTCCACAGCTTCAGCCACTTTCTGGGGTTCCTCCCCTTGTTTCTTCAAGGTGGTAATGACTTGCTGACAGCCCTGAAGTGCTACACCATCCCAAGTTGTTTTCTCTTCACCCTCCTCACACCTCTGTAAATTGCCCCTTTATTTATTCTCCTCCATTCCCCAACTGAGGGTGTCATCCACTTCCTATAAGTACCCTAATTCAGCCTCCAAACACCTCCCCCACCTGCTGAAATTCCTCCCACCTGTGGAATTCAGTCTTGTGGGTCACAGTTTTGGGTTTCCAGGTATTCCTTGTTGAAAGTCAAATGATAGGAATCCCAAACCAATAACAACTGTTTATTAGATGGCTTCCCAGGCCTGACCCAGGACAAATTGGTTTTGCAGTGAGGAACGGGGACAAAGGAGTTGGGAAGAGTAAACCAAGAGGGGAAGAGAAGGAGAAAGGGAGATATGTTCCCAAGGACAAACTCTGCCTAGACCCTAAGGACAACTTCAGAGAAGGCTCTCTACTGCGGTGGTTACAGTCAGGCCCTGGAGGGGACAGAGACAGGTAGGAATCACAGCTCTGTTACTTAAAAGCCGAGTGCACTTAACCTCTCAGAGCCTCTTAATTCATAAAAGGTGAACAGTAATAGTATATGCTTCATAGGGTTGTTCATGAGGATTAGTTGAATAATGCAAGCAAAATACTTTTTGCACCATTGGCCAAGTGTGCTATAATCATTAACACTTATAGATCTGTTAGGGAAGCATTTTGGTTTGTGAGCTCAGCTGAAACCTGTACTTAGCAATCAGTGAGCTATGCGAAGTCCACTGAGGGAAAGTGCTGCATGGAAAGCAGGGAGCTCTGAAGTTCGGAAGTCCTGGGTTCAAATCTTGGTCCTGTCAACTCATAGTTACGTGAACTTGGGCAAGTTTTACTTAAACTTTTCGTGTCTCAGTGTCCTCAGCCATGAAATGGAGGTGACTATACTTACCTCACAGCATTATTATGAGGGTCAAATGATAGCGAATGACTATCACATAAGAGACACTCCATTTTATTTTCCTGCTTTTAAATCAAGATGATTTTGGACACATATATTGCTAAGGAAGAGAATGAGAGGGAGAGAGAGAGAGACAGAGAGAGGCCAATGCAACTGTGGGAGTTGGTGACCCTGAGATCTGTACAGCAGGCCCAAAGGCTGGACAATTCCACAGGATTGCTGTGTTATGCCCTTTAAACAGAATTCCTTCTTAGGGAAACCTGCTGTTGCTCTGTGCCCCTCAACTGATTGGATGAGACCCACCCACATTAAGGAAGGTGATTACTTAAAGTCAACTGATTGTAAATATTAATTACATCTATAAAATACTTTCTCAGCAACATCTAGACTAGTCTTTGACCAAACAACTGGCCTCATAGCCCAGCCAAGTTAATATATAAAATTGACCAGCACAATGACCATTTGAGTTCCATTTAGTATACTCCTGTAAAGACCATGGGATAACGTAGCTTTATGGCGTGTGAGTGTGTGTGTGTGTGTGTGTGTGTGTGTGTGTGTGTGTTTTCTTTGCTTCTCTTTTAGGTCATAAGTTTTCATTAGGAGGAGAGGTGAAAATTGGCTCTTGGGTGACAAAAAAATCCTAGGTATTACAATGGCTTGTGATCCAAACTCAAACCCTATCTGATAAAATCTTATTCCTTAGTATTTAATTTCTCTCATTAGGAAGACATGAAATGAAATTATATATTATATATTACACATTTTATATTACATAATTTAAGTTTTTAAAACTTAATTGGTTTAAATTTATTAAATTAAAATATTCGCATAGGGGGTGATAATGAACAAAAACTGAGGAACACTGCGCTAGGCCCTTTTGCAGAACATATCGAAGCATCTCTAGCAATAAGAAGAAAGACACAACCCAGTGTTTTTTATTGATTAGATTGGTTTCCAGCCTTTTTGCTGTTCCATCTTTAATTTTATGAATGATGAGAGGAGTTTGTGTTCTTTGATTTAGCCAATCTTAAAAAAAAAAGTGTCCATTAAGTTGTAGTAACTCAATATTAAAAGTAATTTCCATAGAAATTTGTTCTGTTGTCAATAGCTGTAACACTAACATTGCATTACTCAATTTCTGACAGCCAAACCTGCACACTCACTCCACAGCGGCCCCTTAGTTCAGCCTGCCCAGAAGAACCTTATTACAGCCCTGATGAAACAAGTTATATTTATGATGATGACTTACACTTAAATCTACAGCCAGGACCTCTTCCTCCTGAGCCTCTGTCCTATTCAAAACACCATTTATTTCAAGAAACCGCTAGTTATTTCTGTTGAGCATCAAATGAGCTGCCAGACTGCTGCCTGAAATAAACCCGCTTGTTTATGGGGAACTTTCAAAGTTTCCTTTTAAACATGAGCTACTTAAACAACCAGAGCAACGCCTCCAGCTCCATCTCTCTTTAAAATGTGTGACTTGGGCAGATAACTTGACAATTCAGAGCCTTGGTTCCTTCATCTTTTTTTTTTTTTTTTTTAGTATGCAGTCGGGGTTTATTAGTGATACATTCTCAGGGACGAGAATGGGCCTAGCCAAGGTGGGAGAAAAGGGGCAGAGGAGAAAAGGGGGAGAGGGGGAGAGAGCGAGGGCAAGAGTGCTAGAGGGCCAGAGAGAGAACTGGCGGAATAAAACAAGGTGAGGGAGCTCATGTCTTGAGGACTTATAGTTTGCTGGGTCAGTTCCTGCATCTTAAAAGTGGGAATAATAATGCAACCTGCCCCGCTTCAGGAACACACTCAGTAAACCACGAAGTGCCACCAAATGTCAGGTCCCATTGTAATGAAGCAAAAGCTCCAGTATTTTCTGCAATTTAGACTATTAGTAATAAGAAACTGCGCACATGCTGTTCCAAGCAGCTGTTTGATCTTTGCACACTCTGTGCCTGACTACCTGGGCTCATCTTTCCCGTCTCTGCGTAGTGTTACCTCCTTAGAGAAACCCCCCTTGACCTCCCAGATGTAAGAGCCTTGGCCATAATCTGTCACCACACCTTTTTTTTTTTTTAATTGGGGAAGTGGGGGGATGGGAACAGTGCTGGGGAATTGGGGAAAGGGAACAGACAAGTTGCTGTCGTTTTTTTTTGTTCTTCAGTCTAGTTGTGGAGGACGTTGCTTCACTGGCCCATGTTGGCACCATCATTGCGCTCTTCCCAGGCGAGGCACATCAGTCGCTGGCTTCTGGACGGCCGCTCACTGCGGCTGCTGGCCGCTCACGCTGGCTGCTGGCTACATATGGTAGACCATGGCAACCCACTGCCACAAGGGCTGCAGCCTACGCCGTCGCAGGCGACTCATGGCAGCCCAGGTCCAGGTTGAGCTGTTGTTCAGCATCTTAGCTGTGGAGGGCAGTGTCACTGGCCCTCATATGTGGGATCCGAACCGGGGCCCTCTGGCGTCCCAAGCCAGTTCTTAACCATCGCGCCACTCGGCCGGCCCCTCACCACACCTTTTAATGGACTTTCATTCTTAACACTCCTCACAACCTGTACGTATACATTTATTTCTATGATTATTTGTAATGAGAGCAAGTTCCTCATCTGCCATGTTTCATAGCTACAGCCTTAGTGTCCAGCACACAGCCCAGCACTTAGTAGGCACTCAACAAATATTTATTAAAAGTGAATAAACATGGCTGTCTTTTCTAAGACTCTTTTCCCCAAAATATGGAGAAAAGACCTGGGGTTTATTTTTTCTTCCTATTTTCCCCCAAGGACTCTTTTCTCTTAAAAAAAGAAATGTAGAAAAGAGAGTTTAACTTCTGTTTACACGTTGCTAAATCTTTGTATCCAACCTTTAGAGACTTTATTAATGGAAAAGTGATACTCAAGAAACTTTCCAAATTACAAAAGTTGGGACAGGGTTGACAGAAGGTCCTCTGGAACTACAGTGACCTTGAATTCCAGTGACCTGTCGTCTGACAACCCCATTCCTCCCCCTGGGCCGCTGAGGTGCCTGCCTGGGTGTGGCTTTCCTGAGCGTCTCCCCCTGCGCTTGAATATTGCTACTCCTCCATTTCTTCTTGAACCTCCATTAAAACTCCCCTGTCATGCATTGCCTCCCTGAGGAGAACGAATTTGGCATCAGTTTGAAATTAAAATATGACACACAAATCCATTTTCATGTGATGTTTCCCTTTGAGAAGAGCACAGACAGTCATACAACCATTATTTATGATTAAGCACCCAGCCTCTGTATAAAAATACTGTGTTGGGTATTGAGGAACATGCAAAGGCTGATAAAAACATGGTTCTTGACTGATTTCCATTTCTCAAAAAAAAAAAAAATGGCAGGATAGATACTTTGAACAACTTCACACAACAAAAGACTTATAAATTCTGGATAATATGTTATAAATATCCTATAAATTCATAGCTGACAAGATAAGGGAGTAAGAAAATGATCTAGTTTCATTTTTTTGCATGTATCCAGTTTTCCCAACACCATTTATTAAATTCATTGTTCTTACCCCATGGTATATTCTTGCCTCTTATGTCATAGATTAAGTGACCATATAGGTGCAGGTTTATTTCCGGGCTCTCTATTCTGTTCCATTGCTCTATGTATCTGTTTTTATGCCAGTACCGTGCTGTTTTGATTACTATGGCCTTGTAGTATAGTTTGATATCAGGTAGCGTGATGCCTCTAATCTTCTACTCTTTCAAGATTGCTGTGGCTATTCAGGGTCTTCTGTGGTTCCATATAAATTTTAGAATTATTTGCTCTAGTCCTGTGAAAAATACCATTGGCATTTTGATAGGAACTGCACTGAACATTTAGATTGCTTTGGGTAGGATGAACATTTTCCCAGAGGTCAAAAACAAAGAAGGAGCTAAAAAACTGAGGGTAAGAGAAGGGGTTCTTTGGGTACCCTGGTGTAGGTTGCACCTATTTTAGTGACCAAGGGGCTTGGCTTTTAAGACCCTCACAGAGCTAGGACACAAGCCTTTTGGCTCTCCCTGAAAACTGACTTGGAATTTGATACCCCAACAGAAAGCTGGGGCTTTTAGAAGGATATACCTGAATAAAGTGTGGACTAGAAAAATCACACCCCTTGGTCAAGATGACAAGGAAGCTTGTGCGCCTGGGCCTTGGTTTTGGATGCAGGGGTAAGGTGTAAGGAAGACATCTTCCGTGAAAATTTGTAACCGCAACCCTGTCCTCACAGAGTTTTGGTGTCATAATTTATACTAGCTGTGAGGGCTGGGGACCCCATTCAGACATATTAATACCAAGAAGTGTTTTGGGGCTGTCAGCACCCTTGGTGGTATCTAACAGAAGCAAGATCATACCATCAATCCAGGTTGCTTTTCCCAGAGATAGAGCCCCACAGACCATGAGCCCAGAGTTCCAAATTTTAAAACATATGCAAAAATAAAACATGATTTCAGGGCCAGCCGAGTGGCTCAGTTGATTAAGACCTCGCTCAAGAGTACAAGCTCTGAGCAACAGCAGTTCGATGCCTGGCCTGAGCTGAGCTGCCACTGAGCTGCCAACAGATGGCAGGATGGCTCAACTAAAAAAAAAAAAAAAACAAACCAAACAAAAAAACATGATTTTAGCCATCTTGGAGTTTACAATCATTTAGAAAGACAACATTTAAGTTTATACTGCCCCCAACATAGGGTAACATTCCTTCTCAACAAATACATACTACTCAAAAATTATGACAGGGAATCAACTTTGTAATATGAATCAAAAGTCTTATGAATATGTATCATCTGATCAAGTAACTCCAATTCTTAGAAATAATCAAAGGTCAGGAGCATTTGAGATCTTGCTCTCCCGTATATGTCATCAGTTTGGCTCAAAAAAACGCTTATAAAAATTTTAAAAAATAATCAAAGGTCTATGATTTACCAGGACTAAGATATTGCTCTTAATATTACAATAGTGAAAAAAGGAAACACTATAACTGACTAACAGCAGGGGCATGGCTACACACTACGACTTCGTATAAAAAGGGCAAGGCCAACAATTTTTTCCCTTTTGTCTGCTAGACTCCCTGCTAGAGAACAGGGAGTATGGTGTCCTGTATTTATATTGGTATTCCCCACACCAAGAATTGTGCCTGCAGCTTACTGGACATTAAAGAAATGGTTTCAGAAAAAAAAATTAAGGGCCGGCCGAGTGGCGCGATGGTTAAGAACTCGCTTGGGATGCCAGAGGGCCCCGGTTCGGATCCCACATATGAGGGCCAGTGACACTG
>NW_017731445.1:3672028-3736284 GCF_001890085.2 Hipposideros armiger | reverse complement strand
CCTGCAAATACATCTGCACTCTGCAAATAACATTCCAGTGATCTAGCCTTCCCCAAATAAATACTTTCTTCTTCTATTCTTAGTTATTAACATCTGCTTCATATGGCTTAATTAACTTTTATTTTTTTGTTCCACTTTCAATTGTACAATTTGAAGAAAAAAAAAGACAAGGCACGTATTCAATGAAATGTTATGCTACGATCAATTTCACCAAGCACTTTGCAGAGCAATTGCTTCAACCCAAAACATATGACTCTCAAAGGCAAAAATTTCAGGTACCATAAAGAGCTAGTGAAGAAAACTTTTGTACTGGCAAAACCTTTTCTATGGCCCTAAAAATCACTTAAGACTTTTTTTTTTAAGATTTTATGGGGGAGTTGGGGGAGGGGAGCAGATAAGTTGCTGTCCTTTTGTTCTTCAGTCTAGTTGTGGAGGACGTTGCTTCACTGGCCCATGTTGGCACCATCATTGCACCCTTCCCGGGTGAGACAGTCATTAGCCGGTCATTGGACAGCTGCTCACAGCAGCTCACGAAAGCACATGCCAGCTGCTGGCCAGCCCCACTGCAGCCCAGCCCCACTGCAGCCTACACCATCGCCGGAAACTCACAGCAGCCCAGCTCCAGGTCGAGCTGTTGTTCACCATCTTAGCTGTAGAGGGCGCAGCATCACCGGCCCTCATGTGGGATCCAAACCGGGGCCCCGCTACCCAGAGCTGGGGTCCCAAGCCAACTCCCAACCAACACACTACTCTGCCAGCCCGAACTTAAGACTTCTTGTTCCTATAGGCTCCTATTAAGTAGGTGAGAATTAGGAGGCTTGTACTTGCCCTAGGAGAGCCTTATTCTCATTATAAACTGATTACCAAATCTAAATGATTTCTCATCAGATATATAGTCAAATACCTCAAAAAGCATTCAGAAAGCTATTTCTAAAATCACATCAATACATAGAAATGTCACCTCCTATGGTAAGCAACTTATCTTCCCTTCTCCAACTGTATGAACCAGGTCTTCCCTTGGCCAGGCAAAGAGTTCTTAGCTGTAACACCCTAAAAGCACTATCCATAACAAAAAAATTGATAAATTACACTTGATAAAAATTCAAAACTTTTATGCTTCCATAGACACCATCAAGAAAATAAAAAGACAAGTCACAGGCTAGGTGAAAATATTTGCATAGCATGTGTTTGATAAAGGACTTGTCTTCAGAATAAGAACTCTTAAAAAACTCAATAATAAAAAGACAAACAACCTCATTAAAAAATGAGCAAATTAAATTAGTTAAATAGATATTTCACCAAAGATGGTGAAGACATAATTAATAAGCACATAAAAAGATGCTCAACATGACTAGTCATTAGGGAAATGCAAATTAAAATCACAATGAAGAGGGGGACAACCAAGATGGAGCAGTAGGTAAATGGTGTGCTTACCTTATCTCACAACCACATCAAAATTACAATTAATCTATAAAACAATCATTATTGAGAATTGCCTAAAATCAAGCTAAACTGAAGCCTTTCAACTATGGACACACATAAGAAGCCACGTCCAGACTGGTAGGAAGATTGGAGATGTGGAATGGGCTGGTCCCACACCTGCCTGTGACCATGAAAGATCGGGAGGGATATTTCAGTTGTGGGGATTTCCCCACCCCCAGAAGAGCAAGAGATCTCAGCCCCACTCCAGCCCAGGGTTCCAGTGCCAGGGAGAGAAGTCCCCATAATTTTTGGTTGTGAAAACCAGTGAAGATTGTGACTGAGTGAAACTGTGGGCAGCTGCACTCCCAGGCGCTCCTCTTAAAGGGACTCCGCACAGACTTACCCACCAATGGAACCACTCGCTCTGAGCTCCAGCACTGGGGCAGCAGCTGGAAAGGTGGCAGGAACATGGTGGGGAACTGAGATGTCTGGCTTAGCACAGGGGCTGGAGAAGCGGCTTTCTCCTGGATGGAGGAGCTGATGGAGGCCATTGTTTCTTTGCTGAGCCCTCCCCCTTCCCCACCCTTCATTCACTACGCCCTGATGATTTGAGACCCAGCCCCACCCAAATTTAGGGTACACCCAGGCCACTTTCAGTGGCTTTTTCATGCAGATCGCCTGCCTTGGCTCAAGCTTCAGAGTTTCCTAGGGTCTCTCAAAGGTTCGGCAAACACAGACAAGCAGCATCTGGCTTGAGCGTGTCCTGTACCTCTGGCTGAGCAGCCCTAAGCCGGCACTAGTGGAAGCTGGCCTTTGTTTGCGACTTGGTCTGTCAAGGCGCTTCCAAGCACAGCATGGGCAGAAGCCATCTGCGGATTTCTTTCTGGCTCCTGCTGGGTGGCCCTGGGTGGGGCACAGGCTGTGGCTGAAGTAGATCTACAGTGGATCCGCTCCAAGGTGGTCCTGGGGCTGGCACCCCCGATGGCCAGCTTCAAAATGAGCTGAAGCATCACCCAGCTCCCACCAAGTATGACACACCCATGGGACAGATTGGTCAGGCACCAGAGTCCTACCAAGGCAGATTCTGCTCTGTAGGATCAGGCCCTGCACAACAACTCCTCCACTGTAGTCAAGACCAGCCCTTACAACCAGTGAGCCCAAGGGTCAGTCCCTCCCACTGATGTGCAATTATCAACCAAAGCTCAGCTACAAGAGGAAGGTACACACAATCCACACAAGGGACACACCTGGAGTGTGACCAGAAAGACTGCGCCATTGAACCCCACAGCACACCTACTACATACGGCCACTCTACTAAGACTGGAAGACTTAACAGCCCTACCTAATACATAGAAACAAACACAGAGAGGCAGGCAAATGGGGAGACAAAGAAACATGTCCCAAATAAAAGACCAGAACAAAGTACCAGAAAAAGAACTAAGCAAAACAGGGATAAGCAATCTATCAGACGCAGAGTTCCAAACACTGGGTATAAGGATGCTCACTGATCTCAGGGAGAACTTCAACAGAGATAGGAAGCATAAAAATGCAGATGGAAACCATGAAAAAGAACCAGTCAGAAATAAAGGATATAATAATGAAAATGAAGAATATATTATAGGGAATCAATGGTAGATTAGATGAAGCAGAGGATCCAACCAGTGATGTAGAAGATAAAGTAACAGAAAACACCTAACAAGAACAGCAAAAAGAAAAAAGAATCCAAAAAATTGAGGAGAGTTTAAGGGGCCTCTGGGACAATATCAACTGTACCAAATTCGCATTATAAAGGTACCAGAAGGAGAAGAGAGAGAGCAAGGAATTGAAAACCTATTTGAAGAAATAATGACAGAAAACTTCTCTAACCTGGTGAAGAAAATAGATATATAAGCCCAGGAAGTGCAGAGAGTCCCAAACAAGATAAACCCAAAGAGGCCAACACCGAGACATATCATAATTAAAATGCCAAAGTTTAAAGACAAAGAGAGAATCTTAAAAGCAACAAGAGAAAAGCAGTTAGTTACCTACAAGGGAGCTCCCATCAGACTGTCAGCTGATTTCTCAATAGAAACTTTGCAGGCAAGAAGGGAGTGGCAGGAAATATTCAGTGATGAAAAGCAAGGACATACAACCAAGATTGCTCTACCCAGCAAGGCTGTCATTTAGAATTGAAGGACAGATAAAGAACTTCCCAGACAAGAAAAAGCTGATGGAGTTCATCACCATCAAACCAGTATTACAAGTAATGTTAGAGGGACCTCTTTAAGATGGGAGGGGGAATAAGGGGAAAGGGTGAGGGATTAAGAAGAACAAATTGGTTGTTACACAGTAATCATGGGGATGTAGGGTATAGCATAAGGAATGTAGTCAATAATATTGTAATAACTAGGTGTGGTGTCAGACTAGATCTATTAGGGTGATAGATGGGAATGGGGTTGGGGGAAGGATGAAAAAGGTGAAGATATTAAGAAACACAAATTGGTAGTTAATACAGGATGGGAAATATAATCAATGTTGTAAAGATCATGTAGGATGACAGATGGGCACTGGACTTATCAGGGGGATCACTGCATAAACTGTGTAGATGCCTGACCAATGCACTATACACCTGAAGCTGAAGCGGAATAATATTGAACGTCAGCTATAACTAAATATGTAGGTATATATAGTCACGGCACGGGATGTGGAGTACAGCATGGGAAATGTAGTCGGTAGTATTGTGACAGCTATGTGAGATGTCAGAGGGGTAGTAACGTGCGGGATGGGTTACCACTTTGTGAGAGGTTTAAAAGTCTAACTATTGCATTATTAATAAAATAAATAAATAAATAAAAGTAAAAATAAATCACAATGAGATACATCTCACACCCACTGGTGTTGATTTTGAAAAAAAGGCTTTTTCCTAATATTCCCTGGGCAATTTGCTCCATTCCTTCTAAGTGTTTACTTCCCTTGATTTTAAAAAAAATTAACATATAATTGGCATATTTTATAATATTATATTACAGTTTCAGATGTACAACATAATGATCGAATATTTGCATATTACAAAATGATCACCACAATAGATCTAGTTAACATCTATTACCACACAGCTACACATTTTTTTTGTTGTGTGTCCTTGTTTAAAAAAAACACCAACCCCTAAGGTTTTTTTCTTTCTTTTCCCAGATACCTACCCTGGGAAGCAGCAGCACTAGTGCATCATAGCACTCTAAGTAGGTGACCGGTTCTTTGGTGACACTTCCTCCTTGCCTCCTACTCTCCCTGCCTTGGCCATTTTCGAGTTAGAAATGGGCCTTTCTAGCTGATTTGTCCATCCTCTGCTGCCTGGTTCTTAACTGCTTGCCATGTGCCAGGTACTCGTGTTGCGCTCGGGAGAGACAGTGGTGAATAAAACACGTGGGATTTCAGAGGGCTTCGGGTGACAGGAGAAAAATGCAGGGAGCCAAATATGCAGGTAAAAATGTTGAAGGTCAGCAGGGGTTTTTTTGTCTGTTTATTTTTGTCTTCTTCTGGACTTCATGAATAGAATGGTGTAATCTCTCTCTGTCTCTGGGATTGATATGATTCTTCTCTTATTTTTCCTTTTCAAGTTTCCTTCATTACCTATTTTCTGTAGTCTTCTGTTGACTTCTTTCTTAGTCTGATGAATTAGACTCTGATTCCTCTGCTTCTTCCTCTACATACAACTAGTCCAGATTTACATATTAAAAAGAAAATGTGTGGGCCAGCCGAGTGGCGCATTGGTTAAGAACTGGCTTGGGACGCCAGAGGGCCCCGGTTCGGATCCCACATATGAGGGCCAGTGACACTGCCCTCCACAGCTAAGATGCTGAACAACAGCTCAACCTGGAGCTGGGCTGCCGTGAGTCGCAGGCGATGGCGTAGGCTGCAGCCCCTGTGGCAGTGGGTTGCCATGGGCTACCGTGTGTAGCCAGCAGCCAGCGTGAGTGGCCAGCAGCCTCAGTGAGCGGCCATCCAGAAGCTGGAGACTGATCTGCCTCGCTTGGGAAGAGTGCAATGATGGTGCTAACTTAGGCCAGTGAAGCAACGTCCTCCAAAACTAGACTGAAGAACAAAAAACGACAGCAACTTGTCTGTTCCCCTTCCCCCAATTCCCCAGCACTGTTCCCAACCTCGCAATTCCCCAATAAAAATCTTTAAAAAAAAAAAATGTGTGAAGGCGGTCAGAAGGTACAAACTTCCGGTTACAGCATAAATAAGTCCTGGGGATATAATTAATGTACAGCATGGAAACTATAGTTAGCAACACTATATTGTATATTTGCAAGTTGCTTAGAGAGTATATCTTAGAAGTTCCCATCATCAGAAAAAAAAAAGTGTAACTATATGTGGCGATGGATGTTAACTAGACATATTGTGGTGATCATTTCAAAGTGTATACATATATCAAATCATTATGTTGTACACCTGAAACGAATGTGTATCAACTATATCTCAATAAAAATTTAAATTTTAAAAAAATCCTAGGCTAATGCTAATCTTGTTTTGCTTTCAGCCTCTGCTACAAAATGGTAAAGCGGGCTAGGCTATGATATTTTTAATCCAGCTACAGAATCAGCTGAATTTTGATATCATTGCAGAGCAATAGGTTTGGATGCCTAATCCAACAAATTACATGGCAGCAAGTAGAAAATATCCCTGCATTTTGTTTAGCAGGAAGGTTGTCACCTTTGTCCCATCTGCGGTGAGATTTTAGAGCACATTCCAATGAGAACTCTTCAGTCCGTGAACTGGCCCTGGGATGTGAGACAAGGTGACTCCAGCTGGCTGGGGGAGAGCAGACTTTCTGCAGAGCAACGTGTTCACTGTCCTAGCACAGTGCCTTCTTGCCCAAGTACACTAGGACTTGGAAATGAAATGAAACATTGAGATACTGACTATGCAGTTTGCAAAACTACCCAGGTTGTTTGCAAAAGAACCATTGTTCTTTTTTTTTTTTAAGCAAAGAGTTAAATCCAGCAAAAATAAACTTAAAATATAATTGATGGGAGGGAGCAAGAGGGAGCCTCCTGGAATGCTCTAAACGGTCTGTATTTTGATCTAGATGGCAGTTACGTGGGCATATGCAAATGTAAAAATCCATGGATGAGAACGCTTAGGATTCTTGTACTTTATGCCTGTTTTAGTTCAATTTAAACACTTAACAATACATATGGATGGTGATGGTTGCACAACAATGTGAATATACTTAATGCCACTGAACTGTACACTTAAAATGGCTAAGACGGTCCATTTTATGTATATTTTACCACAATAAAAAAATTACAATGTACATACTTAATTGAGCACAGCTCACTATCATATTGTAAAGGACGCCAATGAATCTTGATGATGGCAAAGGTATCCTTATAAGTAGATAAAAAACCACCTCTCTGCCTGGAGAATTCGCCTTCAATCTACATTCATTTTCCCAAGTTGCTTCCTCCCCAAGATCTATAATCTTACTAGAAAATAGAATACTTTCTGTGTGGCTCCTGTCTGGGCCTCCTCGTGACCCTGACCTGACCCAACCCTCACACTCTCCCCTGCAAGCATGAACTTCCAGGGTTGGAGGAAGCTGAACAAAGGCCTAGGGTTCAAGGGGAGGGCAGGGTGCAGAGCAGGGCAAAGAGAGGAGGGGAGAAGCCCAGCCAGTATCTTGCTCTCCTCCTACCTCTGGCTTCCCCTCACCTCTCCTCCTCCAGTCGAGGCAGGAGGCAAACTGTAGACGTTTAGATGAGAAAGAGACCCTAGGTCATCACGTTCCATGGCCTTACTTTTATTTCATTTCATTTGATTTTTTTTTAATGAGGTAGCACAGAGAGGTGAAGGGGCTATTCCAAGGTCACACAGCCAGTTGGAGGCTGAGCTAGGGCTAAAATTCAGGCCCTCTGGTGCCCATTGCTGCACTAGATCTGCACCTAGAATGCAGCGCTTTCTCTCGGCTGCTCATAGGTCCTTCTATCCGTTTTTCCTCCTTTGCCTCACCTTCCTGGCAGTGCATTTTTAAATAACAACTTCATCGAGGTATAATTCCCATGTCATAACACTTGCCCATTTAAACCATGCAATTCAATGGTTTTTGTTATATTGGGAGTTGTGCGATCACATCAATTTTAAAACATTTTCATCACCCCAAAAAGAAACCCTGCATCAACAGTCACTCCTTGTTTCCCCCCAGTAGCCCAGCCCTAGGGAAACCATCAATCTAGAGATTTGTCTTTTCTGCTCATTTTATATAAACGGAATCATACAACATATGGTCCTGTGTGGCTGGTTTCTTTCACTTAGCATAATGTTTTCAAGTTCCTTCCATGTTGTAGCACTCCAGATAATTAAGTGGTTCTTATCACCGTAGGTGGAATAAAGGGACAGAAGGGAGGATGATAAAGAGAATTCTGAGGGTCACAACACAGCAGTCCAATGAAATGGAGGTGAGAACTGACTCCCTCCTGGGCACCACATGCCTAGGCAGGTTATTTCTATTCATCACCTCATTTCATTTAATCTTCATAGCCTGGGAGCATCACGATCTGCAATTCAGGTGTGAAAACTGAAGAGGGAGGGGTTCAGTAGCTTTTCCAAGGGAGTGCAGGTCTTAAGGAGCAGAGCAAGGATAGGAGTTCAAGTTTGGCCCAAAAGCCTCTTATTGGCTCTCACTAGACCAGGCCACCTCCGGAGCTGTGAGAGTCTGAGGGTGGGTTTTCCACATTCATGGTGATGGGTGACTTTTGGCCAGTCTAAAAAGTGGCGATCCTTGTGCTTTTATGTCATGGCACTTCCCTAGCCCGGAGTTTCCTCATTTAACACCCACACATTCCTCACTGCAGTGCTACTTCTAAGAGCACAGGAAGGAAAAGACCTATATGTCCAGGGTAGGGGACTGGATCAAGTGTGGCCCATCAATGCGGTGGAGACAGCTGTAAAACAGACTATCAGGGAATAATCCCCAAGATATGTACAGTGAACAAGTCACGTGCAGAACAGCGTGTATACTTTGCTACCATCTGCATAAAGAAGTGCATGCGGGAGTAGAGAACACGTGCACACATGTATTTACTTGGGTATGCGTGCCATAGCTGCAAGAAATCTCCACAGATTTAAAACCTAGTTGCCTCTGTGGAGGGGAACTGGGTGACCGGGGACAGTGGTGGGAAGAAACTTCATTCCTCAGCCTGTCGAATTTTTTAACTTTTGAACCACATGACTGTATTACCTATTCAAAAATGCATGTATGTTTTAAAATCTACTCATTCAAGCAATAAATATCAATGAGCTGCTAGAACCTAACAGTTACTGGTCAAGGTACTAGGATACAGCTGTGAAGAGGACCAAACAGAAAGATGGTGAAGACTCCTGCAAACTCTCACCCTTTTGTTTCTGAGGGTCCAAAAGATCAGCTGAAAGGACAGCTCCTCTGACACCTGTCACAACTCCTTCATGAGCAGGAACCTTCACCTCCTTCCCTCTCTGATTTCCTACAGCATTTACATTCTGCATCACAATTACCTGCCCCTTGTTTTGTTTGCTGTTGCTCTCAGAGGGCTCAGTGTAGATCACCTGAATTAAGTCACTATCACCATTCACACAATTGTCTGATAGAGTCCTGGGACCCAAGAAATATCCTGCCTCTCCATTCACATAACTCACTTGTTCCTACTGTCAGTCACTATGTGAGCTACAAGAGATAAGCAACCCAACCTTCCTAGAAAGAGGATAAGAATGTGAGCCTGGGTCCACCTCCTGCTGTTCTCCTTTTTTTTTTTTTTTTACATTGGGCAAGTCACTTGACCTCTGTGTACTGCAGATTCCTCACCTGTAAGGTGGAGTCAGTGACAGGACCATTGTGAGAATTCAATGAATTCATACGGGAAACACTTATAGCAGTGTTCTTTCTTTCACACAGAAAGCTCTATGTGAATTTTGTTAAGTATTGTTATTATCTTTAGTCTTTCCTTCCCCACCTGCCATCCCCTGCCCCTCAGGTTCAGCCAAACTTACCTTTTCTTCATTTCTGGAATATATCATACACGTGAATGTCCCTTTGTGCTCCTGCTTGGCTGAAATAGATGCTCTGTTTTGTCTTCCCCTCCTGCCTGGTAAGACTAGGTGCTCTTCATAACTTTCATACTCTCACTTCCTTTATTACACTTCCCCCCTCACATGGTATTTACATGGCCATCTTCCCTGGCAATCATGAGTTCTGCCAAGAGAGGGCGTACATCATGTTCATCCTTGAACCCACCAGCCAGCATGGCCCTGGAGGGAGTAAGGGAGGAAGGAAGTCTGAAGGGCGAAGGACCACCATTTTTAGACCAAGCCTTTGGGCATACTTCCAAATGCATTAGCTCATTTTGAGATATCTTCGTTTTATTTTTAAATCATACTGGGAGCCTTAAAAAAAATGGAAGTGTACAGGAGGAGTCCTCACACTTTTTAGGTAAAGGACCAGGTAGTAAATATTTTAGACTTTGTGCGCCATATGGCCATTTTGCAACTCCTGAACTCTGCCCTTGTATCTCCAAAGCAGCTACAAACAGCACATAAAGGGATGGCTGTAGTTGAGTTCCAATAAAACTACTTTTTTACTTTACTTATGGACCCCAAAATTTGAATTTCACATAATTTTCATCTGTCGTGAAAATCCTACTTTTGATTTTCTTTCAGCTATTTAAAAAGGCAAAATCCTTTCTTAGCTTGTAGGCCATACAAAAACATATGGTCAATTAGCTTTGGCCTCCAGGGCTATAGCTGGAAGACGAATCCATGGTCTAAAAGGTCTTTTTTCTATTTCCAAGAGGCCATAGGGAAATGGTGTTTCCCTAAGGACCTTTTAAAAGTAGAGTCACCACTTTTAGCAAATAAAAATACAGAGCGCCCAGTGGAATTTGAATTTCATTAAAGAGGAATAATCATTATTAGTATAAGTGTGTCCCTTGAAATATTTATGTATTTTATCTGGCACCCCTACGTCTAAGAGTATAGTATTCTCTAGGTGTAGGGATACCAATCCCACTTTCTACCCCCACCACCCCAACACTACTATGTGGGGGGTCTGCCCCCTCATAAGAGTTCATTATGTATCTTCCCAGGTAGAGGTACCTTTGAGCTCACCACAGGGGCTGGAGGACAGACACTGCCTGTCAGTCACTGCAGAGGAGGTGGATCTTCTGGGCAGGAAATGAGGCCTGAAAGCAGAGAAGTGAGGAGAAGCCTCCTTGCCCCCCCAGGACCCCCGCCATGTGTGTAAATGGCACTAGTCATGTGGAGCAAACCTGGCTGGCAGGGGACACTGCATAAAGATGGTGCCTGGTTTGTGGGGGCAGATCTGGCTGAAGGCTGGGCGAGCCCCAGCCTGGACCCCTTCTCAGTGGGGTGCCAAGGACCAGGAATAAGAAATTACACTTTGCAAGGCAGAGGCTGCAGATTCACGTCACTCTGTGATTATTTCCTTGTTGTGTTTCCCAGCTTTTATTAGTATTTGTAAATAATAATAAATAAAAATACTCCAGCCTTGTCTCAGTCAAGTTCCTGGAAGCAAAGGAAGGGCTTTGTATTCCTCCTGAGCCTATTAAAGCAGGAGGAATACTTCCACAAAGGACAGTGTAGGGCAGCGAGGAACCATGAAGGATGGAGGAAATCGGCAGCCCAGGGACAGAATCAGGATGCACGTATGTTCCCATCCTGAGACCGTCCAGTCCCCTCTCAGGAGATTTAACTGTAGCTTGATTCAGTTTACTATCCCTTCATGATTTGGTTCATTAATACAAACACTACTTCTCTGAAAGCTTACTTCTCCCAGGAAGCCTCCCTCCCCACTCCAGTCCTCAGTATTTTTCTTTGCTAAGCTCCTAGCACGTGATATCACCTTTCAATTGGCAACAAGTCCTGTACTAACTGGAGATCTGTTACTGATGTTTTCTATGGTGAAATATTTCATTTGCTTGTCTTATTTTCCAAAGGCCAGGAACATGCTTTATTGTATTCCTGTAGACATGTTTGGTTAAGCGTGCTTTTGACCCTTCAAGTCGCAGTAACCAACTCTGACAACAACCATTTCATCAACTCAAGCAATATTTATCAACGATAGCATAGAAATGTATGAGTTAGTGTAGTTAATTATTGTCATTTTTATAGTTACAGGTGTTTTTTAAATAAGTTGTGTTAATAATTACAATGCTTATAGTTCGACTAATTCTGGGCATCAAATGCCATAGTCATCCTCACTGTTTTGCTTCTCTGCTCATCATTCTTTCTTTTGGAATTAGGTGAATTTTTGTTTTTATAATATATCTCTAAAACTAAATGTAGTTTTCTTCCGTTCTTTGGTCAAGTGGAACACTGACAAGGCCTTCTTTTTTGGGGGAGGGGAGGGGATGCTTGATAAATGCATAATAGCCAATATTTATGTATCTACTAAAGATTTCAATTTTTAAACTTTGAACAGCCACAAAATATTCATTTTACTATTCTCAACTCTCTACCTCACATAAACGGCCTATGGTAAAAATTCAGGCATAGTCACATTGTTGTTTACCCTAGCAGTATTAATACTGGTAATGTATTTGTCTTGTTTTTATTTTGTTAGCAAACTGAGAAATCAGCAAGAGTGTGTCTATTGAAACCAATAGGAGATATATCTGAGTACCTTTGTTGATACACGTTTTAACTTCCAATTCACTTGAAACTCTTATACAGACTTTTTTTTTTTAATTTTATTGAGGAACAGCCATGGTCATTGGGTACACATTGCTTTCATGCTACAATGGCATAGTTGACTCTTTTAGGGAGAGTGCAGCTCACAGTGGCCCATGCGGGGATCAAACCAGTAACCTTGTTGTTATCAATACCATGCTCTAACCAACTGAGCTAACTGGTCACCCCCTTAAATGAAATTTTATTCAGGATTTGTTTTCAGTTTTCTCTGTTGTTGTTGTTATTTTTGTTTTTTGTTTTTAATCTATTACAGCAGAAGTCACAGGAAAACTCTTGAGAGAGCTGCATTTTACCAGAGAATCAATTGTAATAGCAAGTACTTAAGTAAATACATGGTAATTTGAAGTGGATTATCAAATTTTAAAAGTAATCATTTTTATTTATGAATACTCAGTTAAAATAAGGCATTTTTAAATTAAAATCCAAAATGGCAACTTGACATTTGTTTGCCCTTCACAAATGTCAAACAGTAAAGGTACAGAGTTACTTTTACTCCATCAAATTTAATTTGGTAAAAATAAAATTTTTTAACCAGATTTCTTCTTGAAATTTTAAGCAATTGATCCTATAAGCAAAACGTATGCTGGCAAGCCATTTCTTTGTCTTCAGATTAATGGAAAAGGGTCAGTATGCTGTTAATAATTTCAAAACAGCAGTTAACACTGAAAAGTCATCTACAATTATCTTCAGAATACATTTTTAATTTCTCTAGATTATGAGATCATTTTCCCTATGTCACTTCATTTAAATTACATCATAGTCAGTGATTTTTCTAAATCTTAAGCTTTCACCTATAAAGTGTCAACACTTTTACATTTTAACAATTTTTATTGGAAATATTCTAGAATATTTATACTCTTGCTGAACAGAGAGGAAGGAACCAAATGTGATTTAATCTTTTGTTGGTAACTGTCAGGGCATTACTTGTGAAAAATCAAATCATTGTTCAACCTTGTGCTTCCAAATTTCTCCTACAGAATTGTAAAAAACAAGAGCTCACATTTAGATGGTGCTTATTCTCTTGCAGGCACTGATCTAAGCCCTTTATACACATCAATCATTACATCTTTACAGCAATTCTCAGGTTATTTCCAATTTCAAGATGAAGAAAAGGGTGACAAAGAGGGTAAGTGACATGCCCACAGGTGCATAGTTGGTAAGTGGCAAAACTGGAACTCTAACACAGTCAGCCAGACTGCAAGCCCTGTATTCCTACATACCACGCTTCCCAGGATTCTGTCTATTAGTGGAAACTGGAAAGCATTGAAGAAGGTGGCTGGTAATTAAGTTTAACTGCTGCAACCTCAGGCATAGCCCTGTTATCGAACAACTAGGTCTTTACCAGCATTATCTCTTTTCAAAGTTCTCCCGCTCCTCTGATCCAAACTGCAGTTAGCATCGGCTACCAACAGTGATGGAGCATTTCCTCTGTGGCAGGCATGGTTCTGGGCATCTTACAGATATCGCCAAATCCTGTGATATTGTCGTCTCCGAAGGGCCTCAGGCTCAGAGATGTTCAGTGGCTTGTTCAAATCACACAGTGACTGGCAGACCTGCCACTTTCATTCCTCAAACACCTCAAGGACAAAATCCTCCATCATTCTCCATTTGCCCATAGGATAGAAGCCAAATTCCTCACTGGCAGGCAAGGTGCCATGCTATCTTTCCAACCTTATCTCCTGCTGGGCTCCAGCTTGACTCCTCTGTTCCAGACTGGCATGTCAGTGCCCTCTCCCCCAACCCACAGGCTCACTCCCGATGCCCAGCCTTCCATCCGTTGTTCCCACGGCCTAGAATATCTTGTTTTTTCCTTTGGGCCTACTCAAATCCTGTGTGACACAGGACACAGCTCAGCCTTCCCTCTCACACAAGGTCCTCCTCTCTGAAATGCTCCAGGCCCTATCAATCTCCCTTCTCCCTAGATTCCTGCCTATACCAGTCATTGGGCATTGAGCACACACAGCTGTACACCAGCTCATTGGCTCAGGCCGGCTGACTCATGGCTCCACACCAGACACCTGAACTGAATATTTTGACTCTTGTACTACCTTGCTTCATATGTATGGTCAGAAGCACCACAGAGATTTCTCCGTGACCTGTTGCACCTAGATCTGGAACAAAAACTGCTTTCCATGGAAAAAATGAAAAGTAGATGAAATTTATCATTGATGCTTTCTCATATAGTTCCCCTAAGTTATTCTATCATATGTAAGGTTATATGTATGTGTAACCTTGCTATTTTTTCCCTACTCTTTTTTTTCTATTGAATATGAAAATAATAATTATAATAACAAAACAGACATATTCCTATGCCAGATACGTTTCAAATGCTTCATGAGTATTAACTAATTTAGTCTTTTCAACAATCCTTTGAAGTAGGTATTTATTATTACCTTCCTTCTACAGATGAGCCAACCAAGTCACAGAGAGGTTAAGAAACTTGCCTAAGGTCACACAGCTGGGATTCAAAGTTAGGCATTTAATTATGATGCTATCTATACTGCCTCACCAATGAAATAGTGTATTGTTCTTTTTTTTCTGATGGTGAAAGTAATGACTGCTAAGGGTTTTTTTAAAATCAGATAATAAAAAAAGTATAAGCACCACAGAACTATGGTAACTGGAAAGCAAAACAGGCAATAATTTATTGTGAAATGAACTTAAGTTCCAAATTCTAATGCTGAGAATGCTGGCGAGCTAGGGTTGACCACAGGGCTGAGATTGGGCTGACTAGGCCAAATCCAGATGTACTAACATCTGGATTTGGCCTAGTCAGCCCAGCGGGGGAAGAGACAGAAGGCAGGGTGCCAGAACATGGGTCTGCTCTGAAAAAAACAAAAACAGAAAACAAAGTATAAGAATATCATCCATAATCCTATAGCCCAGGGAGAATTAAATAATCTATTCAAGCAGCTATAAATATACATTAGTTCCTATTTCAGAAATAGGGACTGATACTATACCTCATGGGGTTTTTTTTGTCTTTAATTCAAAATCTTAAACAGCTTCACTGAAATATAATTTATATACCATAAAATTCTCTTGTTTTAATCATACAAATAATTTTAGTAAATTTACAGTTTTGCAATCATTACTACAATCCAGTTTTAGACCATTGCAACACCCCCAAAAGACCCCTTGTGCCCATTCCTATCCATAGCCACTGGCAACTGCTAATCTACTTTCTCTATATATTGATTTGCCTGTTCTGGACATTTCATATAAATGGGAGCATACAATATGTGGTATTTTGAATCTGGCTTCTCTTATTTAGCATAGTATTTTCAAGGTTCATCATTGTTGTAGCACGTATCACTCACTGCTTCACCCTTTTTGATGAGCAAATAATATTCCATTGTATGTGTATACCACATTTTGTTTATTCAACTGTTGATGGACATTTGCATTGTTGCAAATCAATAAAGCTGCTATGGATATTTATATACAAGTGCTTTTGTGGACGTAATGTTTTCATTTCTCTGGGGTGCAATTGTTGAGGCATATGGTAATGTTAAAATGTAAATATGGAAAAACAAAAGTAAATAAAAAAAATTAAAAAAATTGTAGATTAACAACAACTGGCATATATGTTTTAATGGAAGGTTTAGGGATATTCCTGAACAAAACAGTGGTTGTCACTTAACAGGTTCCAGAATGAGATGAATGGTTGCACCCTGGACTCTGTCAAGAGTGGAGCTTCACGGTCTTGATGGGTAGAATATGAGGTATTGTGTAAAGTTAGAAGCTTCTTTAGGAACTAATTTTCAGAGAAAATCCAGGGAGGGAAAGAACCTGTGAGAGGGGCCTCAGAATAGGAATGTGAAAGGCTGGTTAGAGGATTTCAGAGCTCAATGTGGAAAAGGCTAATTTGCTGAAAGAGAGGGTCACTGGACAACCATTTTGATGAGAAGCCAAGTAGGGCCAACACGATCCTTTGGAGACCTGTGCCCCTAGGGCCGGGGCCCAGAATTTGGAACCTGAGTACTAACACTTGGGAAAAGCAAGGAGCTTGGTGGGGGGGAGATGTAAGGGCAGCAAGCGCCCTGGCTAGACAAGGGCCAAAGGTTAGGGAAGTGCAGTGAGCGAAGAGGTATGTAAAGGGCCAACAAAAAGCTCCTCCAAGGTGGTAGGTACCTATATGACACTGAGCAATGCAGACAGAGATCAATAGAGTCCTTTAAGCCACAACCTTGGGTCTTTAACTTTTATTTTTCATGTGGAAAACTATACGCCACTGCAGGGGCCAGCTGCTGTGTGCATGGAATACACTGGAAGAGAAAGAGACCAGCTGGGAGCTACTGCAGAAATTCATACGTGAGAAGGGCTGGCCTTACACGTGGGTGTGTAGGAAGAAATGATCAGCAGGCCTTAGGGATGGATTTGCCGTGCAAGTGCAGAGAGAGGAGACAAGCAGGTAGGGGTGGGGGTGGGGAGAAGGCTGTAAGATGATTGTTTTTTGGAGGTATAATTATATACGGACAGTAAAATGCACAGCTCTTAAGAGTGGAATGAATTTTGGTAAATGTCTATATTTGCTTACACACACACACACACCTCCCAGTTTTTTTAAAGGCCGAGTTTCAGGTGCCTACAGATCCTAAGTGAAGTTGCCTCAAAAGCAAGAATCTATATGCACCTAAAGTGAGAAAAGCAACAAGGGCTGGAACTAGAGATTTGAAAGTTAACTAGAGATTTGAAAGTTATCTGGAGCCAGCAGGTAGAAATCTTGTGAGCAAATGAGGAAGGGGTGACTGGACAACAGAAAGACCCAGTTTTGGGCGCGCTTGAGCCCCCCACACCGAGGGTCTTATTTGCGGATATAAGTGCAGAGCCTTCTTTTTTCTCAGGCTTTCAACCTCGTACTTACTTCTCTTAAGAGAGAAATAAACCACTTTTTGAGCTGGTTTCTACCAACGTCTGCCCTACCGAACTTGCAGAATGGCGTCGTTGGGGGAAGGGAGCTAGAGGATCCTACAGAGTGGGTGGTCTGCACCTCCTCCAAGCAGTATGCGCGACTACCACGCACAACTATGTTCTTGACCTGGGAAGCCCAGCTTGCTCCGTGCAGCAGCCCTGGAGCAATGCCTCGGTGTTTGCAGCTGGTGCAAGCTTGCAAGCGGCGGGAGCACCGCAGCTCGAGTTGGGGAGAGGTGGGCGTGGCCGCGCAGTCCCGGGCAGTCCCGGGAATGTTCTGAAAAGTATCCAAAAGTTCCGCGCCGCGCTCGCGCCAAAAAAAAAAAAAAAAAAAAAAGGGCACAACCCCCCACTACTCTGGGCGTTGCGTGTCCCGACCTCGCCATTCGGACTGCACCTCCAGCTGCAGTGCACACGCTTCCTGCGCCTTCTCCCGAGCCTCGCCGTCGGCTGGGCTTTTCCTTTGCAGAAGTCTCCAGACCCGAGAGGCGGCCAGAGTCCTTGCGCTTCTCTTTGGGGCACCATGCCCAACGACGACGCATTCAGCAAGCCTTCGGCACCGTCGGAGGCCCCGCACGTCCCCGGGGCACCGCCGCAGGGCAAGGCCAGCTTCGGCAAAGCTGCCGGGGCGCTGATGGGGGCGGCGGGCGCCGGGGGCAGCGGCGGCGGCTCCGGCTCGGGGGCGTCGGGCATGGGCGCTGGGAGCAAGAAGTCCCCGCGGCTGCCCAAGTGCGCGCGATGCAGGAACCACGGCTACGCGTCGCCGCTCAAGGGCCACAAGCGCTTCTGCATGTGGCGGGACTGCCAGTGCAAGAAGTGCAACCTGATTGCCGAGAGACAGCGCGTGATGGCCGCGCAGGTGAGTGCAGGAGCCCAGAAACCGGGGTTCGGCCCCGAACTTTTTGGGTAAAATCCCTTGGGCCCTGCCCGCGCCACGCGGGACCCGAGTTCGGGAGCGAGGCGGCGGTGCTAGCCGACGGCCTCGGCGCGCTGGGCCCGGCGCTCCCAGCCACGCGCCCATGCCACGCTCGGAGGGACTGGTCTCCGACCCCGCCCGCGGAGCAGGGACGTGCGGGCTTTGCTCGGCTCCGGAGGCCCGGGGATCCCTGACCCGGTCCTCCAGCAGAGAGTTGCGAGGTTCGCCCCTTCGAGAGTCCCCAAAGTCCCCAGAATCTGGAATCCCGCTTTCACAGCAGAGTTGCGGGGTTCGCCGTGCTGGGGAAGGGCCTCCGGAACATTCGACCCCGCCCCCAGCAGAGTTGCTGGGTTCGCCCCATTGGGGGTTCCCCGGGATCTCGAACCTCGCTCTCGGAGCAGAGTTGGGGGTTCGCACCTCTCGGGGATCCCTGACCCCGCCCCCAGCAGAGAGCTGCACTTAAATTAGGGAGGGGTGCTTCGTGGTGCCGGCCCCGGCTACTCGTTCGGGCGAAACCGAGACCCGGCTGCTGATCCAGATAACATGTCGGGAAGCCGTTTTTCTGGAAAGGTCGCTGTAACGGACGCCAGCGCGGCGTGGTCCCCGTCGTGCTCTTGGCGCACTTTCCGTCCTCGCCCCACGGGGATGCGGACTGAGCGTCTCAGCCATCTTGAGCGCCGCGGAAATTTTATCAACGTTTTAAAATTTGCTGTCTCGTCTTAAGTTATTCAAGTACAAATTATTTTGAGTATATTTTCAAAACACTCTTAAGAATTTTCTTTTAAATATGCGTTTTGCAGGGGGTTGAAGTTTTGTCGGTCGTTGCTGTATTTTTTTTTTAAGCGGCAAAAGCAAGACAGTAATTTAACATCTTAACGGCAATAGTTTATGTCGTGGATACCCCACAAGGATTTTCAGAAGAGAATAATACACATATTTTCCAGCTAAAAGTTGTTTCACCGTTTTAAGACAGGTTATTTAAATTTGAAAAGATACCCAACAAATATTTACCAACGATGTGCTATTTTTGATAAGGAACGTGTAAATATTCCCCGTTGAAAATGATTGAGATAAGATCGTTGAACAGGAGTGCATAAATGCTTCAAGATTATACTTTCTATATATTTGGTTTTTAAAAAAATGTGTTTTAAGCTAGATATAATTTGGCTTCACAGATAGTGCAGTTACAGAAATACAGGTTTTTTTTTCTTGGTTTATATATTTTTAGCTTAATCTATAGTGGATGAAAAAACTGAGTGTAGCATGAAAATGCATCACAATGAGCTTACTGAAAAAAAACTTAGAGACATTTAAATTGTATTTGTAGGTAGAAAGTATTCTGAACATTTAGTTGTTGGCCCAAATAGTGTGGAGAGTATAAAGTTTGGGAGGGGACTTTTCCTCCAAAAGTGTAATAAAAATATTTATCCAAGTAGGGCCATTAATTTTGAATAAGCTTTATTAGTAGGCTAACTTGGAAGAAGGCTTTTTGTTATGTTGAAAACAAAAGCAATTTAGGATTACGTTTATAATTTTCAGTGGTTTTCACACCAAAGGGCTGTGGTTATGCTATATGACCTTTCAAATCCATGTAATAGCCATTTTTTTTAGTCATTCCAAATAAGTTTGAAGTTGGTCTTAGCTATGACTCTAAAATAATTGCATTTTTTAATCAATTGCCCCACCTTCCCTGTTTAAATAACATTTCCTAAGAACCTGTGAGAAGTTTTTATAAAAATATCCTTAGTTTTGGTATATTTTGTGTGTTTTATGCATGCATAGGATTTGTGTAAATCAAGGTATAATTATGCATTGACATACTTCACAGGTTTGTAGGCACTTAATTATTTCTGGTAGGATCTGTAATATTCTGTTTTTAAACTTCTTGGTTAATAGAAAATACAAGATTTAAGCTTAATAACTTAATCTTCATTGATTAAGGATTTCTTTTGTAAGGTGAAGACTCCTTGTAATGAGTAAAATGACTTGCAAATTAATCAGCTTTCTAAATTTGGACTACAATTTTTTGAAAACATAAACTGTAGTTGTGTTTCTGGTTTCCCATTTTGATTTCAACTTTTGGCTTGTCTTCTCATTTCGATACCACCCAGAGTCAATTTCAACAGAAAGTCTCCTTTTTTTGTTACATGTATTAAGCAAAAATACAATTTATTTTCTTTATACCTCTTTTTTTTCAACCTTTAACAATGTTATTTGAAAGAAGATAAATTGAAGGACCATGAGGAGTTTCTTAGGTAGGTATGTTAGGTCTTTCCCAGCTCCTGACCTGGAATGTCACACCTGTCCTCCCTTTCTCATCACCTGCAACCTCTCCCTTCGCCAGGGACCTCAACACCAGCCTCCAGCCACTTTTCCCTATTACTTGTCTACATGTTCCCTCTACCCTGGAGAACGGGGCTCTGCAGGGTTTCCTAAGCAGCAGCTCCTGCCTTTCCTGTCCACCCTGCTCCCTTGTTCCCATTATTCGGCTGGTTCCTTGCCTGTCCAAATCCTAATACTCAAAGCCCTGTTCCAGTACCACCTCTGGCAGAGTCTCACACTTAAAGCCATTTCCGTCTCTGAATTTCCCCTGTAGGAATTGGTGTGTACCACATTGTCTTGAGTTGCATGGTTGCCGGCCTCTTGTTTCTCCTTTTAAACGGTAACTATCTTGGGATCTAATCCTGTATCTTGCTGGTCGTTGTTCCCATTCCTGTGGAACGAAGGAATACGTGATCCCATTCTCCTTCCTTCCTAATCTGTCAAGTGCTGACTTCTACTCTTCAGATAGAACTCCTCTGCTTGGCTGACTCTACTGTTTTTTCCTGATTCTTCTTAACCAGCCTTAATTCCTTCTACTCTTCATATTCAATTTGTTTAATAATTTTTTTTGAACACTTACTGTGGGCCAGACATTCTGGCTCTAAATAATTTCTCAGCTTTGGCTGCACATCATAGATACCTGCGTGGCTTTAAAAAGAAATGATTCTCTGACCTTACGCTGGAGATAATGGATCATGATGCTTGGGGTGAGCAGGGCTGCAGTGGTTTTGGTGAAGCTGCACAGGTGATGCTTGTAGCGTGCTGGGGGTTGACCCTCTGCCCTGTGCTTCCAGGTGGCCCTGAGAAGGCAGCAGGCCCAGGAGGAGGAACTGGGGATCAGCCACCCCATCCCGCTGCCCAGTGCTGCCGAGCTGCTTGTCAAGAGAGAGAATAACGGCAGCAACCCGTGCCTGATGATTGAGAGCAGCAGCTCCTCGCAGCCCCTGCCAGCCAGCACCACCACCACTGCACCTTCAGGTAACCTGGGGGGCCCGGGGTTCACGTTGTGGCTGGGCATGGGGACGAAGAAGGGCTGTGGCCACCAAAGCAGAGTCTCAGGATTACCCTGAGCCACATATCACATTCAGAGCTTCAACGGTTTTCTTAAAGGATTCTTCCTCTGCAGGTCTGTTTTTGGCTGCCTCACAAAAGAGATGGCCGTGTACTCTAGAATTGGAAGTTCAACAGCTTCACTTCCTGTTGGTTATTAGCCAAGACTGAATCTGGACAGAGTCAGAATCACAGAATGTCAGAGGAATGCGATTCCAGATTTCATCTCAGTTCCACCCCTCTCCATTTGGGGGTCCTCTTGGTGGGAGCTAAAAAAAATCCTTGTTTTCTAGAAATGAAAGTCCATTGCTCTAGCAAGGACTATTAATGAGAAGGCCAATTCCTAGGTGTCAAGTTTCAGTGGGCCCTGGGAAGTGACAGAAGACATGTCCCATTGGCTTAAATTCTCTCACTTGGGCTAGGACAGTGCCAGGGGCTGTATGTATGCCAACTCACTTCATTTCATTTTTAGAAGAAGGAGGTATTAATCCTATTTTACACCTGTGAAAACTGAGGTGTAGGAAGTTTAAGTGACTGGCTAAATCTACAGAACTAGAAAGTATCTGAATTAGTCCATCTGCCTCCAAAGTTCACTGTGCCCACTGCACTGGGTTTCCATATTACCTTCAGCATCATGGTGATCTCGAGCCGCACTGTCCAATATGGGAGCCCCTAGCCACATGGGGCTATTTAAGTTTAAATTAATTACAATGAAATAAAATGAAAATGTTCATCCAGAGAAGATAAACAGATGGCCAATAAGCACGTGAAAAGATGCTAAACATCACTGATCGCTAGGGAAATGCAGATCAAAACTATAGTGAGATACTATCCCAAATGCATTAGCATGGTTACTATCAACCCCTCCCCATCCCCCCATACCCCCCCCCCGAAAATAGCAACATCAGTTAGGATATGGATAAATTAGAACCTTTGTGCTGTGTTGGTGGGAATGTAAAATGGTATGGCTGCTATGGAAAACAGCATGGTGGTTCTTCACAAATTGAAAATAAAAGTACCATATGAACCAGTAATTCCACTTCTGGTTATATACCCAGAAGAACTGAAGGCAGGGTCTTGAAGAGATATTTGTATACCCATGTTCATAGCAGCATTATTCATAATAGCTAAAATGTGGAAGCACCCCAAGTGTCCATTGACAGGTGAATGGATAAGCAAAATGTGGTATATACGTATCGTAGACTATTATTCAGCCTTAAAAAGGAAGGAAATTCTGACACATGCTACAACATAGATGAACCTCGAGGACATTATGCTAAGTGCAATAAGCCAGTCACAAAGAGACAAATACTGTATGATTCCACTTACATGCGTAGCATAGTCGAAATCATACAGACAGAAAGTGGAATGGTGATTGTCAGGGACTGGGGGGATGGGAGAATGAAGAGTTATTATTTGATGAGTATAGAGTTTCAGTTTCACAAGATGAAAATAGCTATGAAGATGGATGGTGGTGATGGTTGCACGTTATAAATGTGTTTAATACCACTGAACTATACACTTAAAAATGGTTAAGATGGTAAATTTTATGTTACATGCATTTTACCACAAAAACAAATAAAATAAAACAATTGAAAACATTCACTTCCTCAGTTGCACTCACCACATTTGTGCTCAGTAGGCCTCCCGTGTTGGATAGTGTGATTTGCATTTCTCACGAAGTCCCATTTGGCAGCACTGGTCTAGAGTGCAGGAGCTCCAAGAAACCCACCAATCAGAGATCTGTGAAATCATTTGGCAATAAATACATCTATTACATATTTAATGTATATGCTAGGATTCACAGAACGCCTTTAGAGCCCGCTGTGGTTCTGTGAAATACAGCTTTGCAGTGTGGTGCCTCTTCACTAATCTTTTCATGAGTTACTCAGATTGCTGTGCTTAACCACTGGGCCAAAGTTATTCAGCTGCCTGTCATTAAGTAGCTGTGCAACTTTGAACAAGTCACTTAAGCTCTCTGGGTCTTTTGTTTCCTCTTCAAAAATAGGAGGGGGGGGGACCTTTGAGGGTTTTGAACATTCTATAAGTCTTGACCATTATAAGGAAGGAGAAGGTAAGCAGGCACCAAAAGAAGCCCGTGAGAGGTGGGACCACAGTCTCTGCGTTGCAGATAGGGGTGTGTGTGTGTGTATCTGTCACTGTGTATGATACTGGGACTATAGGTTCTGTAGTTAACAAAGGGAACGGTATTATTATTTTATTTTTGGCTTGGTTGCTCATAATATATACTTAAAACAGTTTCCAAACTCTCCTCATTAAAGGAAGTATGTGTATCCAAACAGAAATATCATCTTTACACATTGGGATTTTAAGCGTCTAAGGTTAATTTTCAAATAATGCATATGTGGTCAGGGCTAATCTGGTGGGTTCAGCTGGAGGGCTGAGATGGGAACTGGGTGTGTTAGAGGAGTGAAGAGGCAAGAAACGCATTTGATGTTCACAAACGTCTTACGAGATAGGAATTATTATTCCCATCTGCAGATAAGGAAACCAGTGGTTAGGAAACTGCCCCAGGATAGAGCTGAGTGGAGGTGAGATTCGACCCAGGCCTGTCTGTCCCCAAACCCATGCATTTTCCATTTCAGCTGCCTGTGAAGAGAGGCTGTGGGAACAGTTCCCATGTTTCCTTAGAAAATGGGCAATTATGATTAGAAGCTATGATTTAATCTTCAGAGGGGATTCAGGACTAATGGACAAATAAGAACAATCTTAGGGGCAAATGTCTCTGCCATTCTTTGTTGTCATAGAAGGCCGCAGCCACTGGTCTTCACGGAGAGAAATACAGGGAAAAGCCCATGACAGAAAAATGTCAATGCTGGGCGTTTTGTAGGGGCCCACAGTTGAATTTGGTCTAGCCTGCTGTCCTGCATTCCACCTTGGTGGAAGGGATGTCAGAGTTTGATTGTACACCCCAAAGTGGCAGAGTTTTAGAGAGGATTTCAGGCTAGATGGAGTTTAGAATGACAGAGTTCTCCCAGGGTCTTTCATAGAGCGGCGTTAGGGAAAGTTACAAATAGAAGCGGCAGGAAAGCAAGATAGAGGGAAGGTTCAGGGTCAAGGAGGATGTGACCAGATTGCCTTCTTGGCTGTGGAACCCATAGACCTTGGAGTCATTTTGGAGTCTTGAACCAGAGCAAAGGGCGGGGAATGTGTGCTGTGCGTCTGTGCCCTGGTATGGGTGGGGACGCATGGCGCTGGAGGCTCTCCCTGCTCTAGGACAAGGGGCTCCCCCCAGCCAGCTCATCTCTGGGGGTCAGGAGCATCAGATAACTGCCATTTCTCCCCTGGGCTCCTACCAAAGCTCCTGAGTTGGGATTGATAACTTCCGGACGGACTGGGCTGGGGTGTGAGTAAGAGAAAAACAGAATTCCCAATAGAATTAAACTACATGAATACGTAGAGGGAGAACCAAGGAGAAAGAAAGAGAGAGAGAGAGAGAGAGACAGACAGACAGACAGACAGACAGACAGAAAAAGACAGAAAGAAAGGGAGGAAGGGGCTGGGGAAGTGAGGGAGAGAGAACCAGAGAGACAGACAGACTGACTGGAGAGTGACCTTCAAGTTTTATGCAGCTCATGGGGCCCAACTTCTTAGATAGCTTGCTGCTAACAGATACGTAGCTCATATTACATTTCCAGAGATTAGGATTCACTTAACATAACATTTAACTTTCTGTAGGTGAATAGTACACATTTTAAGAGTACAAAAGCATATTCAAAGGAAGATAATTGTTCTTCCAATCCCAACCTGCAGGTCTCTTCTGTTTGTCATTCCAGGATTATGTGCTGTATGTAAAGCTTATGTGTCTGTTGATCATTTTCATATGTGTGTATGTATATATATTATTTCTATATTATATATATTAAATATGTTATTTATATATTTAACATAATGGAAGTGTATTGTTCCCACCTGTGTGTAATTTTTTTCTCATTTAAAACAGCTTGGAATGTATTAATGGCCTAGTATTCCATTATATAGATGTGGAAGGCTAGGATTTGAAATGATTTAGTGAGAGGTGCAGTGGTAGGAATTGTTTAGGGTTAGTGAAGCCTCCCAGCCTGACACTCACGGGGGCAGTTTGCTAAAACCTAATGTGTAGTGTCTACAGGGCAGTAGCTTTGTGGAATTCAGTAGATTTTTTCATAGCCTTGAAGTTTTTTAGTTACCTCTTTGGCTTCCAAAAGTGAGAGTGTCACATGCCCAAGAGTTATTGCCAAGATTATTGGCTGAATTCTAAGGATACTGTGAAGGCAGTTGGATCTACCAAGCTGTTGTTTCCTTTATTGGAAAACTCACTCCTTGAAATAGGGTAATGTACCTTAGAAGAAAGTCTGTACAGTTCTTAGCCAAAGATTAGCAAAGATCGACCAAAACACTGACCGCATGTTCCTTGAATAATGGGGTACAGAAGATTTTTGTTGTTATTTCCATCCATGATTGTGTGTATTACTGTGGTAGAAATAGCCTTTTGAAGAAATGCTCTGTTCATTGCTGTTTGTAATACTAGCAGGACCAGGTGTTACCAAGTGCACTACTGATTAGCAAATAGTTTCTTCCCGACCATTTTTGGGGCACCCAGGAAAAAGAGGTAAGCATCTGGCTTATAAATGACTATGAATTAATAGCAACTTCAGCATTATCTCTATGGTTTTACTTTTTCAATTTTAGCACTTTATATATATATATATGGTTGTCAGAAAAGTCATGATGCATTTTTGCAACAAAAAACAGAAAAAATATGTCATGACTTCCGACAACTATGTGTGTGTGTGTGTGTGTGTGTGTGTGTGTGTGTGTGTGTATATATATATATATATATATATATATATATATATATAATTTCAAAAATTATCAACAGACTTAAAAAAATCTCATAGGAATTCTTTCTCTTTGAATTTTGGCTCATCTTTGTTTTATTTTATATTCTGCTTGTCCTTCAACGTCCTGGGCAGCTAGGAAGAAGGCTGTTTTGCCCAGTGCTTACACTGAGGTATGCTGAGTTCTTTGCTTCTGCTTTTCTGTGCAGAGCTGTCAGATGAAGGGTTGCATTGTAGATAATTCGGTTCTGCATATGTGTCCTTTGTAAGTAAGGACCTGAATGTTATCTCCCTTGGGGCCCTCCCTTTTGCAGCGCCCTGGACTTCCACACACACTCACATTCACACTCCCCCACATCCAACCACCTCCTACGGTCTTGAGCCTTCCCCTGGCAGCCCCGCCTCTTGTGGCCCAGGGCTGACTTTCATTCACCTTCCCCTTTTGGAAGGGTCATTTTCTTTCAGCAGTAATTCCACATCTGCAGAGAGAGAGAGAGAGAGAGAGAGAGAGAGAGAGAGAGAGAAACACATGCCAGTAGGGGAACACTTTGTGTTGTGTCTTCTAAGTGCTTAAATGCTTTATGAACATGAAATATGGTAGTTTGAACCTGGAATGATGTCCCTATAGGGTTTTTACTAGTAAGAATGACCAATGAACTAACAATTGAAGATATTGAGTTATTTAAATTTTAAAAAAATACAAACCTTTATTCTTTAGAGCAGTTATAGGTTCACAGCAAAACTGAGAGGAAAGTAGAGATTTCCCATATTACCGCGTCACCCCAACATGCACAGCCTCCCCTGTTATCAACACCCCATCAGAGGGGTACATTTGTTACAATTGATGACCTGTGCTGACACATCATCATCACCCAAAGTTCATAGTTTACGTTGGAGTTCACTCTTGTGTTGGATATTCTATGGGTTTAGACAAATTTATGAAGACATGTATCCATCATTATAGTATCACATAGAGGAACTTCACTGCCCTCAAAATCTTCTGTGGAGTTATTTAAATTTAAAATACACTTCAGTTTTTATCTTTGTGGTTTTCTAATATTATACAGAAAGAAGCGTTTCATTCAAATGAACAACCAAAACATTTTATCCAAATTGATTTAAAAGTTTATTTTTGAAGGATTATGGCCACTTTTTTTTTAGATGAGCTACATTTGATTTTAGACAGAACTCTCAATTTTAAGTAGAGTAGAAAATGTAGATATTTGGTTTAAAAAGGCCTTTAGATAAAAGCATTCCCCAATTTTCCTTTCAGAGTCAAAGACATTTCCAGATGTCTAACAAAACAAAACTCCTTCAACTGAAGCAACAGGTGGAGGCTTGAATGAAAGAAAACACTTAAGCTTCATGGTACTTATCATTGTGATAGCTTGTTGTTTCAAATTGGGTCAATTTTATTTCCAGGGAAGTCTTTGCTTACATGTCAAATATAACAATTAATTGGCCTGAGAGAAATTCTGGGTAGACAGTATTTCCATAAAGCAGTTATAACAAAGTACATAGGGAGTAGCCTTCTGGCCTACCTTTGACTAGAAAAGAAATTTAGAAAACATCTCAAGTCACATAAAAGGTAAATACAGGGTTTAAAGTCACAAATTAGTTTTGGAACAACATATGTAAAAGACAGGAAAATATTTGGTTTACATCTGCATCTCCTTTGTGAAAATGTAATCTTGAAGGCAAGGATTGCATTTTATTTATCATTTTATTCATGTGCATAGGACAGTACCTGACTTTATAGTAGATGGTCAGTAAACCTTGGCAGAATGAATGAATAATGATGATTAAATCTGAGGTTGTGTTTTAAAACACTAGGTTAGTGATTAATATACATCAATGTATATTTTTGTTTTGTGATCTTTTTTATATGTGGATTTTTTAATATTAAAACATAATTTAACAGCTTAAGGTGTAATTCATATGCTGTATAATTCATCTATTTAAAGTATACAGTCCATTTTTTTTTTAGTAAATTGAGTTTTGCAATGATCACGAGAATCTAATTGTGTACTGTTTTCATCTCGTAAAAGAATCTCTGTACCCATTAACAGTCTCTCCCCATCTACTCACCACACCAGCCCTAGACAGCTAGCTGTTAATATATTTTCTGTCTCTATAGATTTGTCTGTACTGGACATTTCATGTAAGTGGAATCATATGATATGTGACATTTTGTGTCTGGTTTCTTTCACTAAGCTTGGTGTTTACGAGGTTTATCCATGTTGTAGCATCTATTTATTATTCTTTATTTTTACTAAACAATATTCCATTTTGTGGATCTATTATAGTTTGCTTTTTTATTCATCCCCTGATGGGCATTTGGGTTGCTTACACTTTTTGTCTATTATGAGTAATGCTTCTATGACAATTCCGTACCAGTTTTTGTAGGAATGTATGCTCCGTTCCCTTGGGTATATACCAAGGAGTGGAATTGTTGAGTCCTATGGTAACACTATGTTTAACCTTTTGAGGAACTGCCAGAGTGTTTTCCAAAGACGCTGCACATCCCACCAGCAGTGAATGTATGAGTGTTCCAGAAAATTCAAACTAAATTGTTTAAAAGTAAAGGATAAGATGCCTTCATTCTGGCAAACACTACGGATTTAAACCCAGTGAGAGTCTTTGAGGACCAGAAGTTTAGATTATGGAGGATTCTCTAGGTTTACATTTTATCACCACTAGAAATAAATATTCAGCGTTTTTTTTTAAGTAAATTATTTTTTATTATGAAATACACATTTTTTAGAATTAGTTTCAGCTGTACAACACAGTGCAATAGTTATACTTTTTACCCCTCAAAGTGACAACCCCCCTCCCCAATCCACCGCCCCATTTCCCCCCAATATCATACATATCTATTACAAATCCCTTGACTCCACTCCCACACTATACTCCATGTCCCATGACTATATATATATATATATATATATATATATATACACACACACACGCATATATATACACACATATTCAATTATAGTTGACATACAATATTATACAACATCAGCTTCAGGTGTACAGTGCAGTGATCAAGCCTCTTCCCCACCCATGATGCAAGACGTGACCACCTGACACCCTACAAAATATTCACAACATTATCAATTACATTCCTCGAACTGTCCCCCATGTCCCCATGGCAACACTGCAGCTGCGTATTTATGCTATCCAGCCCCCTCCCTCTCTCCCTCATCCCCACCGCCCCCAACCAACAGCCATCAACTGCACCCCCACATCTCTGAGAATATTCAGCCTTTTAAACAAATTTCTTCTTTTATCTCATTGGCACTTATAGTTTGTAGTGAAAGGAACAGTGTTTGAAGAAGGAAACCATTGAGGGACCTGGTGCTGGGCTTTCTTTGTTGTTCTATTGGCCAATAGAAATACTGGTTTGTTTCTGAAGAGCTAAAGCAACTTTTCAGACCTTGGGTGCAAGCATTTCCTCACAGTGAGGGAGAGGGGCTTCCACTGCCGTAGACACTTGGCAAAAATAATTTTTATCTTTGCATTTCTAAAAATGGAAGACCACGATTGCTTTTGTGGAGAGCAAAAGAGAAAACCTGAGAGTTGGTGAAAATGGACAGCTGTTCTTCATGTTACAATGGGAAGAGAGAGTAGTTCAAAAACTGTCTTACAATTCACTGCCAACAGCTGGTCATAGCATTGAAGAGCTTTATTAGATGGTGACACTAGGTATTGTCATAGTGTGATAACAGCCTTGCACTTGCTGCTATAGGAAACTTCCGGAATATCAAAAAGCTCACCTGTGTCTTCATTTTCACTTGCCTGCTCTGCAGTATCCTTCTGGACTCCTTGAACCATGGATTCCTAGTTATCTGCTGGTTCAGCAGTCCTGTCCCTTGACCACCCCCTCAGCCAATTCCTACACTTTGAATCTTGTGAACACCTTTCTGACCCATCTGTTGTTTCTGCTGGGCCAGCTTTCTTCAAAGCTTCTTGGCCTTTGAAATCACCTATGGACTCCCATGAGATAAGATGATTCCTTTTATTTCTGTCAGCATCCTCTCTTTCCTCTCTTTCTTCTTCTCCCAGCCCCTAAATTTTTGCTTTATTGCTGACTTCTCTCTTTGTTTTATTCGCTGGTCTAATCTGTACTTCTGAGATAATGAGGACTCTGAAGTTTCTCAAAGGACTGAGGTTTCCAGGGAAGGGTGCACAGGGGAATGTCAGCTAACACCTTGTGGGGATGCGATACATTCTGTGCCTCTGCCAGATGAGCTGGACGCAGAGCCCAGGAGTGCTCCGTGTGTGCCACAGAGCAAAGGAAGCCGGTAGGTGTGTCTCTGGGCGCCCCGTGGTGCTCGCTGCTGTCTCACTGGTTCTTGACTTGTCAGGGTTCCTTCTGCCACTGTCACAAGCAACTATGTAAGTGCACATCTGCATTGCTGTCTTAGCTTGACTGTGTCTTACTTTTCAACTTATAAAAAAATTCACTGTGACAACCTTTTGACTCCCTTAAGAAAATTCACATAAATATTGGTCCTTGTTGCTGAACCAAATTACATTTCAAACCCAGTTTACACTCGTCTCTTATGCCTCTTGGCGGACGTCACAATCCCTAATCTAGCCTTATTGTGCAGTACCACTGAACATGCTTTTCAGGAAAATAAATGCATAAGAAACTCTTAAAGTCGACAATAAATACCTGGCTTGTTGTCAAAAGAAAATATTGATTCAGTATTATAGTGATAGTAAATTTTCTGTTTTTTATTGACAGTAAGAGTTCTTAGATATTGCTTTAGATGTCCCATACCAGTTCAGTCCAGTGGACACTAACAGATGACTCAGTATTGATTTTTGCACCTATAAAATGACTCCCTATTTCTGCACCACCCCTAAGTCTGATCCAGAGGTTTGGAGGTTAATCTAAAATACAGAATATGCATTGATTTAGGGAAACAGATTGGATACATCAAACACCAATAAATATTTGCTGAACCAAATTGAGTTCATCTTTGCTGGCAAGTCTGCTGTTTGAGCAAGATTGCCTCTCTCCCTTTTTCCCTTTTTTCCTTCTGTTTTTCTATTTTATTTTTCATCAATTCGACAAGTATTCATGGTATGACTGCATTGGGTCAGGCCCTTTTCTAGGCATGGGATATACAGTGGTATGTAAAACATCCATCTCTCGTGGATCTTATATATATCTAGCGGGAGAGACAGTTGATAAACAAGCACACCAGTAAATAAGCAAGATATTTTCAGACAGTGGCAAGTGCTATGAAGAAAGAGAAAGTGATCTGAGGGAAGTGTCTGAAGGAACAGTGGCTATTTAGTAGGTTGCTTAGGGAGAGAGGGCCTCTTTAAGGAGAGTAAATTGGAGCTAGTCCCGAGCGATGAGCCGTTGAGGCCAAGGTCTGGGGAAAGAGCCTTCCAGGCAGAAAGTGCAGTAAGGTGAGACTTCGCTTAGAACAGGAAGCTGCCAGGATGCTGGAGTGGTGAGAGCAATGGGTGACGTCACTGGGAGCTGCACCTCTCAGGGCCTTGGAGGCCAGGGGAAGAGTGCAATGGGAAAGCATTGGAGCGTTGAAGCAGTGAATGGCATGATCTGATTTACTTTCTTAAAAGCTCTCTCTGCTGTTGCGTAGAGTGTAGCTTGAAGGGAGACAAGTGGGAACAGAGATGGAAGCAAAGCCTGTGCAGTTGCCCAGGCACATGGAGAGCAGCTTGGACTGGTGTGGTGGTAGTAGAGATGGAAAGAGATGGTAAGACAGGAGGTCGTTTTGGTAGGCCAATTTACGTATCGTTTCGTTAGATATTGTCAATGACATTCCTTGTAGAGAGCGGCTGCCATAGCATGGCCATACTAGGTTGACATTGGCTTTACCAGTCTGAAAGGTGAAGAGTTGTATGTTGGTGTGGTCATTAGAGTGATGGCCCCCCAGGGATGTCCACACCCCATTCCCTGTGTCCTGTGACGGTATTATCAGACATGGCAAAAGGGAACTTGCAAATGTGATGAAGTCAAGGATCCTGAGTTGGGAAGATCTTGGATTCTCCAGGTGGGCTCATTCTAATAGCATGAGTCCTTGGAAGTGGAGAACCTTTCCTGGGTGCACTAGAGATGCTACAACAGAAGAAGACAAGGAGAAGGTGAGTTTTGAGTGTGAGAAGGTGAGTTTTGAGCTGTTGCTGGCTTTGAAGATGGAGGAAGGGTGCCCCAAGCCAACAGGAGTTCTCCAGAAGCTTGCAACAGCCCTCAGCTGACAGCCAGCAAGGAAACAGGACCTCAGTCATACAACTGTGGGGACCTGAGTTCTGTCAGCTACTAGAATGAGCAAGGAAACAGATCTCCCCTTGCCCTCCACCCCCACCCCAGCCTCCAGAAAGGAATGCAGCCCTGCTGACACCTCGATTTTTAGCCTGGGGAGACCTGGCTCAGACTTTGGACCTACAGAACTGTAAGATAATGAATGTATGTTGTGTAAGCTACTAAATTTGTGGTAATTTGTTATATAGCAATAGAAAACAAATACACTTAATATGGTTTATAATTCCCATTTTCTTTGTTTTCAGTGAGGTTGAACATTTTTTGCATACACTTAAGGGTTTTTTGTAATTTTTTTTCTGTGAACAATCTGTGCATGTCTTTAGCCCATTTCTTTATTGACACCCCCTCCACCCCCCACCCCCCCACACCCTCATCTAGGGGGTCCTTATTTATTATGGAGATTGGCCCTTTGTGATAGGAGTTGCAATCCCTCCCACCCTCCACCCTGCTACTTGGTATTTCAGACCTTGAGACTAACTGGAGACAGACAGCAGAAACAGTAGGAGCCCAAGGACTGTGCCCTGGTCCCTGCACCCTTTGGAGAGCAAGCAGAGGAGAGAAGCCTGTGATTCTCCTGGTTCCTGGTTGGCAGATCATTAGCCAGGCCGAGTGAAAATGGCAGTCAGAGAACGTTGTAGGATGGCTTATATTCCTTATATTCTTCCAACTCCTGCTCCTCATTTCAGTTTAACAGTGGGCAAACCTCATGTGAAACTCCCAGCCCCAGTGATTGAACCATTTTGCAGTCATGTTCAGTGCTGTGTTCTAGAAGTTTCAGCATTACTATCTGGCCTGTAATAAAGTGGGATGGCCATGGCTGAGGGGTGGGGTATACTGTCTAGTCAGTTAGTCTCATTACTGGAGATTAATCTTATTCTTACCAATGTTTCATGAACTTAGAATGCATGTTCTCTGTCAACTATTTTATTTTATTTATTTATTTTTAAAGATTTTTATTGTGGAATTGGGGGAAGGGGAACAGACAAGTTGCTGTCCTTTTGTTCTTCAATCTAGTTGTGGAGGACATTGCTTCATTGGCCCAAGTTGGCACCATCATTGCGCTCTTCCCGGGTGAGGCAGATCAGTCGCCGGCTTCTGGACAGCCACTCATGGCGGCTGCTGGCCGCTCACGCTGGCTGCTGGCTACATACGGTAGCCCATGACAACCCACTGCCACAGGGGCTGCAGCCTACGCCATCGCCGGCGACTCAGGGCAGCCCAGCTCCAGGTTGAGCTGTTGTTCAGCATCTTAGCTGTAGAGGGCAGTGTCACTCGCCCTCATATGTGGGATCCGAACCGGAGTCCTCTGGCTTCCCAAGCCAGCTCTTAACCAGTGCGCCACTCGGCCGGCCCTCTGTCAACTATTTTAAAGTGATTTTACTGCTTTGTTTTATTGATGCTCAACACATTCCGTGTCACGTTTCCCCCAGTGTGCATTGTTATTACCTCATGGCAGTGCCAGGTTTCCCTTGAGAGAATGGTATGTGGTAGTAGAAGCTTGATTAAAGGTCTTGCAGCTTGAAGACACCGGGCAGAGGAGTTTTGCTGTTATCTTGGTAGCTTTGTACCTGGGGAGGAAGCTGCAGGTCATTGAAAGAACCTAAGATCTAGAGTCCAAAGACCTGGCCCAGCTCCTCACCACCTCTCTGATTTTGAGCAGTTCACTTCTCTGTCTGTTTCTTCAAGGATAAATGGATAAAATAATAATGTCTGTCTAGTCTATCTTGCAGAATCGTTGTGGTGCTCAGCTAAGATATTTATGTAAGCATTCCTTGGAAGCCATGGTGAAGTGCAGAAACCTGCCACAGAACTCACGTTTCAGATAATAATATGAGTAGAGGAGTGAGTCTGGAAGTGATCCATCCTATAGCCGTAAACCGTTCTTTACAAAAATGGAGCTGCGTGGACTGACATCACCAGAATTATGTCTCTGGCTAAGGATTACGTAACCTACCACGTTTCTCTCCACCCCTACCCTGGCTGCCAGCAATCTCAGAGAGATGTCTTAATGCTCATGCAGAGCAAATGTAATGAGCCCTCACGTTAGAATAGTTTGAGTAAGCACTGCCCTTTGCTTGGCCTCACTTTTCGTCTTGTATTTTATTAATTTTGCCGATATATGTCTTTAGTGTTATCCATCTCTTATCCTTTCTAAAGGGAGTATGATGTGTTGTATAACCACACAAACACTCAAGGCGGAGATGTGGAAGTTACCTTTAACAAAGTAGTTAAGGCATCGTAAATATCTTGCTGCCCCTCACTGTGGACAGAAGGTACATGTTTAGAAACCTTGGGACATGCGTGTCAGATTCAGAAGCAGGGGGTGTTAGCATAGGCCTTTTGGGGGGGGGCAGACACTTCAACATCACCACCTTCCAGAAGCAATGTGAGATAGCTGAATGAGGTGAGTCACTGTTGCCCACTGTGAAACGGGCTCTACCCGGTGATAAGGATAGTATTTTTAAGGGTTTAGTTTTAGAAATTTTCATTTTTGAAAACACTCCTAAATCTTTGCGCATTTGAAAGTTAAAGCGTCAGATTTTTTCGTTAGGAGCAAAACAAAGCAGGAAGGGAGGCTCAAGGATGCGCTTCTAGTCCAGTTACATCTAATGCCGTGGGTGGGCAGGAATGAACAAGTAGGGGCAGAGCACGGTTCCTGTTAGCAGGTTTGAGCAGCAGAGGGCCCCACCTCACCCCACCCTCGGAGCCACCACCTCTTAGAGCCCCAGCCACCCGCTCGGTGAGGGTGGTGTTCGTCTTTCTTATCACTCCTGCCTCACTTTTTATCTGAGAGATGGAATTACGAGTTACAGGAGAAAAGGAGTAAGAAGCACATCAAAGAATTTTCTCGTGGCTTTTGAATAAGGGGCCTCCTTGGTTTAGGGTAGTTAGTTTGGGGTGTGCTCTTTTCATCAGGAAGCACCTGGGGTTTGTTTTTGTCTAAAAGATGTAGATAAACTAGAGAGAATCCAAGGGAAGGGGCAACAAAAATGATGTATGGCTTGAAGAGAAGGAGAATAACAGTCTATAAATATTTGAAAGGTAATATAAAAGAGGGAGAGAGATTATTTACAGCGGTGGAGAGGAGTTTGACAGGGAACAAACGCTTGCATCTAGGAGCAGGGGAAAATTGGGGTAGAACTGAAAACCCGAAGCAGAATAAGGGTGATTAAGCAAAGAAATGTAATTCTCAACATTAGTTTGTGTTGCAAAGGGCCGGAATGGCCGGAGCAAGTTATGTTTCTCAAACTGAGGCTCCACTCACGATTGTGAATAATGCTTTCCTAATTCCTCGTTGTGAAGGGGAGAGAGTGGACAGCGCTTTATGCTTTGCCTTCAGGTGTGTAGTTTGCTTAACTCGGGCGTTATGCTTTGAGAGGCGGTCGTAATAATTACAATTCTACGAGCTCCCATTCGCTGAGTGTCTATCTACCTCATGCCAGGTGTCTTAGCTGCTCTGTTATTTATATTCTCATTTAATCTGTACAACAATTCTGCAAAATAGGAACTTTTTTTCCATTTATAGGGAAATTAGAGTCCAATAATATGCCCAAGATCACACATGGAATAAGGGGTGGGGTTAGAATTCAAACCCAGGTCTGTGACTCACAGCCCATTTCATGCCCTGTTGGCCTCCATCACCCCAGTGATGATAGTACTGCTTCAGGACCCACTAGGCAGCCAGGTTACTAAGCCAGGTGAACAAGTTTGTATCCAGGTATGGGGTAAGTAAAAGAGTTGAGGTCTAGAGCTCCATTTCTCTCTCCCTCTCTTTTTTTTCCTTTTTCTTGAGATATATTTTCTCAGTAACTGCTATGTTATTATGTCACATTTTCTCATTCTATAAATTCAGTTAAACCATGAGCATTTAGTCATCCTTGTAGTTATAGAGTGATCTGTACAATCTCATGTAGGAAAGAGAAGTTTTTTAAGTTAGGCATTATCCTTGATCTTAAGTGATAGTTGTCATGGGGATTCCTTGGCAGTATTCTGTACTTCCGTGCGCTTTCTGATTCTGATATTTCATAATGTCCAGTGCATTGATGATTACTGTAAAGAAAAAACAAAACCAAAATACCCTGAATTAACTACTCAGTAAAGATGAAGAGCTGGGTGTCTTTGTTTCTCATGTCATTGCAAGAAGGTACCAAACCTGGAATCAAAAGCCTAGGTTTAATCCAGACTCCAGCTCCCACTGCATTCCTTTGTGTTCAGGACACTGTTCTAAGCCACAGCCAGCTCCTCTTTTGGGTGGGGCAGGACACAGTAGTTCTTGTTCTCTCAACCTCATAGAATTATGGTGGGTAGCATCATCTGAAAGAATACATGTAACTTGCAGAATATTTCATAAGTGAAAGATGATATAAAATGAAAAGTCAGCATCATTTGTTTTAGCAGCTCATTTTTTTTTTAAGATTTTTATTGGGGAATTAGGGGATGGGAACAGCGCTGGGGAATTGGGGGAAGGGGAACAGACAAGCTGCTGTCCTTTTGTTCTTCAGTCTAGTTGTGGAGGACGTTGCTTCACTGGCCCAAGTTGGCACCATCATCGCGCTCTTCCCGGCCGAGGCAGATAGGTCGCCGGCTTCTGGACGGCCGCTCACATTGGCTGCTGGCCGCTCACGTTGGCTGCTGGCCGCTCACGTTGGCTGCTGGCCGCTCACGCTGGCTGCTGGCTACACACGGTAGCCCATGGCAACCCACTGCCACAGGGGCTGCAGCCTACGCTGTCGCCGGCGACTCACGGCAGCCCAGCTCCAGGTTGAGCTGTTGTTCAGCATCTTAGCTGTAGAGGGCAGTGTCTCTGGCCCTCATATGTGGGATCCGAACCGGGGCCCTCTGGCGTCCCAAGCGAGTTCTTAACCATCGCGCCACTCGGCCGGCCCAGCAGCTCATTCTTACCTCAGCTCCTCTTAGGTAAAATCTTGGATAAGTAATCTTGGAGACTTTTGAGGAAACTGACATTATTCAAAGAGGGCAGTGTCAGATTTTTATTGGAGGCAAAACAGTAAGTATCAAGTGAGTTTCAGGGACACTCTTCTGTTAATTCCACAACCTTTGCCTCTTCCCTTTGCCCATGGTGGCATGTTATGAAGACCAAGCTGAGTTTCCTAACCAGGGGTTGATAGTATATGTGGCTCAAAATGTGGCTCACGTCACTGTCATTTTCCGTTGATACATTTCACTTTGCCAGTCCTATTTGTTGTTCTACATATAGGAAGTACCTTTTCTCCAGAGCTGCGTGCCTTTTTACAGTGAAGAGCCTTTTGATTTCTGTCTCCATGCTGTTCCCCCAGTAGTGGTCTCTAGTGAATTTCTAATGTCATCCCCAGATTACTTTTACTGTAAACTGTAATGATTTTTCCCTGGTCATATTTCTCCCAAGGTCTCCTATCTCGGTTACTTGTAAGGCTACTACTCCCCTCTCTTGTTCTCTTTGATCTCTTATAATTGGCTTAAAACTCTCCATATTTAATCTGCAGTGACTTTGTTTCTCCTCCCTATTTTTGCTCTTTCAGTCCCTCAGAATTTAATAATCTGTTGCTTATTATTTTCTTAGGTTTTCTTGAGGTGTCATATTTTCTGTCTCACTGTTTAATAGCCTTTTCTCCTTGTCTACACACTTGTTTTATTTTAGCTATTAATACAAGTCTGCACTCTGTCTCTGGGCTTGCAGTAAATAAAATGCTACACATTCGGTGGAGTTGGTGGGCTTCCTGGTTTTAGACTCAGGGGAACGGAAGGCACCTGCATGTGCATATGGTAATGTCATGACAAAGCGACCCTTCCTACCTTAGAGATAAACAGTTGAGTCACGAGTTGGTGTTGAATGAATGAATAAATGAATGAATGAATGAATGAATTGGTTGAGTTTTTGAGAGCTTTTTCTCACAAGTTGAACTTTTTAGGACAAATGGCTGACTGCTCAGCACATATGAAAGAACAGCTCTGTTAGCTTCCCTGTGGTTGAATTTTTGGTGAGTCCTTCCTGGGTCAGCCTCTATCATCCATCATTTTTTTTACTAAGCTCATCTCTTCAGCTCTGAACTCCTTTTAGTCCCAGTTTTGCGGTCTCTGCTCAGAAGGTCAGCCTTATTACCACTTTTCTGGTCTGTGTCTAGTTCAGGGATGAGAGAGAACCCCCAGGTGAGGCTCGAGGCTCTGCCTATGTTGTTTCCTTTGCAGGGGAAAAAGAAACCAACTTAATCTTAAAACATGTTTGTAGGAGTAGTGGCTTGTTTTTGTTGTTCAGATAATGACTCTTGCCTCATTGTTGGTTTAAAAAATTTTTTTCTCTTGTCAGTCTAGTATTGTTTCTGTGATGGAATAAATCTGGAGAAGCACAGGTGAGGCTGGTGGTTGACGTAGCCACAGAGATACCATGTGCTGCCTGGGGTTTGCTGAATCCTTTGCTGCAGAGAGGGCTCCTTTTACGCAGGTCCCGTGGGTTTAGAGTTTATGCCACATGCCACAGACTTCCCCACCGCAGAGATGTTCTTAGGTTCTCTTTACTTTGAGTCCAGTAGGCCTCCCTGATGTGTACTTTCACTTTCCGAGGTTTCAGTTGTGTGCCGGTCTGAGTGGCGTGATAAAATCTTGCGATGTTCTACACAGCACATGAGCCACCCCTTTGTCCAGCATCTCCACGCTGTATAGGCTCGCACCTGTTAGTCACGTAGGAGCCTCCATCTTGGTTATCAGATCAACTGTTGCGGTATCGCAGTACTTCTGTTCAAGCAACCCTTATTTTATTTAATCATGGCCACAAAGTGCAAGAGTAGTGATGCTGGCGATTCAGATATGCCAAAGGGAAGCCGTAAAGTGATTGTTACGTATCGACAGGTCCGCAGTAACCTAACGCTATGTCAAAATGCCTACATCATTCACATCACCACGTACGTAGGTATTGTATCATCTCGCATCATTACAAGAAGGGTGAGTACAGAACAATAAGATATTTTGAGAGAGTGACACCACATTCACATAACTCTTATTACAGTATATTGTTATAATTGTCCTATTTTGTTATTAGTTACTGTTAACCTCTTACTGTGCCTAATTATAGATTAAACTTGATCATAGGTATGTATGTGTAGGAAAGAACATAGTATATATAGGGTTCGGTACTGTCTGTGGTTTTAGGCACCCACTGGGGGTCTTGGATCATGGATAAGGGGGTTGTTGCTATGCTGCCAAGCAGTTTTTGATACTGGTGACCTTTCTGTGAAATGGAATTTCTGAAAGCATGTCGGATGCTAGTGATCCAGATGCACAAAACCTGTACAACACAGGTCACTAGGTGAGGAAAATAAATGAGATGTGATGCAGGTGTGACTACAGTTGTAAGAAGTTGGCTAGTTACATAGCTGATGTCATGCCATTTCTTAGTTACCATGGTAACATTTTAGTTGACAGGCCCAGCTTGGCTCTTGGTAATCATTTCTTTTAGTTAGGATTTGACTTCCTTTTCAGTTAGTACGTTGATTGATATGTAGATAAATATAGATATCTATGTGTGTGCATGTGTGTGTATGTATCATATATATGTATGTGTGTATAAATACGAGGTGTGATCAAAAGATATGGTGAATGTTTAAGTTAAAAAAAAAATTATTACAGTAAAAGACACATTGCCATTAATCCCCCTCAAAATACTCCCCCTCGCTTCGAACACACTTATCCTATCGTTCTTGCCACTTCCTGAAGCAGTTCTGGAAGTCCCCTTTCATGTCTTCATCCTCCATCATGACAATGCTCCGTGTCACACATCACTTCTAGTGCGGCAATTGCTGTCAAATAAAAACATTACAGTGTGTCCTCATCTGCCTTATTCACCGGATCTGGCACCGTGCCACTTCTGGTTCTTCCCCAAAGTCAAAATGATTCAGGACATCGAGGCAGTCGCAACAGCGCAACTAAAGACACTCACGAAAGAGGACTTCCAGAACTGCATCAGGAAGTAGCAAGAACTATGGGGTAAGTGTGTTCAAAGTGAGTGGGAGTATTTTGAGGAGGATTAATGGCAATGTGTCTTTCATTGTAATGATTTTTTTTAATTCAAACATTTACCGTAGTTCTTTAATCACAACTCATATGTGTATGTGTATTCATATATGTGTGTCTACATATACATATACCAAGTTGGCAGAGCCCTCAGGGTCTTGTAACTGCTGCCTCCACCATTATCGAAAGCCAGAAGCCTCTGGATCCAGCCAAAAAAAAAAAAAAAAGAGGCATTGTCACAATTGAAGCCTCAGTTGGGTGATCCGATTGGCAGAGTTTACTTCGCATGCCTAGGCCTTCACTGCACAGAGGCTGGGAATTCCAGTTCCGGCCCCTGCACTGCGGGGGCAGGAATTGTCCCAAGTAGGACCATTTTTCTGCACCCTCCTATCCCTGTGCTTTGTGACATGTTTGGTGGAGCAGTTAGCTGTGAGCAGATAATTGAGAGTTTGGAGATGATCATCTCTTATGATACAAAGCGTTTATACCTGGAGAACAGCACAGCACACTTGGGTGTTGCTGGTAAATAGGCTGTAGTTGCAGAACTAAGCCAGGACCTAGGGTTGGAGCAAGCTGCTTTAGGGGGGAGTCAGAAGAACCCCAAGGTAGAGGCTTTGGGCCAGTGTGACATGGCCTTGGACCAAACCTGACCAAGCCTTTGCCCTGCCTGACATTCCCAGTGGAAAGGATGAGGTCCTGACCATTGCAGTCTCTGTCTTTGGAGGCCGAGAACTCTCTTGACCTCTGTGTTTGACACGCCTCCGTGCCAGCGTTTAGAGTTAGTAGTCACGTATATTCTGTCCCAGGATATATTCTGTCCCAGGAAGTCGTCAGTGTTGACTCCTTGTCAGTAGCAACAGAGGCCTTGTAAGTGACAGTGTTTTTACTGGTCACATCTATGGCTTCCTCTTCCCTGAATGACAGCGGGATGGCAAAGTGTGAGGTCTCAGATGGGGGCCTCAGCTGAGGTCCCACTGCCGATTGCACACACACCCTTAGACTCGCCACTTAACTTCTTCAAGCATTGAAACAAGGGATAGAATTACTTCCTGAGCCTTCTCTGTTGTCTGATCCTGTGAAAAGCTCTTAGGTTTAATTCTCTGTGGCTCACCTTACCTGACTTCGATGAGAATGGACTAGTTGAAAGGATGGACTAGTTTTTATTTTTAGAATAGACTTCTTTTAATTTCAGGGGAGCTTTACTCAAAGGGAAGGAAAGACAGAAGGGAAGTAAAGATGGCGCATGCAGAGAGTGCATGCCCCAAGGAGATGGTGGTGGACAGTCTCAGATGTGGGGTGGTAGTGGCCACAGAAAAGCCGAGTGGTTTCATTCCTAGCTGTGGACACTCTTTTGGACATTTTTCTGAACCTGATAATAGCTTTGAGGTAACATCTCACACCCTCTACCTGAGTGGGGCAGCGGGGCTCCTGAAGGAGGTGATGGTGAGTAAGACACAGACAAGTCCGTGAATGGCCAAGCATTTCAGCAGCCGTGTGACCAACCAGCAGTTCCTGTCCCCTTCTCTCTTTTCCTGCTAATGATAAAAGTGAGATAAATGGAAGGTGACACTTTGGGGTGTGTCACCAGGCGTCAGTTCTAGAATTAATATTTTAATTGTATGTAAATCCCCAAATCTCATTTGAACCACTGATATGAATATAGTTCTTCGTTCCGCTCAAAAACCACTAAATGTTGGAGCATGTACATTGAATTTAAGATTTGAAGTTTCACTCTTTCTATATTATCTTTCCCATCTCCACCTTCTCCCAGTAGCAAGCTATAAAAAGCATGATACAAGTAAAGAGCCAAATCAAAGAAAAGGGAGTGTAAGGGGCTCCAGATAATTCCCAGTTTGGGTTATCAGCTCCCACATAATGGAGAGTTGATTGTGCTTTATTTTTCCTATTATTGGAGGGGAGAAAAAACTCTGTGGAGGTAGGAAAGGTGCATCTGGAAGAGATCTGAACTATTTCCGACTCGAGATAAGGGTGCCTGTAAAACAGTCTGATGTCGGCTTTGGAATCTACCATTAAAAATACTAAAGATGAGAAAAGCTTCCTTCACGCATTTGGTAAGACAGAGCAGTTAGCTGTAACCGTGTGCAACCCTGGAGGTCATAGACTAAGCCGGGAGAAATAATTATGCATGGTAATGGGCAATTACAGATAATGGCCTTCTGGGGGTGGCAGAAAATACACAGCCCCACAGTCTAGCCTGGAATGAACATTGAATAGCACATTAACTTTATAGCAAGCTGAAAGCTCAGCTCTGGAACAGCAGCAGTCCCCCCAGATAAATAAAATCCCTGGCTTACGGAAGCACTATAGGAACAGACTACAGGAGGGGTGGAGTTTGGGGAAGGAAAGGAGTGGTCAGCTCTCCACCTGGCTCTGTTTGTCTCACTAAATAGAGATGATTTTGGGCCTTGAGGCAGGTACACAGTGAAGAGTTTGTTTGCTTTCCTGGCGCCACGTCTGTGTTTGACGTTTAAAATAGCCCTGTCATGATTGCCTCGTGGGAGAAACAAATTGTTCCCGCATTTCCTGATTAGGACTTTAGGGAGTGCTATCACACCGACTGCACTCAAGGCTACTGTCTGACCTCAGAGGAGACCGGGAGTGCAGGATTCTGCCTTTTCCCAACTGAATACGCATCTGGGAAGCCACACCAGGTGCAGCTTGCCCTCTGTGGTACCCTGAAGGTGAGCGTTTAGAGCAAGGAGAACTTTTTTTTTTGTAGAGGTATTTAGTGGCTGTCTGCTGATGGCAGAAAATGTTGTCACTGTGTTGTGACTGTGATAATAAACAATACCTAACATTTATTGAGCACTTACCATGTGTCAGAACCTTTCTTAGGCCTCTCTGGTGTAAGTAGCAGCGTGATCCGCACGTTACAGTAGACACTGGGGCATGGAAGAGTTAAATAACGGGTCCCAAGGTCACTAGGGGCAGTAGGCTTCAGGTCTGATCGAGCAGCCTGACTTGGGAGCCAGCTTTCTCAACTCAAGGCTCTGCTGCCTAGCATACTGTGTAGTGGTGAGTGCCTTTTTTGCTGAAAGAAATGTTCCAGTTTAAGGATAAAAACTTGGGACTTTATTGCTGATTGCTGACAGCTCAGGGAGCTAGCTCACAATGAGACTCTGGACTCCCAGTTGCTCTGAAATCGGCCCTGGAAAGAGGAGAGCTTGTAACACGGAGATTCTCAAACTTTTCAGATGGAGGGCCCCTTTACACTCTTAAAAATTATTCAGGACATCAAAGAGCTTTTGTTTATGTGAGTTATATCTATCAATATTTATTGAATTAGAAAGTGAAACTGCGAAATTAGGTAAAAATATACTTAATTCCTTTGAAGTAATTTATATATATATATATATATATATATATATTACTTGTTAACATATTTTAATGAAAAATAAACTATATTTGTCCAAAAAAAGGAGTGAGGAGAGTGACATTGTTTCACATTTTTGCAAATCACTTTGTCTGCTTTAATAGGATACAGCTGGCTTAATATCTACGTCTTCATTCAGTCTGTTGTCTTGATTGGAATACATCCCTAAAATTCAGGTTCACATAGATAAATATTAATAGTTGCAAAAGGGAGAAAAGATTTTGAATAGCCTTTTCAGATCATTGTGACTATTCTTTGATACTAGACCAAAACTTGACAAGCAATAATTTCTTAAAAATTAGTTGCAATGATTCTGAAACCATGCTAATGAGCTTTTTGTACTTTGTTAAATTAAAACTCATTGGTTTATCCTGTTCTTTGAATGGATTTTTTACCCACACATGATTTCGTCACCTTATGCATTGGTCATTTAGAAAATATTAGTTTGACTGAGTTAAGCACATTTTCCAAATGTAGACACGTTTCATTACAAAATATCAGAATATCCCCATTCATTAATATCATTACTGATCTCATCAAAAGAGCCTTTCAATTTGAGAAGCTGTCAAACACATGGTGGTGGTCATAAGTTTTCCAAAATTCTAATTTTTACTTGAAAGCTTAATTTTTAGCAGTAAATGCTGTCAGTTGTGTTTCTTGAAGTGACACGCTCACTTTGTTCATTTTCAAGAAAATGTCTGCCAAATACCCAAGTCTCAGTAACCATATTTTGTCATCAGCCATTCTTTCAAGTATGTATATGGCGTCAATGTCAGAGATGTCCAAACCTGTAGATAATTTCTATAAGAGTTTATTTGAGCCAAAACTGAACAACAGTTGTTGGGAACCAAGATCGCAAATGCTCCTGAGAACGAGTTTAGCAGTTTCTTTCATGCAGTTTGGAATTAAGAAGGGAATGTAAAGAAAATTATGTGAAGGTGGGAGAAAGTAAGACAGGAATTGGGTTACAGGATATTTAACAAGCTTATGTGCTCCCTTGAGGGTGGTTATACTTCTGAGGGGTCTGAAAAAAGGCATTTCAAAAGTGTTACCCTAGATGCACAGAAACAATGGACAGGGCTTGCTTAAGGCAAAGATAGACCTTTCACTAAAAAGTGATATGCCTGGGGCCTGGGTACCCACCGTGACCTGCCCTGCCCGGTTAGGATTTTGTGATCAGATCACCCTGTGTGGTTACTTTCCTTAGAACCCCTTTTTGGCCACTAAAAAAAAAAATTTTGTCCATAAAAAACAAACTGTAAACCAAAAAAAAACCCCCCAAAAACAGTGAGTTTAGTTCTTATTTCAAACATTTGCACAAGTGCCTGTTTCAAGAGAACCATCCCCCTTCAGTGTGCTTGATGAGTGCTTCCCATCTTGTCACAGTACGAAAAAGACACACTCAAAGGTAGAGATTTGATCAAGCTATTTTTTTTTTCCTGCTTCATCAAGTGCATCTTCAGCGAAGTTGACATAAAACATGTTTTGGTTTTTTAAATGTTTTACTTAGTAGCTAAGGAGCAGTGCGGTGACTATGAGTGCAGCTTGATTTGTGCTAAGGCACCAGTGACTTTCCCATCAGTGCTGCTGCGTCATCACCAAAGACGTCAACACAGGGAAAAGGCAGGTAGTGTCTTCATGCTAATGTGGAAATACTTTTGACCTTGTGGACCCTTGAAAGGGAGCTGTGGACCTCTGACCACATTTTTGTAATTGCCATGGTAGGATGACATTAAAACACCAGTCTCTGATGGATTTAAAACAGTTCTCAACCTGCTGGTGCTGGGGTCACCCTGGTGGCTTTGAGCAGTTCTGATGCCTGGGTCCGTTCCCATTGCCAGAGGCTCTCATGTAAAGTGGTCTGGGCTATGGTTTGGTCCTGAGGAATTTCAACCCCCACCCCTACCCTGTGCAACCAGGGAGAGAGCTGCTCGTTTAGAGGTAGATTTGGTTCCTAGGGGGCCCACTCCTGCAATTCAATAAGTTATTGTTGATGACTAGAGACATTTTACAAGACAAATACCCAACTGAAAACTGGCAATATGAAACTGAACTGGTATGATTTTGAGTTGAGCAAAAGCTGCCTGGAACAATATGATGTGATGTGATTTGTTTTTCTATCCCTTCACATTTATGTAGGAGCTCAGTCCACGTTACACCACCATCATCAGGAGCAACAACAAACACCTATGATCTTATTTTTAAAAGAAAGTTATAGAAACAGAATCTAAATCCCAAACCTAAAAGGTGCTGGCCACGAGCAGACTTAAAAGTGAGTCCCTGACAGCTCCTGTGTTCAGCACCCTTCATGGCCAAGGTAAATTAAGCCTCTCCATTTTAAGCTGTCCAAATACAGTTCAGAGCAATCGTCTTCTCTGGAGACCTAAATATATGTAGACAGTCAGTCAAATATGCTCCTTGTTTTAAATGTTCTCAGTGTAAGAGATACTACAAAGGTCCGAGAAGGGATTCTCTTTAAGATCTCTTTTAGGACGGAATGCTTGATGGGGGGGCAACGTGCTGGTCATCTTCCCTCTTCTCTCGTCCACTCCCAGCGCAAGCCTGGCCGCTGGCCTGTTGTGCGGCACTGCCTTCTCCAGTCTGCAGGGAAGTGTTGACAGAGCCCCAGACTGTCTCCGGCATCTTGCCAATGATAGGGAACTCTGAACTGGCCTAAAGAGAGAAAGCCTCTTTCTTGGCCATGATATAGGCTTTCATGACCATGAGACATTTCCTAGTAAAGTCAGAGAAAAGGCATTTTGTCCATGTGTGACTCCCACTGTAGGCTAACAGTTTCTCTGGGTGGCTCTAGGGAATTCTGAGGCTCATGCAGAGGGCAGGATAAAAGGGGAGACACTCAGAGCAGGAGCCCATGAATAAGAACGCTAAGGGCCGGCCGAGTGGCTCAGGTGGTTAAGAGCTCGCTCTAAGAGTTTGAACTCTGAGCAACAGGGTCACCGGTTCGATTCCCAGCCCGAGCTGAGCTGCTGCTGAGCTGCCAACAGGTGGCAGGATGGCTCAGCTAGAAAAATAAGAACGCTAATAGGTGCGAATGTGTATGAGGTAGGGGTTGCCACGCTGCCATGGCTAGTCCTGGGGACCACACAGTGAAGCCTGTACATTGTCTTTTCAGATGTGGTTTAGTTTTTATCCTTGGAGGAGAGTCTAAACTTTACATTACTATGCCAGCAGCACCTTCCTCCTCATCCTGAGGGGGACGCAGTGCTCCCCTACCCTGCTCTACAGGCTGTTCTCCTAATGCCTCAGAAACGTTTTGTGTTACGTCTCCTCTCAATACAGAATTGCGCTCTCTCTCCCACCCTCTCCTTCTCTTCCTCTCTCCCCCTCTCTCCCTCTCCTTCTCTCTCTCACTTTTGGTCTGTTCTATGAAAACCTTTTCTGATCCTTTAAGTTCTCTCTTGCACTCATCATCAGTGGAGGGTATGCTTCTGGAGGGCAGGAATTAGCTTTTGCTATTCGTGGGCCTCCCTCCTTGGTCCAGCGCTTTGGGAGTTGCTGCCCACAATGGGTGTGATTATTCCTTACTGGGATTGTCAATGGCCCCAGAGCCACCTGCTTCACATCTTGGTGCACTCCCTTGTAAGACCTGTATTTGCTCCCCCCACCTTTATATTTTCTCCATCGTCCCCCATGTCTCCTGGTTGGTTTCTTTGATCTGGTCATGCTCAACAATCCATCTAGCTGCCTCCTTCCCTCCCTCCCTCCTTCCATGTATCTCTCTCTCTCTTTCTCTCCAGATCCCTTTGCATCCCACACTGACATTTCCCACACCTTTGAACCAAGCCTACTCCCAGTTTTAAAGGCCAACTTCAGGGTATTTATTTATTTACTTACTTATTCATTCATTTATTTATTTAAAACCTTTACCCTAAGAAGAATAGTGAACTGGACACATTCCTTCAGGACCAAATTACATTTTAAAAAATTCCTTGGGAAAAAGGAGCAATCGGCTCTCACATACTCCACGCCTGAGTACAAGTGACAGTAGTGAGCCAACATCAGCAGAACTTGTACTTTGAAGGTTGGATTTCATCTCGCCCTCCCTTCCAACAGTTTTGTATTTTCCCATAGCCTTGGTCAGTCTCTCCTTTCGTGTGTTAGTTTCAGTCTCCCCTTACTGCTGAGCCCTGCAGCGTCAAGGACTACCGCATCCTTTGTGCCCCAAGGTACTGGACAGGTTGCCTTGCACAGGTGCTCAGTAAGTTTATTGCATAGAACATGAGTTATTTCTGCGCAGGGGAAGGTGACAGGTGTGGCGATGTCCCTCATTCATCATCACAGTCACCAGTTAGTGGTATGAATAGCAGACGTGCCGCTGCCTCAATTATCAGGCCTCTCTGTGCCAGCTCTCCTTTCCTGGAGAAAACGAATCCATTTCCTTGGTCACGATGGCAGGCTTCCCTTCTTGGAATTGTATGAGTGCTGAGAATGCCCAGGTGTCAGCTCATGGAACAACTTTTCTCCCCATGTATCTCCCTCTAGGTTTTCTCCCTTGTAGAGGAAGAATCCTGAAGCATCACACTGGATTTCTAAGCTTATCCTAAGTCTAGGAAATGCCCGGAGCTGATTAATTTGGACATAGTGTTGCCCTGCAGAGAATAGTGCTAAGCAGGGAGCTGAGTAAGTTAAGCTTTCAAGTGGCATTGAGGGCACACCCCACTGTCATCTCTAGATTCCATGACGTGCCATCATCAAATGACATAGATTCTTTCTTAAGACCTTACTTTTCCTTTAAAACAAAAATGGGGAAAAAATGACTGGTACTATTTCTGTACCCTCCTAGCATTTGGCATAACCCGTTGGTTGATAGCAGATAATTTTGCTATCTCAGGCTTAGCAGTAAACAATTTTGCCTGACTGGTAGCTCTTAAAAACTAGAAGCTAAGCAGGGCAGGCTCCATGTGAGGTATGAATTACAAAGACAAAACCTGGTATACATACAAGTAAATTAACCATTTACCTGAGATCATTGTGAATCACAAATAATCTTATCATTGTACATTGTAAATTTTGATTTCATATGTGATCTTCCATATAGGAAACTGTGAGGTTTGGTTTTGTCATAGGGAAGAGAGTATGGCTCTAGGTTGGAAGATAAAGGACTCAAAGTGCAACAGCCCTCTAGTCTTGACACTAGAGAAGAGTGGAGAAAAAAGCCTTCACATACCTTAAAATGAATTACTGGTTAACTACTATTAATATGCCATGGGCCGGGAGACCAGCATATAACACTGCAAGATCAATAAGGGTATTTATCATGTGGTATTGATCTCTCATGAAGGAGTGAATCATATTTCACGCTGCATATGTTAGTGCAAAAAAAGTAGCAGAGGGATTGGGAAGCCTTATCAAAGAACTGGACTGTGGAAGGTGAATGTACAGAGCCATGAATAGGAGACTGGAATAAGAAGTGATTGAGTCTGCAAGCACCGTCTCTGCTGATGAATACCCACGGTCATGCTTGCAGACACTTGCTTCTCTCCTTCCTCTCCTAGCTGTTGAATGCAGTCCTGCTGACTTTTCTTCCTTAAAGCACAAATTAGGACTATACCGGTAGTAAATGATAACACTTAAACCATCTAACTTCATACTTTGCATCTTGGCAGGGGACCTAAGGGTTGATAATTCCTGTAAGGGACCCCTTGGTTAAGAAAGCTACCACATTTTCTAGGGAACAATGCTGTTGAGCTTTCTGTTATTATTAATAGCATTGTTAAGTCACCTTGGCCAGTTTTTATTCTAGAAAAATAAAGAGTGAGACCTGGGCTATAGCTTTGTAGAGTGACAGATCGGTACTAGACTTATTGTGGTGATGACATCTTAGGGTATATAAATGTTGAATACTATGCTGTACACCTGAAACTAATCTAATAATGTGTAGCAACTATAATTTTAAAGAAAGAATTTTCAGCATACTCCCTAACATGTTTCCTTTTCAGTATACGCTTGTGGTCTTTGTACTTAGTCACACTGACGGTGCTGTGTAAATGTCTCTGTCGCAATGTGCGTTAGGTGTGGGGCCGGCAGGAGGAACCAGTCACAGTGAGGGGCCTGATACATGTTGGTGCATTCAGCTCAGGCCTATAGAACCAGCTGTCAATTTCTACTGATTTTGGGGTTTTTTCTGTGATTCAGAAAATGATTATTAGTCTATTGAGAGTTTGTATGTGAAAAACCACTTTTGATGATATATAGATTTCAAAATTTGTATGGTTACTTTATATATTTTGTGGCCTAAGAGTTAGAAATCTTACTTTTGGGTTTATCTCCAGTTAATGGTGACACTAGGCCTGCCTCACCAGCTTTGATGACATCCAGTGTTGAAGGGAATGTCTCTAGTTCCTCTTTTGGGGACGCTGCTGTAGCACGGGTTGGAAAGACGGCGTCTTCTCCTTATATCCTTACTCGCCGTCAGTGTGCTGAGAGCTATGTATTCCTTCTCGGGCTGGAGTGAGCATCACATGATCACTCAGCAGTTGAACAAGGGCCTGAAAGGGGAGCTGGGTGGCTTCCCTGGTCCCCGGGTGATGGGTATTATCAGCATAACTTGGTTATTTGGAGGGAATTCCCAGAACACCAGACATGCCAGTGATTTTCATGAGGTTCATTTTTTCCCTCGATTACCCCAGCCTCTGTGTGCAAGCTCCTAATTACCTGTTCAGGCCTGAAGTATTTAAAGAACCTGGTCCATTCTAGTCTATAGAGCATATATATGTACATATACAGCATAGGCTGTTCTAGCCTTGGCTCTTCTCCTGCCTTCTTCTTCTCCTAGATCTGCCTTTTGCGCTTGGATCAGATGAATTTTCCGAAACGTTTTTATGTTACCCCCTTCTCTTAACACCTTCATTGAATCCCTGTAGCTCAAGGAGAAATCGGAAGCCCTGAGCTGACATTCACGTTGAAGGCCTTCACAGTCTGGCCCATGTAACTCTCCAGTCTCATCATCTGTTGTTCCTTGACATGAACTCTGCACTCCAGCCAGGCTCATCTGGTCACTGTCCCTGGAACATGTCTGTCCTTTTCTCCTTCACGATCCTATTGATGGTATCCTTCTCTTTGGAGTGCCTCGCCACCCCCACCATCTTTCTAAATCACCTCCATCCTGGCTCCTGGCTCCACTGCCTCTGCTGATAGTGACATCTACCTATACTGTCATTGTGGCAGTTAGACTATTGCTTTGAAGTTTTCTCAGTCTATGCTTATTTTTTTTCCCAAATAGATGGCACATTCTTAAGGAATGAAACATTTTCAGTATTTTTTTTGTGTGTTTGACATCTAAAGCAAAGCTTTGGACATAGTTGTTATGTGATAATTAATTAATCAAATATAAATACAATTTAAGGTCAAGAATAAATGACTTTGTATTACCCACTCGTCTGGATTGTCCGAAAGCCTTATGAGGAATATTAAAGTTTGACTCCATGATGTTACACCTAATCAAGTACCTGGCACATAGAAGGTGCCTAATAAATGAAGTAAGTGCCTGAATGGATGAATTAAGCTTTTGTGGTTAGACTAAATGAAGGAAACCTGGGCGTAGGCCATGAAAATCAGAACCGTTGGGCAGCCACATACGTACAGCACACATATTTTGTGTTCTGAGATCAGTGGTGATGTAGGCAGAAGCCCATCTTTATTCAGTGGAATTTATGTGTATACTCTTACTTGATAGCCAGTCAGGACTGTCACAATGATGCAGTCAGGGGAATAATTTATGGAGCACTTGCTTTGAGTCTTTAGAGGAGACCAGTGGTTCTCCATCTTTTTAGTGCATCGCAGCCTACTGAAAGCTTTGCTAACACTCACATTGCTGGGCCTGACCCTCAGTTTCAGACTCGGGGAGTCTGGGGTGGGCTCTGAGCATTTCTATAAGTTCCCGAGTTGTGCGGATGCTGCTCTGAGCACCACTGGATTAGACATATGTACTTTGATGGATGTTTATTTCAACCTTGGGAAACTTTCATGCACAAAGAGGATGGGAACCACAAAGCTGTTTTTAACATTGACCAAGGGGTTTAATTTGGAACTTTAAAATACTGTTTGGTGATTTATAAAATCCAGATTTTGGTAGTTTCATGTATCCTTGTAACAGGTCCTCCTCTCTCAGTGCTTTTAAAAATGTCACTTTTTAAGAGCATGTAAACATTTTAAGAGTGTAACATATTTATGCATCTACTCTTATGAGCTCAAATGATTTTTATTATTTAAGTACTGGTGTGAAATGAGACATTTCCAATATATTAATTCAATATAATTTGAAGGAGGAAATGAAATATGGTTAATATGGTTAAGTGGGAAAGTGTTGACTCATTACAGTCAGCTGTAGCTAAACAGATCCTTACTGTGACCTGACATAGCCTTTTATTTGAGGTTTTCTGTGCAGTCTGTTGAAGCCATTCTCTTGTCACCTTGAGAGTCGTTACATCATTTTGTTGCTGAGCAAACTGAGGCCTGATAAAAGGTCCCGACTAAGGTTATGATGCAGAAAATCAACACCTGTGCCTTAATCCTAGAATGCTGCTGTCTTTGCGTTTCCCTTTAATTCTTTATCTGCTCCAGTATTTTGTATTTTGTTTTTATTAAGAGCCTTGCTTTTGAAGGTCAGGCCCTAAGGGATCCCCAGCATTTTTCCACTGCAGGGGAAGGGATAAGCTCTGAAAATGCCTTTTCTCAGTGTCTATGAGATCGTATACAGTTGTCACACTAATGCTTATGACTGGATGGTAAGAATATGCCATTAATTCCTTTTCTGGTTTAAACATCCATGTAATTTGTCATTTTGGCAGAGTTTCTATTTGCTTTTATAACCAAGGCAAACAACAAAGACACCATGTTGAAAAACAAAAGGTTTAGGTAGTGAAAACCACCTATTATGTCACTAAATTGGTGTTTAAAATAAGAGAAAAAGTGGGGAAGCTGAGGAGAGAGTGACATGTACCTTCTCCAGATACAGTGTAGAATAATGGAATTGGAATTTCTCATCTCATTAGTTGGGAAAATGAGGAGAGAAGAAAGGGAAGAAATATAATAAAATAGTGGCATGACATTGCATTCACGGAGCCAAGCGCGGATGGATGTGGTATCCTTTCAGAGAAGAGACGTCAGTGCTGACTTGAGAATGAGGCAGTAAAAACCATTTTGTTGTAGATCTCACCCAAACCTTACACTTTTAGGGATGCCCTCCCCCCTTTGCATGTTTTCTCTTCCTCCTCCCACACATCAGCCGGTGGACACTCCTGAGCACCTGCTCTGGACCGTGCATTGCTTGTCCTGGGAATTTCTCTCCATTGGCTGCTTCTCCCTGCCTGCATATGCACAGCCCTTCTTTATGTTTTAAAAATGAAATAACACCATCTTATTACTCCCTACAGCTTCTGTTTTTTTTTGTTGTTGTTGTTTTCCTCACGTTTATTTTGATGCCAGGCTACTTGAAAAGTCATTGTTCATTGTCCCTTCTGCAAATATGTCCCACATGTGTCCGGCAGTGTGCTGGGCACAGGGAGTGTTAGGGTGAGCCAGCAGGCCTGGTGCCGCTTGCTGGATCTTACGTGTTGGCGAGACAGAAGGATCATGGCTCCTGCCTCCTCAGCGCTTACTTACTCCTGTCAGCTTCCGCTCCTTCTGGACTGAAACCACTAAAACCGCAGGGCCCTAAAAACCTAGCTTTCTGTTGGTCTTTTCCACAACTAGTTAGGCTTGATCTCTTAGCAGCCGGTGACAGCACAGCCTGCCCTCTTCTCAATCCACGTCGTCCTTGGCCTATGGGACATTGCATTTCTCTTCGTTCTCCATGACTTCAGCCTTGACTGTCTTCTCTCAGAACATGCTCTTCTGTAACAACTCCCTCCTGCTGTCCCCAGACGCAGCCACCTCCCGGAGGTGACTCCTGATCCTCAGCTTCCAGCCTCAGCCTCTCCCATGAGTGCAAGTGTCAAGTTTCTCGCCCTCATTCATCTCCCCCACTTGCGTGGCCCACTGGCATCTTGATGAGGCAGCACTTACCACCTCCCTCTCTACCACAGGCTTCCTGCTCTCCCCGACACCTGCTTTATGTTGCTTTGCCTTTTTGTGCGTCTGAAATCCTCATGTCCCATCAATCCTCCAGTTCTATTGGGCTTCGCCTCCCACGTGCCAGTGGCACAGGTCCCGTCCCCTCTCTCGTGTGAGTCTCCTAGCTCTCTCGCTGGCGACTTCAGTGTCTCCCTCGTGGATCTCCCTGCCCCTGGTCTTAAGAACTGCCATCAGATAAATCACCCTAAAGCCACCGCCCTTGGTGTCTCTGCTCCTTGCTCAGAAATCCTCCATGGTTTGTGCCGCACCCTGACAAGAGGCCGCAGCCCTGGATTGAGGCTCGCTCTCACCCACCTGCTCCAGCCCACCTCTCAGACTGGACCTCTCCTTCCACGCTTGCACTCAGTTCTTCAACCTGATGCCCCGTCCATCACTCCCAAATTCTCCTTCCACTTTTCTGCTTCTGTTCCTTTGTCCTTGCAGCCCTTTTCTCATTACTCCCTTCTCATTTTTCATCAAATTCCTGGTCCTGTTTTAAAGTGCAACTCAGGTGCATTTTTTTTCCATGAAGGCCTCTTTTTCTAGGCTGCAAGTCCTCTTTTCAGCCTTTGAGTTTCTGTAAAGGTTTATGGGTGTTCCTGTGTGGTAATCCTTGTTATTCTTTGTAATCCCATCGTATATTTCGTCCTAGACGGTAGACCACCTTTGGACAGGAGCATCCTGACACCTTGTAGCCATTTTAGGCACCTGGACCAACTTTTTGAACATTGTTTAATAAATGTCCATTGGAGAGATGACTTAGGAGTCCATTTAGTTATTTATCAGAATTGACCCAGTTTTAAAGTCTAGACTTTGGGCTGGCAAATTATATAGCCTGTGGGCCACTTCTGCCCACTGCCCGTGTTTGTGAATAAAGTTTTATTGCAACACAAACTACAAAACAACCTGTATGCAACTGAATGACCCACAAAGCTTAAAATATTTACTAGATGACCTTTTGCAGAAGTTTGTCTATCCCTGGTCTATAATATTGTACAGACTTAGGAAGGATAAGGTATCAGCTATGGAAGGAAGTGAAGGAAATGATGTTTGCTTCAACTCTTCACTTCTTGCTTTGGCTTTCTGATGTGTCTGTGTGGCTACCATACTCATCAAGGTGCTGGGATTCTTTTTATTGCCTTATTTAAAATGAAGTCCAGTTAATTTGGGTATAAGAATGTTGCAGACAACCAAGTTAACAAGATCTCTAATTTCTTGACATTAGGATAGGAATTTCTGGGTAGAAGTTACTTGTCAGGCTTCATGTAACTAAAATGACCCTTAAAATGTGTTTGGGATTCTCAGTAAAAATTACCAGCAAGAGTCTGTCACCTGTGCTGCCAGAATTATGCCACCTTTACAAGCTCCCCATTGTTTTGGTTGCAGGAGAAGCAGCGTGCCCAGGTGTCTTGTTCTGCAGTTCTTGAAGAGGACAGCCATGCATTGCCAAGGTTTAGAGGTCAAGTTTTGTGGCTCCCCATACTAACACTGTGTTTCTTTTTCTTCTTTCTAGAGGGACGTTTGGCCATCCAGGATGTTCCTGCTGTCACCAGCAGAGGGCATGTGGAGAACACACCTGATCTGGTTTCGGACTCCACCTACTACAGCAGCTTTTACCAGCCGTCTCTGTTCCCTTACTACAACAATCTGTACAACTACCCGCAGTACTCCATGGCCTTGGCTGCTGATTCCACTTCTGGGGATGTGGGAAACCCCCTCGGGGGGTCCCCCGTGAAGAACAGCCTTCGGAGCCTCCCGGCACCTTATGTGCCCGGTCAGACAGGAAACCAGTGGCAGGTAAGAAGTTACCCAAGAGTGAACTGGATATGTGAGACCCACCCCTACACACCCACACCTCGGCTGACGTGTGTGCATGTTACACAAAACATGTAAAGAATTTCTCACTCTACCTATGACATCATTTAACCCCAGAAGTTGGCTCAAGGAATTGTAAAGAAATATGCATATATTTCTTTTTCAAGTTTTACTGTTGTCATTTTTCAGAGTCATTTTGCATACATATCCAGAAGCTAGAGTCAGATTCACAAGTCACTTACTGTATGAGGCCCTACCTCCTGCAGTGTTGCCCCAACTTTCTTCGGAGCAGCTTAGAAAATGCTGGGTGCAGCCTTCTGGGTGGGGGTCATCTTCATGATGAATTTGCACCCTAGGAAGGAGAAGTGTTATAATCTGTATGTTTGCATGGAAGAAAGATAAGAAAAGGAATTAGGTTACTGCTGTGCTGGGCCAACATTGGTGCACTGTTTATTTATTACGTGGGTGCGTTTTTAGCTGGGAGTGGAGGTCAGCCTTTCACACTCTAAGTATGCGTTTTTAAAATAGTGTTCAATCAAGAGCTTTTAATATTTGGGGTAAAACAAAGCATTTTTCTAGAGCTGCTCTGCTCCCTCAGTTTTTACCATTTCCATCATGCCAATATATTAGCAGCAGATCCAAGGCCCTAGAAGCAGTTACTACAGGTGGGATTCCCACGTTGTGGGAATGTGTGCATATGAGTGCTAGGACTCCACAATGCCAAGCCCCGCTGCAACTGTAAGATGTTACTATTCTGGGAGAACCGTTCCCATTTTGGATGCACTTACCATAGTCAGGCTTTCTCAGCAACACAACACAATGTATATATTTGAGAGTTTAGGGCAAGTCTTTGACTTTCTTATGCCCACTTTTTAAAAAATGTGAGACGAATTTTTTTTCTGAGTAATTCTATTCCATTTTGCAGTTTTTAGGTTTGGGGAAGTTGTTAATATTCAAGACACCCCATGTTTTTTTATTCTCTCACTGTGCTTAGGGGTCTGACTTTTCCAGCATATTAATAGGTGAGCTTTAATCCCCTGGGCTACACATTTTTATGTTTTCCATACATTTTATTTTTAGAATCATGCTTTTTAGAAAGGGAGCTTAAAGCATTTTGATGTTAGAATTGAGAGGTAGTATGAGTGTAAAGGAAATGCGATGATTTATGGGTCTTCAGGCTGGACCCCTATAGGCCTTTCAGAATGCCAGCTGGATTGTATGACTTGGGACAGGTTTTAGGCTGGTTTCTAGTCAACACTCTCCTCCCTGAAAGCAGAACGAAGTCTCTTGTGTTTCTGAAAAACCCAGCTCATGCTGCAGACTCCCGGGAACCAGGGACTGCTGTTGGAGTGTCCTGGTGTTCTGGCTGCTTCCAGGCTCCAAGGATAAAGTTGGAGGGTCTGTGCACCTGCTGGCTTATGAGAAAAAGGGGGAGAAAACAAAATCTTCAGTGTTTTCTTAAAGAAAGCTCATGATCAGCTTTCCAGCAGAGCCAGAAATCTCCTAACTACATTAATTTACCCTTCTACTCCGTCAAAATCTTTTAGGAGGCATATGATGGCAGATGGCATATGATGCCTGCCACACTAATAGTTATTCTTACTCTACCTGGGAAACCTGGGAAGGGAATGGCAGAGGCCTTGGATTTCCCCAGAGGTCCCTTACCAAGGCCCCTTCCTGAAGATAGCCAGGAGGAGAGGGGTTCTCTTGAGTGGCAGTGTTGCTGGTCGTGGAGAGCCGCCTCAGCCACTGTGCGCAAGGAAAGAGTCCCCTGAGTAGGTTCTTGTACCCGAGCTTGCAGAAATGGGAGGAAACATCTTGCCCAAACTTTCTTAGTCCCATCATGGGGCATGCAGTGTTGATACTGTTCATGCCTTCTCTACAACCACTGCTTACTAGACTGGAGAGAAGTGTCATTGGTCTGAGGCCTAGGAGAGATGCGAGTTTGTTTTCCTCGAGGGCTGGACTTAATAAGCCTTTCTATTTTTTTAGCCAGTCACCTTTGGTAATATATTCTCCTATAACAAGTTACTTCGCAGGCATAGGTCCTTCTCTGCTACTGTGGTTAGTGTCCATTCCTCTTAGTAAATAAAACCACCAATAATGATAACTACCATTTATTGAGCAGTAAATCTTCCTCATACCCTCTAGGAGGCAGATAGCATTGTTTCCTTTTCACAGGTGAGGACACTGAGCCTCAGAAGGCTGACTTATCCATGGGCACACAGCCACAAATGGGAGAGCTGGAGTTTGAATCTGTATCTTTCTGGCTTCAAAGTGTGTTTCTCAGCACTGTCCCCTTATCACTGGATCTGCAATAAACTCAGGGCTATGACAACTGCCATCAATTAAGTACAAATACTGAGGCCCTCTTTAGGACTTGGGATGCCTACCTAAGACCTTTGCTTTTCATCGGTGATCTCCTTCTGCTGATTTTCTTTCTTCACTCTTAGAAGTTGGAAATAATCAGAAACTTCTAAAATAGTACTAATGTGTGGCTATTGGAGATGGCTGAGAATGGAGCCTCCAATGCTTTTCTGAAATATGCAGTCTCAGCCATTAGTGTTTGAAATATGCTGGATTCCTTGCTATTTGGAAGTTGCTTTTGGTATCTGCATACAAATTTTCTGTGACTGCAGTCATCAACAAAGCATATCCCGGGGCACCTGCAACGTGTGTGTAACATAAAAAATGATTCTAACAGTTGAAATGAGGGGGTCTTTACCATATGACGACTCCATCCCTTCTAAGTCTGACATTTTACAAGTCTGTGGATTAATCCTGTAACCAAATGTAAGTGCAAGCTTGACTTACAACCTTGCAATTAATCATGCTCACAAAAATTAGTTTTCTTGAAAATAAACTCTTACATTAAAATTACAAGAGCCAACTTATTTATAGATAGAAGCCATCAATTTGCAAAATGACAGATGAAAATCTGTTCAGTAATTATGAGAGCTGAAATGGATCTTACAAAGCTCTAGTTCACACCCCTGCCCTGTCCTGCTACAGAAAAAACCGAGGTCCAGACCTGAAGGGACATGCTTAGCACTCACAGCCAGTTGGTAGCAGAGCCTAGACTGGAAACCAGGCCTGTGTAGTGAGGAAAACGATATGATGTGCTTTGAGGAACATGGACTCTGGCGCTAGAAGATCCATATTCCAGTCTAACTTGTGATTTAACTGTTTGTGTAGACTTGAGCAAAGTACTTAACTCTTTGAATTGAATCTCAGGGTTTTTTTGTTTGTTTTTGGTCTGTAAAGTGAGCATAATACTCTACTACCTTCATAGGATTGTTGCATAGATACATAAGGCAGAATAATAACTGAAGTAGATCATTACTTTATGTGGAAGTTTCTCTGTACACCAAGAAGTGCTATACCAATATAAATGGTAGTGAATTTATTTAATCATCATTTTCACTTGACCCTGCTCTTTTTTCTAACTTTTAAAATTTTCAGCCTCTTGTTCATATGTATTTTAGTTAGCTACCTCAGATCCCCTTTGTGACAAGATAGGGTATACATAATGCACATTTTAGTTATTATTAAAGGACTATAAAATGTGTATATGGACCAAGTACGAATGTGTGTGGAATAATTTTTGCCAGAGTTGGGGAAGAATTTGACCCATGTAGGAAATAAAAAACTGAAAGCAAAGATTATCATGGTACAAAATATGTTTATTAAGATGTATATGTTATAAAGAAGTATTAATTAAATAGTGAACATCTACAGATAATACATAGTTATAACCAGTGTTTAAGGGATAGGAACTGGACACTCATCTTTTAATCAGAGCCGTTAGGGCAGAGGTGTAAGGAGCAGCCATCTGGCGTGGGGCCTTCCCCAACCCTTGATGTTTCTGCTGTTTCAGGAAGGTGCCCTGGCTCTGATTTTTGGACAATGCCTTGCTCTTCCCCGGTGGAAGTTTCCAGAAGAGGGCTAGGTGGGGCTTCCCCCTTGGTTTTTGCCCTGCTTTTCTGTCTCCTTTGTGGAAGATGTCCCACAGCTGCACCTAGAGAGCATCTGTGCTAGTGTGTCCTGCCTGGATTGTCCCTTGGTCCAACCCCGGCTCAATCCAACGGGCCTGAACCTCACGCAGTGTCACCGCCATCTACTTTCTTGACCCTCTATTGCTAAGACTCTACTTTCCTCCTAACTCTTCACCAGAGGGAGTCACCATTTTATATTCTCCTCCTTCCCTTGCTGCTTTGTATATCAGTGTATGCTGAGGGAGTAGTGAATGTTTTTCTACAGAGAGCACCTTTTTTTTTTTTTAAGATTTTTATTGGGGAATTGGGTGGATGGGAACAGCACTGGGGAGTTGGGGAAGGGGAACAGACAAGTTGCTGTCGTTTTGTTCTTCAGTCTAGTTGTGGAGGACGTTGCTTCACTGGCCCAAGTTGGCACCATCATTGCGCTCTTCCCAGGCGAGGCAGATCCGTCGCCGGCTTCTGGACGGCCGCTCACTGCGGCTGCTGGCCGCTCACACTGGCTGCTGGCTACATACGGTAGCCCATGGCAACCCGGTGCAGCAGGGGCTGCAGCCTACGCCGTCGCCGGCGACTCACAGCAGCCCAGCTCCAGGTCGAGCTGTTGTTCAGCATCTTAGCTGTAGAGGCCAGTGTCACTGGCCCTCATATGTGGGATCTGAACTGGGGCCCTCTGGCATCCCAAGCCAGTTCTTAACCATCGCGCCACTCGGCCGGCCCGAGAGCTCCTTTCTGATTCCCAGAAAAAAAATTGACTTGAGATAATCATTTTTTAAAGCTAGATGTCTTTGTAGTAGAGGGTGTTGAATTATTTGCAAAAAGAAATTGTAGAGTTGAGGTTTCATATAATGTCTCCCTATAAAATCAATCAAGCTGCAAATAAATATCGAGCACCTACTAAGTGCAGAACCTCTAAGGAAAGACATAGAGCAGGTTGGCATCCCAGAATCCCAAGGCCCTTTCCTGTTAATGGCCTGCATGCTGAGAGCTGCTGTAATCGCTTTAGGTCTGTCTCCAGCCTTGGAGATTTGTGGCCCAATCATAGATTCCTGTCCTGTTGTGAAACAGGAATAACATTTGTGACACTGGAACAAACTCAGGATGAATGGCTGGTTCCACTGACCAGCGGCTCAATTTCACTTCTGCATTTAATTGCCTGCAAAAGCTGTTTATTGCCTTGTGCACTCCTCCACGGCAACATTATCTCTTAAATAAACATGTTGTACCAGGTTGACAAGGGAGAGGTGCATATCAAGTGAACAGAAATAAATATAGGAGGACTCAAAGCTGTACCTGGAGTCTCCTTTCAGTCCCTATGGCAGGTGCCCTCTTCATTGCTTTTCAGAAGCTTGTGCCACCAGATGTGTAGTCACATTCCGACCACAGTTAGGGTGTGGTCAAATGGCAACCTACGTAATTTCATTCCTCTGGTGGTTATTTGGGGCTTAGTCTGAAGTGTCTTATGATATGCTTGCACATTTATGATTAATGACCTCTCTGGAATGTACTTAATACATTCATATTTAAATAAACATGCTTGGAGGTCCTACTATGTGCTAGGGATCTACCACTGAACCAGACAAAAATGCGAAAAGAGGGTCTTGGGGAAAGTCTGCTGTTATCACCTGGAAAATGAGAAGGGAAGTTGGGGACTGTCTCAGTAGGCCTGGGTGTGAAACTGACGTAGAGGTAGAAAGAGAGACCAGATTCGGGCACCAGCGTCTTGGAGCACAGAGAAAGGCGACCCCTTGCGAGGATCCTTGGTATGGCGCTCCAGCACATTTGGCAGGCTGCGGGCCAGAGGCCCCTCAAGGCATTTATGAAAGAGAAAGCCTTTGATTGCCTGCCCGCTGATGCTCTTGATCCTGTAACGAGCAGCCTGACAATATCCTTGTTTTCATACTGTTGCCTCCTTCATTAGCATGCCTCAGCATCAGAACAACCTGTTAGCTAAACAAATATGGACTTCCTGAGCTTGTGCTTTGTGGGAGCGGCCACAGCCCCTCCACCTCTGTGCCCTGGTAACTTCACAGGAGGGTCCAGCAGGGGTATATGAATCTAAGGTTTAAACCATTCTCAGGGAGACAATTATAGTGAACAATCATTATTTTTAAATATCCCCATAATTTAAAAAATGATACATCAGGGGGGGTAGAATGCAAAATCCACTTCAATTTTTAAGATGAAGTGGGAGACTTCAGATAAATTGTTGTGTTTGTCTCAGGCCCCTAGGATAATGTGCATCTGTCTCCTGGGTAATTTTGGACTGAGCAAGTTAGGGGACCTGCCTGAGGAACGCAGCTGTTGCTGGACAGCCAGGCCCCACACCTGGGCCTTCTCTCCCTTGGGCAGTTGCTCTCTCTACAGATAATCTTGTGATCCACTAGGCTGCCCACCCAGTCCTGTGTCGACAGGTTAAACCAGCCCTGGCTTCCCTTCTTATTGGTCACTACCTGTTGCTGGACAGAAACTCACTGGCTTTTTCCCCTGGAAAGAAAAATTGACAACATTTGAAAGCAGACACAGGAAGGGTTTATAATAACATATTCGGTTTAAAGTATTGAAAGCAATTTCTTTCCTTAGGAAAAGGTAATTAAAATAGATGTGGTATTTGAGTTGGGCTATTAGGGCTAACAACCATAATTTGGTTTCTTAAATGGGCATTATAGAGACACAGACTTCTGTTGATGACTAAAAAGGTTACAAGTTCCACTGTTATGATGTGATGTATTTATTTTGTATCTGGCCACTTTTGTGAACTCTTATAATTCTAATAATTTTATAGTTGCTTATTTTGGGGTTTCTAGTTAGTCATTTCATAGAAAAATGTTGATGCTGAAATTTTTCTTACCCCTAAAAATATCTCCAGGTCTGATTTGTGTTCGTAGTACATTATTCAGTTTAGATACCAGTCATGGATGCTGGTGTCACCTTGTTCCTTCTTTTACTGGGAATGTCTCTAGTGCTCACTATGGTATATGCAGGGTGTTACCTATGCTGGTTTAGAAAAAAATGAGAAAAATAGGACAATTGGGTTGTTCCTACAGTTACCATATTTCCCCATGTAAAAGACGCACCCTTTTTCGAAAAATTTGGGGTCTAAAAACTGGGTGCGTCTTATACAGTGGTTGTATGAGCACAAAAACAAGCACGAAAAAAGTGGGAAATGCAAGTAAAAAAATCTACAACTGCTGTATAAGATACATCCAGTTTTTAGACCCTAGATTTTTTTACTTGCATTTCCCGCAAGTGGTGAGGAGTTGTATGAATTTTATGATGAATAAAACTTGAGTTCAATAACTTCATGTAATACATTTTTTTCAAATTTTGGGCCCCAAAATTAAGGTGCGTCTTATACATGGGAGTGCCTTATACATGGGGAAATACGGTACATTGTCCAGTTCAAAAACTTGTTTTTATTGAGATTATACCCTCCAACTTAAAAAAAAAATAATGATCCTATTAAATGGCAGGATTTCCTTTTTTGTAAAGGCACGCACTTGTCAATATAAAAAGTTGACAAAGCTATCCCCGTGTCCCCCCATGCCCTTTTCCCCCACATTTTACCAATCTGAAGTCCAGAGAGAGTCTGGAAATGGTTGCATAAGTCATTGTGTCACCATGACAACAGCAGAGTTCTTCGGGGTCTCCAGTGTGCTTTTCGTTGCTGTTGTTTAGCAATTGTGTCTGCTTAACTCTCAGCCTAACTCTTTAGAACCAGAGTGCTTTGGTCTTTTCCTTTTTATGGCAGCCCTGTGAATACCTTCATGCTGTCCCACCATTTTGTGGGAGTCCTTCACATGCACCCCAAGTAGGTCCTGCCCTGCAGTACAGTGAGGACACAGGGCCTGCCAGGTCAGGAGACCAGTCTTAGAGAATCTTCTGTTTAAAGAAATGTAAAAGTCACTAGACCACAGGAAGTTTAAAGACAGTGAAGTGAGGGTGTCGGGTTCCACCACCTTTGGGGGGTCTCATTGCCTGTACCATGAACTTTCCCCTAAATGGCCATCAAGTTTTAGCAATGTCTATAATAATTTTCTCTTCTGAAGCATAATTCCTCATTAGGTTCTTCTCGTTTAAGAAGAAATAAAAAACCCAATTCTCCTGGGCCCTCACAACATATTCTTAATCCTGCAAGGAGAAAAGCCCCTGTTTGCCGGTGGGCACGATAGGGGCAGTAGTGGTCCTCTGGGCACCTCGTGAACCCTTCTGGAGCTTTGCAGCCCTGCCTAATGCAGTCCTGGCTTCCTGTTTCTAAATGACCACCTATTTAGATGCACTTTCCCAAAAGAATCGGTATTTTGCCTTGTTCTAGATCACTACAAGTGATGGCCATGACAGCCATCATCTGATTTTTCTTATGCCTTTTCCTGAAGGAATTGCTGTTTTGTTTTATAGGAAGTGTAATCATTTGCATGCTTTCTATCCTGCTTTGAGGGCAGCTGCTTATAAGAACTGGTGCCTGGGCCGGCTGAGTGGC
>NW_017731445.1:3664111-3669648 GCF_001890085.2 Hipposideros armiger | reverse complement strand
TCACATTCTTTTTGGCAATTCCAGGTTCTTATCAGCCAATAGTGACATAAGGAAGGCACACATAATGCCATGTCTTGAGTAAGCAGAAAATGTGAAGGAACGGTCTCTCCCCCTCCCTGCCTCTGTGTGTGATAGTGGCAGTATAAGATCTTGAGTTGGTGTTTCAACTTTGAAAAGCAGAAAATTTTCAGAGAAGGAATTTTCCTTTCAAATATCAAACAAAATGTTTATGTACTTAAAATATTTCAAGTATATAATGGACAGGTTCTTCTGTCTCCCTCTTTGTTACTAGATCCCTGTCATACGTGTGAAAGGGCTCCGCTTCTGGGTAGCAAACTCGAAAGAGGGGTCCTCGAGTGTGACTAACACCTTCTCACTGATGCTCCCACAAGTGGGAGGTCCCTGAGGGGAAGTAGAAGACAAAGGTGCAACAGGACTGTTTTGCCTTGTGGTGCTGGGCACTTCATACCTAACGCTCCACTTGACCCTGAAACACAGCCCTGTCAGAGATGGGCATCCCCTTTCCTGGGCAAGGAAACTGAGGGTCGAGATGAAGTAACTTGCCACTAGCACACAGCTGCTAAGTGGGGAGCTAGAGTTTGAACCAGGTTTGCATGACTGTGGAGGGTACACTCATTCCCGTGATATCTGTGTCCTCCTGAAGCATTTCTTGGTTTTTCTTGTATGAAGCTTGGAGAGGTATGTGTTTTCTTGTATCTTATAACATTTTATAAGATATGATATGTTTTATATAATGTTTTCAGGAAGTTGACAAGTTAGAGAGAGTGGAGTCCTAAGTCAGATAGTATTAACTAAATTGAAATAACTAAGCATGTGGCTCTTATGCATGGTTTTGTGCCTTCCCAAACACATGTGTGCATGCGCGCGCGCGCGCGCGCACACACACACACACACGCACGCACACACACACTCACACACACTTGTGTGTAATTTAGAGAAACAGATTTTGGGTCATTCTTGTATTGTTTTGGTTACCTAGAGGTAAACCTCTCTCTGCCATGGTTTTGGACTGCGAAGTGCTTTTCCATGCCTGTAGCCCATCTTGAGTTGGGTGTGCCCATCAGCAGTCACCAGCTTGCATTTAGATTTTTAATACCAGTTCAGGTAAAGTAACGTGAATGTGTACTGTGCTTACACTTAGAAGGTGGCCCCAGACAATCTCACCTTGCCCTCCAGGCAGTCTATCATGTTCAGGACTCATAAGATACCCTTCACACTGATGATTTATGCTAAAAGTATCCTAATGTTTCTGACAGCTCATGTGTGACATGAATATAATCCATATTTCTTAGAGCAGCTAATCCAAGTGGTTTATTTCCCGATAGTGCTGATAGGGCTATATCTCTTGGTGTTGCAGCCATTGAGATTCTGATGGTAACATATTGTTTGTGGGTCACTAGTTTTGTCTAAAACAGTAGGTTGGAACAGAGTAGCAAAGGTTAATTAAGTTTGTCCATCAAAATGGGGACAGATATGAATGCCTCTGCTACTTCTGGTCCTAAAATCAAAGTTCCTGAATGTGCGGTTACAGGCATTTATTTTCAGACTACTCAAAGAAAATTCTTATTTTGTCTCGAAGCAGTGAAAACATAAGGAGTTGTCAAAAGTTAAAGATCATGAGTAGGTCATTTTCTTTTTGAATCTTTATAAGAGTTTATTTGAGCCAAACTGACAACATATGCTGGGAAGCAAGATCTCAAACATGAGAAGGTCTTTATAACAAGCAGATATCTTAACTTAAAATGGGACAGGTGGCTTTCGAGGGTCTACTTTCCTTGGATTCTGCCTTCTCTCTGCTTAATCCCTTCTGAGCACAGCCAAGTTATTTGATCTCTCTGAGCAATTTCTTCCTATGTTAATGATGATTACGTTATGAGGACTCTATGAGCTGACAGGCCTCTACTATCTCTTAATAAATGCTCTTTTTCTTCCTCTGAAATTCCATTAGCTCTGTCGTCAGTAACCAACATTTTTCTCAGCAGCGTTATGTGAAGAATGTCACCATTACAAGCCCCATCTGCCTATCTTAAGAGATGTGATGTAATGCTTTCAGAGACTTGATATGTTAGAGAGACTGGAGAGTCCTATGTCTTGATAGTTACTAACCAAATACTAAAAACATAATTTTTTCCATGCCCTTTCCACCAGCTCTTTTACTGAAGCTGTGCTTTCTCTTGGCTTTGATGTAAGCGGTGCTTGGATTTCTGCCTGGCTCTGTGTGACTTTAGTTGGGAAGTTAGGGTTTGTGTTTTAGATTTGTGAAATAGCCAAGTTTCTAACCTAGGAGCTATTAAAGCTTGCATAGATGTTTAATAATGAGGAAGGCACTGGACTAGACCCAGCCAGAGACCGTCTCCAAACAGACCACCCCTTCTTTTGTGAACCCCCTGAAATGCATCAAAACCCTTTCAGGTCCAGGGAAAAGAACCATTTTTAACATTTGACTTTTTCTTACTATGTACCTATTTTTAAAATTCTTGCTTCCTTTTACCTGATTTATATACATCGTCTTTCAGAGATTTAAGACCGAGAACCACTGTAAGAAATGTTTTATATTGTGATCCTGTATATGTTTTTATGTATAAACGCAAAATGAAAAGTTTCATAAAACAGCTCCTACCCATATTATATGTAATGGATTCTTACATTTCTGTTCTATTATATTCTGTTTCATTCTATTCATTTCCATACTGTTCTTTAAAAATATATACTAATTTGCAGCTCACTGAATTTGCATTCTGTGGAATTCTAGGTCTCCTGTTGATGCTAAAAGTGAAGGCTGGGGCTGACTTTTGCCCTTACTAAAGGATTTCTTTATTTTTTTTTGTTTTGCTTTGTTTTTTTTTTAGCTGAGCCATCCTGTCACCTGTTGGCAGCTCATCGGCAGCTCAGCTTAGGCCGGGAATCAAACCGGCGACCCTGTTGCTCAGAGCTCACACTCTTGAGTGAGCTCTTAACCAACTGAACCACTCGGCCAGCCCAGGATTTCTTTAGTTTTAATAGAAGCTTTTTTTCAAACCATGGGAATGGGATGCCTTTGCCCATGCTCACCTAACCACACACTGAGAGCTGTCCTAGTCCACAGACCTTACCCATGCAGGTGCTTTACCTGAAAGGCAAGTGCCCATTCACCTCCTCAGATACGCACCTTATTCATCCTCTGGAATGCCACATGTCACAGCTGGAAATAATTATTTTTTATAGGCTAAAAAATTACTGCTATTACGTGCACATTTCAGAGATTACTGAAAACAGTGACAGGGCAAATGCTGAGTCATGTGACACAAGTAGAGTCCCTACAGCTATAATCTGTCCCCACCTTCTTCCCTGTCTCTGCAAGTTCATTTTTTCTTGCCTAACTTAGTTACCTTCCTCCACTGCCCATCTCGCGTTCTCTTAGATGTTCATGTTATGAAATCCCCTCCACTCTCCTCCCTAGAGGAAGGAAGAGATAAGGAGACAGGGAGACTGGACTTGTGAGTACTCAGGCCTCTGAAACGGAGTCCCACAAAACCTGGGTGGATGCCTTCAGTGAGCCAAAGGGGAGGGTGCTGATGCTGAGGGCCAGCACTCAGAGGCTGGAGGACATAAGAGCTGTTTGTCCAAAAATGGAGGGGATGCTTCCTCCTCAGAGGGGAGTTTGGAGAAAAAACAAGAGGAAGAAGACAGGGCAAAGCGAATGCTCATGCATTGTGGCAGGGAGGACAAATCGTTCACAAAATGATGCACCTAAGATGTTTTAGGTTGTAAACCCCATGTTTCCCAAACCTTCAGAAAGTCTGTGACACTGTGCAAAAGTGAAACAACACTTGTGTGGGTAGGCTTTAAAAAAAAAAAAAAAAGAAGGAAAGGAGATCAACTCCAGGCTTTAATTAATACCAGAGAGTAGATTTTAAAAACACACAAAAAAAGAACCATAAGATGCACCATGGAAAAATAAGGAAGTCATTTGGAAATACAGAAATCAAAACTGACCATTAAAACATAAAGTTAGCTCCCTCCCGCCCATCCCCCACCCCATCCCCAATTCCCAGAAATCCTAGACAGGGCATGGAATAGAGACTCATATGACTCTTACATAAACTCTAAGAGATGGAAACCCCATATGATATCAGGATACACTTGTATTTATTAGTGGTCCATTTTGCTTGTCCTTATTAAAAAAACAAACATTTAAAATGTGTTGNGGCCACTCATGGTGGCTTTTGGCAGCTCACGCTGGCTGCCGGCCACTCATTGTAGCTCAAGGCAGCCCATGCAGCCTACGCTGTCGCCAGCGACTCACGGCAGCCCAGCTCCAGGTCGAGCTGTTGTTCACCATCTTAGCTGTAGAGGGCAGTGTCACTGGCCCTCATATGGAATCCAAATCGGGGCCCTGCTGCTCAGAGTTGGTGCTCCCAAGCCAGCTCTTAACCGATGTGCCACTAGGCCAGCCCAGGAGAGTCATTTTTGCAGTCTTTTGCTTAAAAAAAAAAAAGTGTGCATTATAAAAGAAGGTAGAACTGGTCTCTAGAAACCCTTGCACTGGGGAAGACAGCTGTGACTCTGAGAGATCTAGGGCCAGGGGCTGGGCCCTGGACATCCCAAGGGACTGGTTTTTTCAGCCTGGCTGAAGCGGCCTAGCAGCATCCCAGGAAATCCAGGTAGAGTGTAACCTTGGATTCTTAAGAACCTCAAGGGAGACTCTGGTAAATCCTGGGCTGTCCTGCAGGTCATTTCCATTCTTACAGGAGTTCAGTTTGATCTGGATTGAGCCGAAAACCTTGGAAAGGCTAATGTACTCCAGGGACTGCTCCACAATTTGGTTGGAGGCAGCAAGAAATACAATATCAGTCTGTTGTGAGATTTTGACACAACCTGATCTCTGACACAATAGCATCAGGTTAGTAAATAATACAGTCACTTGGGGATTCTGTAATCTGCTTGAAAATTAGATAATTAGATCACTGTTTTTGAAAGCTTTCAGATTCAATTTGGTTGGGCTGGTGGCCAAAATTGTATCTGTTTTTCTGTTTAGCTTACCTTTTTTCCTTGTTAAGTAGATATGAATATGATATAAAATTAGTTGCTTCTCAGAACATTTAAATAAGTGGATGAGTGATTTCTTAATTTCTTGGGAGCCTTTTTTTCCGTGGCCTGTTAAATGCCCCTCAGTTGAATAAAGACCTAAATCAAGGCAATGCATAACAGAAGCTGATTTGCTTTTTTATAACCAATTTAGGAATGCAGTAGTAGAAAAAGAACAGAGTTACGAAAAATCTTCACCATATTACATAAACTCCTTCACACGTTCAATGACCATTAATTTATCGCGTGCCATCTCCTGGCCCAGCTCTGAGCTAGGCTATCCGGACCCTGAAGTCCTGGCTCACAGTGGGGTGAATAAAAAAGGACACGCGAAATTCTGTAATCACTATGGTGATGGGAGCCTGGAGGTTCCTGAGGAAAGGTGGGCCCTGTGCAGTGGTGTGCAAAAGGGTGGAGTGAGGTGGGGCAAGGACCAGTATTTCATCACC
>NW_017731445.1:3655340-3658806 GCF_001890085.2 Hipposideros armiger | reverse complement strand
ACCATTCCCTTTCTCAGCCAGTTAATTCTGGACCGCTGAGCCACGCTTTCTAAACAGCTAGACAGCAGTTGGGGCTTCAGGAATCCATTTCAGCCATTACCTGGATGGCGTGTTCAGTTTGGTGACCAGACTCCCTTCCTATCTGAAACGTTAACAGACAACCAATAAATAGTATTTAGGATTTTTTTTTTAAAGGAAGTAGGGTCTAACATTTTTACGTTGCGTTGGGATTTTGTTGTTACTATAAAAAAAGAGTGACTAAGGTATATGTAAAAAGGAAACCTATAGTTCAGATTTATGGTGCTGTGAGTTCTCCACAGTTTAATAAAATAAAACCAAAGCTCTTAGGTTTTCCTTCACGGTTAATACTAACACCATGCACATTCTCGGCCAGCCCAGCTCCCATCCATAGGTCATGCTCTGGTTCAGAGACTTGGGATGGGTAATAAGAATATAAAACATGCCTCTTGCTCCCCAGCTACCACATGTTAATAATAATAGTAGTCATAATTCACTGGAATCCTGGGTTTTCAGGCTTTCCTTCGTTTGCTTGTTTAATTTAAAGAAATAAAAAAAAATCTTGAGAAACAAGCCAGCATTGCATAAAGGGAAAAAAAATTACACCTTTTTAGCAGAACTGAACAGTTCCTTTAATTTGTGTGCGCCTTCTGTCCCTCAGGAGTACTTTGCTGTTGTAGTTGGAGGTGCAGGGCCAAGCACAGGGGGTGGCAGTATTACGTTAGCTTAAAGCAAGCTTCTCAACCTTGGCACTCTTGAAATGTTGGGCTGGATAATTCTTTGTTGTGGGGACTGTTCTGTGCTTTGTAGGATGTTTAGCAATATCTCCAGTCTTGACTCACTACATGCCAGTAGTATCGCCCCGCCCCCGACTGTTGTGACAATCAAAAGTGTCTCCAGACTATCAAATGTCCCCTGGGGGACAAATCTCCCCCAGATGAGTTCTACTGGTTTAAAGTAAAACAAGTGTCGAGGGTTTTTTTATTTACCCATTTTCTCTAACTTGAAAGTAGCAGGAGTATGATATATTATTTTTAACGTGGGAGCAAGAAGTGATTTAGAGTTTTAAATTGTGTTAGGCTATGCCTTTTTCTGGGCTTTCTGGGTGAACCATGATTTAATTTTAGCTTTATGTTTCAGAGGTTTATACATGCACTTGGAAATACATAGAACCATTCTTTCTTATGTCCATGTCGTCACATAGATGGTTATTTGTAGATTATTCTTGCAGTTGGAAGTAGCTAAAGTGATTGATAGACTCAGTAAGTTCACATTTTAGTAACCTCAGATGAAGTCTGACCCTTTGTATCTTTTTCTTCTTTTGCTGGAAGTCTTTCATAGCTCAGTGATCTGGGGATTCATTGGAGAAATTGAATGTTTGAGTTCAAATAACTCAGTTTCTATTTCCAGATGATCCTTGCTATCTGATGCTTTCTAAAAACAATAGGAATTAAGAGGGAAAATAAACATGCATGGATTTGATACTGTGTTTATTTTCCAGTAAGCTTCAGTTAAAAGGAAAAGAACTCTAGTTTATCTGAATCTCTTTTCAAACAATGTACACATTGGGATTAGCAGCAGTTTGCCAGTCTGTCAGAGTTAACCTTTTGCATTTTTTAGTTAATACTGGAGATGTTGGAATTTCATACTAGTCGAGGTGTGGAAAGTATAAAGGTAGACACTGGTTCTCAGTCTTGGTTTCAATTACAATTACCTGGGGAACTTTGAAATAACCCAGGGCCCAGGTCACATCTCAGACCAGTGAAATCAGATGATCTAGGGGTGAAGCCCAGGCATCAGGGCTGGGTCCTTGCTCTCCTTACTCCAGTGGGAGTGAAGGTTGAGAAGCAGAGCACATTTTTATAAGTAAAGTTTTATTGGAATACTGCCACGCCCATTCATTTCCCAATTATCTAGAGATCCTGTGGCTTGCAAAGCCTAAAATATTTACTATTTGGCTATTTACCAGAAAAGCTTGCTGACCCCTGCTCTAGACCCACAGTGAACATTTTTCAAATATTTTGAAAAGAGGCTTTATACAAAATTCATAGTAAAAGGGAGCGAGTCCCGCATTTTGCAGAGCCTGAAGGCTCAAATCCTGTCAGTTTTCTTGCACCTTGGGAAAATTGAAAAGCATATTCCTTGAGGAACTGACTTGAAGATATTGTCAAAACAGAAGGAGATGTGACCAACTCAGCACCCATAGTGGGGAGTCTCATTATTTATGTTACGACACTTTGTACTTAAAAGTCGGCATTTGTCTTCTAGTTCAATGTTCATTACTTAGACTGTGTAATTGACTTGAGGGAAGGCTATAAACGCAGAAATGGCTCTCGTGTGCAAAGTTCGTTATTACCGCCGCAGCAATTCTAGATGGTGACAGACTTCTGAAAAACATCTCTTAGCTCTGGGAAATCTCACATATGAAAAGAAAAATAATGAAAACTTTTAAATGCTGTTTACATCATTTCCGCCTTCCCTCAGTTCAGGTGGAAACTTGAGAGTTGTAAACAGTTGGTCAAAAGAGTTTTTTAGAAGGTCCTCCTTTGGGCCCATAAAGGCACTAAGTAGGATAGAAAAGATCATTTATTTTGGTCCCTTGTCACCAAAGTGAGGGTTTTGAGCCACCAGAGTCCGCATCTGCTGGGACTGTGCCAGGCTCTGAGGCCCCGCCCCAGACTTACTGAATCAGAATCTACTTTTTAACGGGACCCCCAGGCTATTTGTATGCACATTAAGAGAGCACTGGGAAGCACTGGTCTAATTGATAACTGGGTCTGTGCCGTAAACACCATTGATTGTTGCCTCTCTCTTTAATGATTTCATGGCTCCTTAATGGCTCTCCTGACTTGGGCTTACTCATTAAGGTAGCCACTTTTTCCCCTTTGGCTATTTCCAAGCATTGCTTGCTTGTTCTCTTATTTAATGAAGATTTATATGATGGTAGAAAAGAAAAATTGGGTGATTGAGCTGGAAGAGATACCAGCTTATATGCTTCAGAAAAATGAACTAGAAAGTCTAAAGGGAACATGCCAGATAAACTTCACTTGAAAGGTAATAATCAAGTGGAATATGGAGTCTTTTTGCTTCTACAAGAAGAAGTAATGCACTCATCAGAGCATACATTTGCACTGGGGAACAATTGAGAGGATAAAAAAATGAACCCCTTGAACTACTCAAATTAGCACACAGAAACTAAGGCCTTTTCTCCAAGCAGTGCCATAATAGTCAAAGTATACTTTTGCCTATATTACTTGAGAAATTGTCCAAAATTTGGATGTTCATAGAAAATCTTGAGGAAGCCCAATACCTAATTTTATTGTGCCATGCTCTGTCCAGTTAGTACTGTTTTCTTTATGAAGTGAAGTAGCTTTCTAGAGATTTGATTGAAAAACATGATTTTGAAGTTATTCCTTAATTCTTTTTTCTTTCTTTCTTGTTTTTTTTT
>NW_017731445.1:3651423-3654780 GCF_001890085.2 Hipposideros armiger | reverse complement strand
ATGCGATCATGCATTTAAAGCTCAGTGTCTACCAGGGTTCTGTGCAGGAAACAGACGAATTCTAGGTGTTTGTGGAAGTGGCTACAAAGAACCAGGGAAGTGGAAGGGGGATCCCCTTCTAAGCCCGAAGGTCCCATCTTCGTAGCTTTGAGTGGGAAGTTGAGAAGCTATGCAAATTACTCCTTACGTAAAAGCTGCCCCATGGTCCCAAAGGCAGGGTCTGAGTGCCAGAAAAAATGCATGACTGCCGAGGGTCAGCAGCTCATTGCTGCTGGAGGGACAGCATGTGCTCACTTCTGCCTTCCCTTCTGTCTCCCAAACCTCATTCCATGTCCCATTAACAGAATCCAAGTCACCTCCAGAGCCCTGTTGACAGGAGAATCGGGAAACAGAGATACCAGACTTTTGTTCCTTGTTACCGGGAAGAGCATGGGCGGGAAGTTGGGATGGATGCTGAGTGACAGCACAGCATCATGCGAATGACAACAGCTGATCCTCACATGCTATTTGCATGTTGTTTCTTGAAAAAAATATTCTCCGTATGAACCCTGTAAGGTAACTGGGGTAAGATGCCAGCTTTACACATGAAGAAGCGCGAGGAAGTGAAATAACTTGGCTGCGCATCAAACAAGCTAGTCTGTGTTACAGCGGACTCTGTTGGCTCCTAAGCAGCACTCTCCCATTTTCCCCACCCTCTTCTCTTTAGTACTTGTTAATCAAGCATTATATGACCAGATGGAATTTTAGGGGTGCTTTAGCAGGGGCCCCAAGATTGAAAAGGCACCTCAGGATGCACAGTTCTAGTATTTTCAGGATCAGTGCCCTGGAGTGCATATTCGTGGTTGAGGATACTTCCAACTTTATAAGCTATCCCCTTTATTTAAAGAATTAGGCAATTCTTGTAATGAGTGTAAAATGCAACTTTGGTCTCAATATTATTCCTTCTTTTTCTCTTAAGCAGATGAAAACCTCGGAGAACCGCCATGCAGTGAGTTCCCAGTACAGGATGCACTCTTACTATCCGCCTCCCTCCTACCTGGGCCAGAGCGTGTCCCAGATCTTCACTTTTGAGGATGGCCCCTCTTACATGGAAGCCAAAGCGAGTGGTAGGTGTCTGGTTACACAGGCTGGATTTGGGGTGGACGGCGGATGAGTATCCAGCACTGGGTCTCGGGCTTTTTAAGGGCTTACCAGTTAGGAGCTCTTGGAAAGGTTACTGTTGTGTGACTCTCACATAAGTACCCTTTATGATATTTTCTTATGGAATGATTTTGCTTTGCTAGATGCTTAATATCATGTTTCTCTCTTTTCTGGATGCCTGGAGTGACGAGAATAAAATGAGAGACTCTCATCAGAAGCTAAAAATGTGTTCTCTGGAGGATCAGTATAAAATACAGGGGCACTTTAAATGCAGTTCAAGTCCTAATATTTTTGGTAAAGTGAATTTCTGTATATTGAATATTCATTTTCCAAAACTTTTCCATTTTAAAATTGAAAGTATATTTATCTTTTGGGGAAAGAAATAAAATAACATAATAAAACATTTTTGAATACAATAGATCTCTGAATTTATGCAGTAGCAGTGCAAATAACTCTGATATAATGGCTTTAAAATAAAAATGACTGTTTAATGAACCAAAGCACTTTGAAATACACACTTGCTCACTTCGATTTTAACCTTTTCCTCAACATTTACACTGTAATGATAGACAGGTCTTTTATGGCTGCTGTGTTTCCGCCCTGTTTTTAAGTTCTTTATATTTAAGCATCATCTTTTGATCTAGGGAAGTGAGAAGCACACACAATCAAGGTAGTAAATAGAAATTAGGGCAATAGTGAATGACTTGGTAGAGAAACTGGAACTTACCCTGTACTGAATAAATAAAAGTAGCTTGACTCTCCATAGAGAACTTGTTTCTTTAAAAAGCAAGTGCTTAGAGAATGAGAATCAGAACCATGCTTTGATTTCCAAATTCAGAATGATGAAATTGAAAAAGCTGGGCAAGTTATGCTTTATTTACCTTACTAAACTAAAATAAGGCATTCCATTAATATGGGACTGATCAGTTTGAACCATAGAGACTGAAGGACACATTGTTGATTGCACTTTGGCTTTTATTAATAATGATTTTTTTGGTCAGGAGTGGACAAGCACAACTCTATTATAAATACTCATACCATATAATATATGGCCATATGATCTTTGTTTCATACTGCCTTTGATTCAGTGTGTTTATCTGGATTGTAAGCTCCTTAAGGACACAACACATTTTATATACGTTTTGTCTGTTACGATGCCTTTTATTTGATATTTATTGGTTGAGTGAATGAATAAATGAATCAGGTATTATTTTTAAGTAAGCTTGTTCTATAAGGAAACATAGTCCTGAAAGGTCAGAATTCTCATTGTTTGATGGAGCCAGTGCACAATTTGGAGATGAAGCAGTTAAAGAAACGTTTGTTCATACAGAAAATTAGAAGTGAAACCTACTTTTAGGAAGAAATTGCCTGAGCTGCTTTCACTAGGAATAATGTAATATTTTTAGAAGCACTGGCATTCTTGAGTCAAAGGTGTAATTCAGAGGAAGGCAATAAGACAAAAAGATAGAGGAAATTTATTAGAGCAGAGAAGAATGAATTTGGAGAGGAGCAGTAGGCATTTGAATTTATGGCAGCAGAGGAAGAGACTCAGAAGGAAAGAGCTTACAGCCCAGGAAAGAAGAGACTGCTATCTCAGTGTCCAGAGAGAAAGACTGGTGAATAACACCTAGAATTTCTCAAAACTTACCTGGCAATGTGTGTACTTGAAAGTGTGGTGTGAGGAGACCCCAGATTTAACCTTCCAGTACCCATCTAACTCACTGATAATTAATCAGGTAGGTCAAGCTTCAGGCATGACAGAGTTAGCTAGGAAGAACTGCAGTGAAATTGCAGTAATACCTGCTTCAGAATTGTCATTGATAAAAGTGAACTGGCACTGGAAGAAACTGACCCAAGAGCTGGGCAGTCTATGGAAGGGGCTGGTCTTCCTGTTACTCTCTAGCCCTCACTTCCTGCTAAAACTTTGTAGTTCTAAAACTTTACTGTCCTAGGGGAAGGATGTATATATAGAGAGAGGGACCATCTTGGGAGGGGGGAAAAAATGTTGCACGTGAGAGGCCAGTCGGGGGTGCATGTTCTCACACTGCTGCGGCGGTTTTGCTGCTGCTTTTCCCAAATAAAACCCTCTTTTTGGCAGACTACCTGGAAAATTATTTTGTCCACTCTACATTGTGGAGAAAGAGAATATGAGTCAATAGAAAATCCAAATCTCGCCGGCCGAGTGGCTCAGTTGGTTAAGAGCTCGCTCAAGAGTGT
>NW_017731445.1:3645634-3648713 GCF_001890085.2 Hipposideros armiger | reverse complement strand
GAGAAAGAAACACACATTTGAGGTGCTTATTATATATCACGAGCTATTCATGGATTATTGGCCTAAAACACATAGGATGTCAACGGCTCTGTGAAGTGAGGTTCAGAGCATGTACATTTTACCCAGAGGTCAGATGGCCACGGTCAGTGGAAGGGCCTGAGCTGAAAGCCTCATGTCCCTTCTGTGATGCCTGGGCAGGTTGCAGAGGCCTGTGTTCCCAGATAATGACTTTCTGAGCCCATTCAGCATTAGCAGTTTTGTAGGCCAATGAACGTGGAAGTGTTTGATTTCACTGATGGCATATGTTACTTCCCCTCAATGGCCATGACTCAGTGCAGAATGGCTTAAGTTTTCACTCCGTGGAATGGATTTGCTTAATGCTCTACATTACAGTTGGATTTTAGCAAAACATCATCCAGCCAAACCTCCCAGTTTTGCAGGTAAGAACAGAGGTGGTGCTACCTGTTGGAGGCACCCTCTGATCTCCTCACTCACATCCCAGATGCCAGCGCCGCCTGTTATGTAAAGTGATGTGACCTCCTGCCACCAGTGGCTGGGCGGGGCTCAGATTCTGTGCTTAGCATCTGAATGCAGCCTTGACTCCCAAGCTGGGTAGCCTTGGGAATATCAGACTCTTCTCTGAGAATCTGGGCCTCCTTACCTGTTAGGAGTATGGCCCCTGTCAAACCCCCACAGGTTTTGTGAGGATTGAAATCCTGTCCCTTATGTAAACAGGCTCTATAAATAAGAAAAGGCAACAAGAGATGGCAGGATACTCTTCTTACTCTCACCATTCCTTTCTGCCAGGGTTGTGTTGACGTTTCAGGCGTTTCTTCTTGTCAGGGAGAAAGATGTTCTAGAAATGTTTTAGAGTCTTGCTCAGACAGGAAAGAGAGCAGGCCAAGGAGCTGCTTTTGTTGTGTATTTTCTGCTCTGAATTGTATGGCAAGCTGGTTGGCAGAAAAACACTGACCCTTTTCTTCTCTGTCCCTGCTTTTTAAAGAAAGCTGAATGCATTTTATGCAACATTTAGAAAATGTTGAATTTAAACTTGGCACTTTAGTCAGTGACTTATCATTTGCTCAATTCAAAGAGAAGAGCGCTCGGCTGGTAAACCTATTTTCCTTATGTGACCTTTTTATTTTCAGCTTAGCTTTGAACAGAGAGGTAAGTGGGGCGTTCACTGTTCGTGAGCGCCAGTGCACACAGGGAACGGAGCTCCACAGGAGAGGAGATCTGGCTCAGATCCCCAGCTCTGGGCAGGGTTCTAAGATGTTTGCTTACCCTCTTAGAGCTTCAGCTTTCTTGTCTGGAAAGTTGAAAAAAAATAACAGTTTTACTTATTTTTATATATGGATCACATAAACAAATACGTAAAAGTATGGCAGAAGCTGTCAACTCCCTTATTCTTACATGAAGATCCAGCCTCATTTCTATATATCCTTCTATTTTAACAAGTGCCTGACAGTGGGCTGTGCACATGAAAGTGATTATGATCATCAAGAAGGGCTTATTTTTTTAGCTCTAAAGGGACACTGTTTAAAACTAACCATATGTGGATTGTGACTCTTAAAATTAACTAGACATCGTGGCCTGCGGAATGAGGAAGATGAAGCATAATAATTTTAAGCATAAAGTAAACATTTAGAAATTGCAGCTTTGAAGACTTAACTTTTAATATATCACACATATGGTATGTTTCCTAAGTACAGCAAAGGAACTAACCAGAGAAGAGGGGTATATACAGACACCAGCAGATCCCTTTATACCTAAAGAATAGGCTAGGGCTGGCCGAGTGGCGCNTCCCAAGCGAGTTCTTAACCATCGCACCACTCGGCAGGTCCCTGCCTTGTGGTTTTTAAAGATCACTCTGGCTGCTGCTGTTTTAGAGTAGACTGTAGAGATGCAAAGTGGAAGCAGTGAGGCCAGCTAAGAAGATACTGCAGTAATTCTTGCAAAAGATGACAGTTGCTTAGTCAGGGTGGGAGTATAGTAGTGATGATGAGTGGTTGAATTCCAGATATATTTTGAAGCTAGAACCAACAAGATTTGCTGATGTATTTGGGATGTACCGGAAAGGGAGGAATGAAAGATGACTTCCTAATTTTTAACCTGACCAGGTAGAATATTGGAATTTCCATTTACTGAGGTAAAGAAGGGAAAAACAGTTTTGTGGGGATTAGGAGTTTAATTTTGTACATATTAAGTTTGAGATGTTCATGAATCATCTAAGCAGATTGTCAAGTAGGAATTGGATGTATGGAGTCTGAAGTTGAAGTAGGCCCTACCTGCTGGAAAAACAACCTTGAGAGTTCAGCGCATTGATGTTATTTGAAGTCAATATGATGAGATTTCCCTAGAGAAGTGAGTGTAGCTGGAGAATAATAAAGAACCAAGGGTGGAGCCCTGGGGCCCTCCAGTGTTCAAAGCTCTGGTAGATGAGGACCAGCAAAGGAGAGAGTAATAAGGAGCAGCCTGTGAGGAAGGAGGAAAACTAAAGGTAAATGTTGTCTTGGAAGCCAAGTAAAGAAAGCATTTCAAAGAAAAGAGTCAAATAAGCTGATAGGTCAGATGCGATGAAGACTGAATTGACCATTGGCTGCTGCAAGGTAGAAATGATCAGTGACCTTGACAAGTAGCCACTTTGTTGGGGGAGGAGGTGCGTGGGGGAAATAATGCTTCCTCAACTAGGGATAAGGAGGTAGACTGCACAGTAATACCTCAGTGTTAATAGAGGCCCACATAGCTAGAGTTGGTGGCATTTCGAATCTGTAAATAGGCATCTCTCTCTGTTGAATTCTTGAGTATAAGTTCTTGGAGTATATTAGGGCTGGCCAACCTCTGCAAAAAGGTTTTGATTTAAAATGGAAAAGATGATCATACCTTGATCTTTTTATCTGTTTATTTTGCAAACTCAATTTGAAAGTTCCAAACAGTGCCTCCTCCTCCTTCCAGTTCTTTGGCCTCTTGCGGCCCAGACACAGTGGCAGGCTCCTGTGCAAACTCCACCTGCCTTTACATTCAGCTCCTGCTCTTTCCAGGAGAAAGAAACACACATTTGAGGTGCTTATTATATATC
>NW_017731445.1:3640448-3643389 GCF_001890085.2 Hipposideros armiger | reverse complement strand
GGCGCACCGTATAAGGTAAATGTAGGTAAGATTGAGAACTGATGTGTCCCTAACGTGTCCTCTGTGTAAAACTCTGACTTTTGACAAAGCCACCACCAGTTTAGAAATGGTTGGCGCTTCCCAGGGGCTACCTGAGGGAGGTCAGACCCACTCACATAAAGAAAGAGTTCACTCACTGCTCAGGCTACAAGCATATCCTGGATTTATAGCATGAGGAGTCTTCCTTTTGGAAAACTTGCATTCTAAGACTTAATTCTTTACATACCCTTGATTTTCAATTTATAATATAGCAGAGGTCACGAGGGGCTTACTCACACATACTAGGGATTGGGTGGAGTCGCAGGCCGAATGCTGTGACATCCCTGAGCCTCCGTGTTGGTGTTTAGGAAGAGGAACCAGAAAAGGAACTCAAGTCTCTGAACCGTGTGTTCTTTCTGCGAGTATATCCTGTGGTTTCCTCTTTCTTTCCCTTCCTTTTCTCACAAACTCTTATGTAACTCTTACAATGTCTGTAAGACAGTGTCCTGTGCACTTGATGGGGATAACTCATTCACTTCTCATAGTAGTATTACCCCATTTTTCAGACGAGGACACTGAGGCAGAGAGACAATGCCTGTGAAGTGGGGAGAAGACACTTCCCTGTGGCAGGTATAGAAACAGCCTGGTGATGACTTAATTTGTCAAAGGCCTCACTGGATAACAGTCTGGTATTCTCATATTTGAAATATTTTCAAGGAAGGGATAGCTGTGATTGGGATTGAGAATGTACTTGGAAGTGTCCTATCTGCTAGGAATAAAATTATGGATGCAATAGTATTTCTTATGCTGTAATGATAAAACTCCAGAACCTGCTCCCTCAGTATATGCATCATGCAGAAACACCCTCATCTGGGGGTGTCTTTCTGTAGTATATTGGTGTCCCAGCAAAAAAACCCACAAACCCCAAAACGAAAAGCAGCTTTAAAATGAAAACCACCAACTTATTAGGTGTGGTATTTACATTGCTATTCCCAAAGCTAAATATAAACTTTTAAAACACCTTTATGACTTGATTAACATAGTAAAGTCACTTTTAATTTTGTGGTTATATTTTAATTTTCTTTTTATAACAGGAAGGAGGTGCAGTACAAGTGTTAATATTTGTTGAAGGCAGACATTATAAAAATTAAATAACTAGTTATTAGCTTTGAAATTATAAGTACAAATAGAAACACAATCAACTACTTTTTTATAGTTCTTTTTTTCCCCTGTGGACATAGCTATTATTTTAAAATACAAAGTCTGTTGATTTTCCCCAGATAATTTTTGAGACAGTATTTTACGCTCTACTTAGCCTGTCAATGGCTTATTATGAGATGACTTTTACATCTTTACTTACATTTTAAAAACTAAGTTCAATCTCCAGGGCATCTTTGCAGGGGTTTTCCTTTGGGCTAAAGATTACAGTCTGCAGCAGGATACAGACAGCGAGCTCTGGACAGTATACTTTTAGGAACTCGTTAAGTGGCCTGACAGAACCAGGTTGAACATAGTGATTAGAAAACATCGCTTACCCGTGTTTCAGTGCTAATTTTATCTTGATGGGATTCAGGTGTGACGTTGAGTCCCCTACCTGCCCGCTCAGTACAGGGACCCCAGTCTGTTGTGGCACATCACACATCATCAGGTTTGCTGTATCTGTTACTCATTCAGTAACCATTTATATTTACAAATCCTGAGAAGGCAGTGCCCATGTGAGCAGTAACTTGGACCTGACAGTATCCACTCTGATCAGAGCATCCAACATCCTCACACATGGGATTTCCTTATTTGCATCTGACTTGAGCACATTGGGCCTTAGCAACGTTTTCCCGGCTTGGTATGGAGTAACTCAGGAGTTGATTTTCTCTGCTCGGCTTCTCAGAGGCAAGGCCCAGGCCAAGTACAACTTGAATAACCTTCAGGAAAACTGTGCTGTCCTTCTGTCGGAGGCTGTCTTTGAAAATTGCCTCCAGAGTTAGTGAGCAGGAACAGTTAAGATTTACAAACAATGATGAAGCTTGTCATGCATCTTTCACCATTCATCATCCAGGTGCCGTGCCTGGGCGGTGAAGTGTTCTTCATAAAAACCAGCTCAGTGTGAAATACACCTCGCTGCAATGTTTACTGCTCTGAAGCTCGTCAGAGGCCCTTTATAGTAAATCCAGATTGCGATGTGACATTACAGTATATCATTGCCCAGCGCGGTGGGGTTTACACTGGGAATGAGTGCAGTGCACACCAGATGAGGTGTCCAAACTGAGTTATGTCAGAATTTGGCTGTTATATGGGGATAGCTTTTGTTTTCCGAACACTGAAAGTTAGCTTTATATGTATTTATATTTATATATAGGCATATACTTCCCATCTTGCACATATACACGGGTATACAATATATGCTGAGGTCAGGTTCCAACTGGGCCTCTGCTATAAAGGATGGCGACTGGCTTTTATGTACCTTCCAGCTGTTGTTCGTCGAAATGGGCATAAACGGAGTCTTGTAGGGGAACTAGAGTCGATGGTTATTTCATCACAGAAGTGGGTTGGATTTTGCTATGCGTAAAGTGGTCATATGTACTTTCCTTTTTTGCAAAGCCAAGGACCCCTCTCTTTTGGGATTATCGTGGTGCACTGGAATGATCCCTCAGACCTGGGGGAAGGAGGAGAAACCCCATAGGACTGTCCCCCTGGCTGTTAAGCAGCTTGCCTGTCGTGCTGAGCACGTGCACGTGGAGGGGTCTCTGAAGTCAGATGCTTATTTATTGTTTTTTTTTTAGAGAGTATCAAAATCCTAGTGCTGCCTCTGTTATCTTGAAAGATGCTGCTTCCAAGAGACTTATGGTGTTTTAGCTTAAATCTGCAAAATAAAAGAGCACACTGAATTTATTGCATGATCCGGTTTATTTACATTCACCCTAAAAGC
>NW_017731445.1:3632533-3638179 GCF_001890085.2 Hipposideros armiger | reverse complement strand
CACGTGACTATGTCTGTAAGGAGTAGAATCTACTCTGTGAAATGAGAGAAATGCGGTAGTGTGGACATTGAGCAAGCCGGATTGTGTTCTTGTCCCGCGTTATGCCAATACTAGTTACGCTGCTAGGATTACCATAATACAATATCACAGGCTGGGTGGCTTCAAAAAAGGGAATTGGTTTCCTCACAGTTCTGGAAGTTAGAAGTGTGAGATCAAGTTACCGTCAGGGTTGGTTTCTCTCTCCTTTCACCTGTGTGCAGAGAGAGAGGGCGGGAGAGGGAGGGCGGGAGAGCTCTGATCTCTCTTCCTCTTCTTATGAGAACACTGGTTCTGTCAGATGAGGGCTCTGCCCTTAAGACCTCATTTATCTCCCTAAATGTCTTATCTCTAAATACAGTTACATTGGAGGCTTGGGTTCCAACATATTGATTTTGGGAGGGACACAGTTCAGTCCGTAAGACTATTGAAGGGTTTAATGTCTCTACCTGTCTCCTCTTCGTGATGAGGTTCTTGGTGATAGGAGAAGGATGCTGAGATGTGGTGGGTCAGTGTGTGTAGAATGAATGGAGTAGCTTTCCTGGTCTAACGCCTGGCATGTGCTGACCACTCACTCACCTCCCTCACCGACCGACATGCCAGGCTCAGCCTGTGGCAAGCCCTCATCTGCAGGTCGGGTCCCCAGAGCAGGGGTGTTTTTCAGAGATGGAGAGCAGCATGGGTAAGCACACCCCAGTCACGCAGAGCACTTTCCCCCAGATTTTTCTATTCTTTCCCCCCCTGGAATTTGGTTTCTTCTTTTTTTCCTCTCTGAATTTGGGGAAAGAATTTCCAGTTACTTGACACCTTTGCCTTTGAAGTGCGTGCTCTGTGTAAACCTTGAACAATTTACTCTGATATACAGCTACAAATTAGGATCTTTGCCACTTTTCCTGACATATGTCAGGGAACTAGGGCCTTCCCACATAGGGAAATGAATGAGAGAGAATGCATTGCTTCCAGATGTTACTGTGAACCAATGCCAAGGTTACTTCACAATAAACTTATCATGGTTAGCATTCATGACCTAGCTAATGTTCATTACAGATCAGCCAAATATAAAAAATAACCTTTTACTCTATGAAGCAGTTTGACACATCCCATTTTGTTTAATGCTAACTACAATCTTATTGGAGAGTCAGAGTTTTTTCCTCCTGACCCCAACCGATTCTGATACCAACTGGGTGTCCTGTAATTCCATTCAGTTCTCACATGAACTACCCAGTTAGCCCAGACCCCATAGGTTAAGAGCTCAGACTCATGGACTGCCCCCACTTCAGACACTATACAAATGGGGTGCCCAGGCCACCCACATTTTTGCTCAGCCCACTACAAATGTGAGGGTCCTCACAATCCCCGCTCAGGTTTGATAATTCACAAGAATGCTCATAGAACTTGGGAAAGCACTTTACTTACTATTGCTGGTTGTTATAAAGGCTATAACTCAGGATAGAGAAATGGGAGTGATACATGGCACAAGGTATGGGGAGCCCCCTCCCAGCACCTTGGTGTGTTCACCAACTTGGAAGCTCTGCAAACCCTGTCGTTAAGAGGTTTTTCTAGAGGCTTCATCACTAGGCGCCATTTATTAAATCATTGGCAATTGGTGATTAGCTCAATCTTCAGTCCTTCTCCTCCCTCCTGGATGTTAGGGGGGGATAGGGCTGGACGTTCCAAGCTTCTAATTATGGCTGGATCTTTCTGGCACTCAGCCCCCATCCTAAAGCTGTCTGGGGGTCCACCAAGGGTCACCTCATCAGGACTAAAGAGGCTCGTTCTTATCACCCTTATCACTCAGGAAATTCCAAGAATTTTAGGAGCTCTGTGCCAGGAACCAGGGACAAAGACCAAATATCTTTCTATGAATCCACAAATAAGTAGAGCCACAATCACTGACCCTATTTTAGAGCAGAGTTAATCACTGAATAGAGAGAATAGGTGACACGGCTGGTAGTGGAGCTGGATGGACTTCTCTCTTCTGACTTGATGTCTGTCTAGGACCGTTTCCAACCTCAGATTGTCACACCAACATTGAAACGCTTATCTTTAGCCTGTCTTAGACCTGTACAGGAGCTACCAGACACATAGGGTTATTTGAATTTAAATTAATTGAAATTAAAAATCCAGTTCCTGGGGTGACTGGTTAGCTCTGTTGGTTAGAGCGTGGTCTAATAACACCAAGGTTGCCAGTTTGATCCCCACATGGGCCACTGTGAGCTGCGCCCTCCCTAAAAGAGTCAACTGTGCCATTGTGGCATGAAAGCAACGTGTAACCAATGACCATGGCTGTTCCCCAGTAAAATTTTTTTTTTTAAGATTTTTATTGGGGATTTTGGGGGATGGGAACAGCGCTGGGGAATTGGGGGAAGGGGAACAGACAAGTTGCTGTTGTTTTTTGTTCTTCAGTCTAGTTGTGGAGGCGGTCGCCCCACTGGCCCAAGTTGGCACCATCATTGCGCTCTTCCCGGGTGAGGCAGATCAGTCGCCGGCTTCTGGACGGCCGCTCACTGCNCCCCTACCTGCCCGCTCAGTACAGGGACCCCAGTCTGTTGTGGCACATCACACATCATCAGGTTTGCTGTATCTGTTACTCATTCAGTAACCATTTATATTTACAAATCCTGAGAAGGCAGTGCCCACGTGAGCAGTAACTTGGACCTGACAGTATCCACTCTGATCAGAGCATCCAACATCCTCACACATGGGATTTCCTTATTTGCATCTGACTTGAGCACATTGGGCCTTAGCAACGTTTTCCCGGCTTGGTATGGAGTAACTCAGGAGTTGATTTTCTCTGCTCGGCTTCTCAGAGGCAAGGCCCAGGCCAAGTACAACTTGAATAACCTTCAGGAAAACTGTGCTGTCCTTCTGTCGGAGGCTGTCTTTGAAAATTGCCTCCAGAGTTAGTGAGCAGGAACAGTTAAGATTTACAAACAATGATGAAGCTTGTCATGCATCTTTCACCATTCATCATCCAGGTGCCGTGCCTGGGCGGTGAAGTGTTCTTCATAAAAACCAGCTCAGTGTGAAATACACCTCGCTGCAATGTTTACTGCTCTGAAGCTCGTCAGAGGCCCTTTATAGTAAATCCAGATTGCGATGTGACATTACAGTATATCATTGCCCAGCGCGGTGGGGTTTACACTGGGAATGAGTGCAGTGCACACCAGATGAGGTGTCCAAACTGAGTTATGTCAGAATTTGGCTGTTATATGGGGATAGCTTTTGTTTTCCGAACACTGAAAGTTAGCTTTATATGTATTTATATTTATATATAGGCATATACTTCCCATCTTGCACATATACACGGGTATACAATATATGCTGAGGTCAGGTTCCAACTGGGCCTCTGCTATAAAGGATGGCGACTGGCTTTTATGTACCTTCCAGCTGTTGTTCGTCGAAATGGGCATAAACGGAGTCTTGTAGGGGAACTAGAGTCGATGGTTATTTCATCACAGAAGTGGGTTGGATTTTGCTATGCGTAAAGTGGTCATATGTACTTTCCTTTTTTGCAAAGCCAAGGACCCCTCTCTTTTGGGATTATCGTGGTGCACTGGAATGATCCCTCAGACCTGGGGGAAGGAGGAGAAACCCCATAGGACTGTCCCCCTGGCTGTTAAGCAGCTTGCCTGTCGTGCTGAGCACGTGCACGTGGAGGGGTCTCTGAAGTCAGATGCTTATTTATTGTTTTTTTTTTAGAGAGTATCAAAATCCTAGTGCTGCCTCTGTTATCTTGAAAGATGCTGCTTCCAAGAGACTTATGGTGTTTTAGCTTAAATCTGCAAAATAAAAGAGCACACTGAATTTATTGCATGATCCGGTTTATTTACATTCACCCTAAAAGCACCAATATTAAAAATGAGCTGCGTAAAAAAATAATATTCACAGATAACAGCAGGCCCTAGCAATCCCATGATCACCTTCTAACACATGTTTTAAAATCCTTTTTTCAGTGTAGAAGGATTGTTATGAGAACCATTCTGTGGTCTTTACACATCTGGTGCTACACTGAATCCAGAGACTCCCCCCATTTACACCAAGCCTAGGGTAGGGGTTCCCCCCACTCCAAATGCAGAGGTGAACATAACCCTTCCTCCACGGCCCTCTGCTATTCTTGTGGCTGTGTTTCCTCTTAGTTGCAGTGTCGTCTCACTGTAGATGGATAAATGGTGCCACAGCCGAGTTCCCTGAAGCAGCACAGGAAACAATTGCAGGTGTGAGGTACTGGCCTCTAGGGGTGGCGCAGGGACCGGAAGCCTTCCATTGGCCCTTGCGCCCCCAGAGGAAGAGAATAGCCCCCAGTCAGCCCAATGTAATCACTGCATTAGGGCTGCGAGATCAAACGCAGGATGGCCAGCTAAAGTTAAATTTCAGATAAACCACAAAAATTATTTTAATATAAGCCTGTGCCGATACTAAAAATTATTTGTAGTTTCCAAAATAGTTTCCGAAATTTAAATTTAATTCAGCATCCTGTATTTTTATTTGCTAAACCTGGCAACCTTATACTTCATCCAAGTCTTCTCTGAACCACAGTTTTAGGGCCCTGAGGTAGAAAGCAAAAATGAAAAGTGGATAGAGGAAAGCAATACTTTCTTTCAGCATATTCAGCAGTTTTAAGAGTTGTTTCACTTATATTTTTACAAAAATAGTACAAGAGGCGGTGCTGGTCATGCTTGGAACAGTTTCCTATTTGGGCTGAAACCATTCATGGGTTCCTTAGTAAAAAGTTTCTGGGTTATCATTTATCCTCGCACATATTAACTGTATTGTTTCTTCCTCTGTTTAGGTAATTCATAGGTGCAGACATTTCTTTTTTCGTATTTTACAGGTTAACTCCATTAACATAACAGCAAATAAAAATGAACCCACTGACTCTCAGAATCAAAATGGAAATTTATCCTTTTTTGCACATTGGGTTCAGTTGTCCCCTCGTAGCTTTTTCAGCCATGACAGTGGCCCTTGAAGTGCTCCAACAGGACCAGTTCTTCTGTCTCTTTCTTGAAGCCCCCTCTCCCCCCCCACAGCATATAAATTGATGGTTAGTCAATAAACAAGTAATAAATTCATTAAGTGCCAATTATGAGTCTGTGGCCTTAGCATTACACCTAGGAGATGAACCATGGCAGAGAGCATGCAGCCGTGATCCCTAAGTATCAGCAGATCTTGGGGACACATGCCCTCCCTTCCTGTCACAGAGCAGCCTAGCTGCCTCGCCTCTACAGGGTGTGCAAGGGAATAGCCCTGTGCCCAGCTGTCTTGCTCTTATTCAAGACTTGGGTGAGGTCTCCACTGTCAACCTAAGGGAGAGAGTTTCCATCTCAAGTTAGAGAAACCAAGGTCACAGCCAAATTGTGATTTGGATCGATGTTTCCAAATAACCAGCCCTTTCCAGGCATGCTTCACATTTGTTACTTATCTGGTTATAGAGGTGGGATGGGCTTGATTGATTTGTTTGTTTGTTCTTAACAGTTTTATTGATACGTAATTCACATACCATAAAATTCACCCCATGAAAGCATACAGTTCAGTGGTTTTTAGTATACTGACGAAGTTGTGCAACCATTATCACTGTCCAATTCTAGAATATTTCCCTCCCCGAAAAGA
>NW_017731445.1:3617325-3629423 GCF_001890085.2 Hipposideros armiger | reverse complement strand
TCCCAAGCCAGTTCTTAACCATCGCGCCACTCGGCCGGCCCCCCAGTAAAATTTTTTTAAAAATCCAATTCCTCAGTCACACTAGCCACATTTCAAGTGCTCAGTTGTAGCCACATGTGGTGTGACTACCATCCTGGATAGAGCATAAAAGAACATTTCCTCGCAGGCAGTTCTGTTGGACCACGTTATGCAGACACGTAGGTGAAGACTATTTTGTTACAGACTTTTAGAGTGACAAGAAGGGGAAGCACAGTGTTGAAGCTAAGACAAAGGAGCGACAGTACCATAAGTTCAGCAAGCACCACTGCAAAAGTCTTACTTTTGTGGAAACATCAGCCCTTATTCAAAGAACCTTTCAGGTTGAGGAGGACTAGTTTAGAATGGACTAATTGGAGGCTGATAAACGAGAATTGGTCTTTGCATCTAACTGTGGTGTGTTTTTTGTTGTTGTTGTTTTTTAATAGCAGTTGGAAGTGAGTGAGTAAACTAGAATTTGGTTGATCTCAGTCCAGGAATGATAGTACTTGCCCAGAGTGGACCCCTGTTTAGGTCTTTGATCCACTTTGAGTTCATTTTCATAGGTGGTGTAAAGTGAGGGTCCAACTTCAGTTTTTTGCATGTGGATATCCAGTCTTCCCAGCACCATTTATTGAAAACATGGTCCTTTCCCCCATGGAGTGGCCTTGGCAACAAGAGGGGAGTGTGGCAGAAGGGCCATAGTTGGATACTTGCCTGTGGCCTTTTCTGTGGTCCTCGGGGGACGTGGACTCTGCAGCACAGGCCTAGAAGGTGCCCGCTGATGATTCACCCGGATCTCGGTGGTGAATAGATTTTCTCAGTTATTTTTTACTTTTGTTTACTTGTCTCTCCCTCCTGTCTCAGCTGTATCTTTTCCCCACGCCTTACAGTTCTGAAATCAAGGAGAACAGGATAACAGAGGAAGGGAACCCTTCCCAAATCAGGATCATAGGAGAGCCGTGAGAAGAGGAGTGTGTGTAAAAGACGACACGATGGCTGACTTTCCATTTTTCGATGGCTGACTTTCCATTTTTCTAAGTGGAAGTTTTTCTAACAGAAAGTGACAAATGTTGATATTTAAAATACTCAGCTTTTAAGGGTCCTCTGAAGGTGCTTATGTATAGGAGGTGGCAGAACCTCCTTAGGTGAGCCCCCAAGGAAATCCCTAGAGTGATATTCCTAAGGAAACAGAAGACTGGACCTAAGAGCTGATGAGCAGAGAGGAGCAGACGATGAAGCCTGCTTGCCTGGCTGCAGCCTGAAGTTGTCAATCACCCCTTAATGCTTACAGAAGCGAAAAGTCAATGTGTAGTTGTTTTAATTTGACACACTCTTGGGTTGAGAGTGGAATCGCTGGAGGGGACAGTTAAGTGGCCGTGCTCCTCGTCAGCTCCTCTGGGTCTGACTGCTGTGCTAAGCCCTTTCCTGATGAGCGATAGATTGGGTTAAATACCTGCGTAATTGCTCCTTCCGCAAGCTGGCCTTGCAGTGCCTTGTACTACATTTCTATCAGCACTTGCCTGAGGCTGTTGGGGTTTATGCAGCAAAGAGAGTCAGTCCGTATGTTCATTTTCATGAATCAATGTCGTTTTTTGAAAAGCAGTTGTTACAGCACTAAGTGGACTGAAATAAATTGCACCCCCTCCAGACCCACTGGAGTAAATTAGAACTGTTTATATCCATCCACGAGGTCTTTTGAGTATAAATGACTTGTTTACTTATCAAACGAAATGTTTGTCTCCAGGAAATGGAGGCAGATGATTTGCTCATTTTTTAATCCTGTGAATTGTACTTTGCTGCTGTTAAACCAGAGAGGAAATTCTGTGTTTTATTAGGTAGGAAAGCCATGCACCCCGCCCCCCATGACATTATCCCAAAGTCATTTGCAAGGCTGGAGACACTTGATTGTAGTTACAGCAACTCTGGGTATCAACTTTGTCTTAAACCCCTACTTAATATGTGCCTGTAATGCACTGAGCTCCAAAGAGTGTGGTTTCTTGCCTCATAAGTTCTAAGAAAGAAACTAAATTTTGGAATATGTGTTTCTCCTATGGATTGCTTGACTCTCTTCTTTATGAAGGATGTGTGCTACCTGATACTTACCTACTGTAAAACCTTGGATTGCGAGTAACTTGGTTTGCGAGTGTTCCGCAAGACAAGCAAACATTTCTTTAGGTTGGTGCAAAAGTAATAGCTGTTTTTGCCATTACTCGTAAGTAATGGCAAAAACAGCTATTACTTTTGCACCAACCTAATAATACATTTTAACTTGGTAAACGAGCGATGTCTTGCAATATGAGTAGTTTGTTTCCGGAACGAATTATGCTCACAAACTGAGGTATTACCGTACTTTGGTTGTTGAGAGAAAACTGTTGAAATGGCCGCATTCATTCCTTTTGCAAATTCAAGTGACCAGTAGCCCAATCCTTTGTGGTTGGGATGCAGATATTGCAGTTTGGTTGTGGTGGCTCTATTATTAGGAAACACCTGTTTCATATTTAGTACTAGCTAAAAGAACTATCTCATGATTTTCTTTTCCTTCTTTTTGGTTGGGCCACTGTCTTCTTTCATTTATCTTTTCCATCGGGCATACTAGACCATATTAATAATCTCTCTCAGTGAAGCACTAATAATCTTGTATTTTTATTATTTTTTTTCTTATGCTAAATATCTGTAACACAATTTGCCATTTTAACCACTTTTAATTGTAGGATTTAGTGGCAGTAAGTGCATTTTTAATGTCATGTAACCATCTAAGGTTACTCTGAAGGTCTAAGGCAATCATTGACCTGTGAGATAATGGGGTGGTGGGGTTGTCCATTCCAGGTAACCTTCTGACCCACCCTTTCCCTTCACTGGTTGAGCTGCCTCACCCCACAGCATTCCAGGGCTACCTCCAGGGTACCGGTCACACCCCATTCGTCCCTTATGTACCCTTGTCCCTAGGAATCTTTTTTGTTTCCACAACTGCTGTATCCTGACCTTGCCTCTGCTCATCTTATGTGTGACCAGCATCTCCGTTTCCAAGGTGACCACAGTGCCTACTCTACATCGGGCCACTAGGATGTCCTTTTAACTCTCTGCCCGTTCTTGTTGAACTTGACTCCTAGGTTGTACCATGTGCCAGGAACAATCTTTACTCCCTACTTGGTGTTCCCAACTTCCCTCATTTGCCAAGTCCTCTTTAGTTAGCCAGCTCTGAAGTTCCCATATCATGATGTTTTCCAAAATGAATTAGAATAACAGGGTTAGTTTTCCCTGGTCCTGCTGTTTCAAAAATGGAACTTTTCTGTATATACTGAAAATAGTTAAGTCCTATTTTCTAGTATATATTCTTTTTCTTCATTCATTCTTTGAACTTTATCATTTCTTTATTGGCACTTATATAGACCACAACTGCAGAAGGCTTTGCGTTGCTCTTTGTGTAATACCTAGTTCAATGCTTCATACAAAGTTATTTTTATCATTATTTGTAAAAATAATTGCTTTTTGAAAAAAAAAAGCAATATACAAATATATGGTGATGGAAGGAGAACTGGCTCTGGGTGGTGAACACACAATGTGATATATAGATGATGTATTACAGAATTGTACACTTGAAACCTATGTAACTTTACTAACAATTGTCACCCCAATAAACTTTAGTTAAAAAAAGCAATACAAACTCATTGGGGGGACAATACAGAAATATATTTGTACTAGAAATTACATAATGAAGTTTTATAATTTCTTTCATATAGATATTACATATTTTGTGTTTCTTTCCTCCCCAGTGCATGTTATGATAATACACATTAATACCTGTAAGATTGGACATTATATTTATGTCAGATGTCTTTTTGGCATCCATCAAAATGACCATGTGACTATTCAGTTTTAATGTCGTTAAGTCGCTCGCATTAATGGATTTCCTAATGTAGAACCATCCTTGTATTCTTGGAATAAATCCTCCTTGGTCATGAGGCATTCTCTTTTTAGTACATGTCTGGATCCAATTTCCCTGTATTTATTTAGGACATTTGGATTTTTAGCCATAGTGAACTTGGCCTTCTTTCTTTTTTTGTGATATTCTTATCATGTTTTTGTATCATGGTTATAATAAGCTCATAGGATGAAACAGAAGTCATTTATCTTCCTTTATTCTTTGGAGAAATTTAAATGTGTAGGAATAATCATCTCTTTGTGTTTGAATGACATTTCCCATAAAACCATCTAGGCCTGGGTCCTTTTCAGATGGGGGGAGTAAGTCTTGATTGACTTTTCTGTTTATTTTATGGTCATCTATTTAATGAGCGCCACTTCTCACTTAATTTTGGCAGTTTGTTTTTATTGGAAGAGAACTATCCATTTCGCTTTTATTTTCAAACTTAATGGTAAAAGTCACAGTGATCTCTTAAATTTTTGAAAACACTATACCTGTGGTTATATACACTTTCTCATGTTTAATGTTTTTCTCTTTACGCTTTTGTTGTGTGTTCATAGATTTTCCACAGGTTGGTTGGTTTTATTGATCATTTCATAGCACCATTATATGAGTTATTTGTTCATATGTAGGTTTTGGTTGACATAACTTATTAAGTTGTTCTTAATGAGATTTTTGAAATTCTTTATTTCTATATTTTTCTTTCAGTTCCCACGAAAAAAAGTGAGTATTTGTAGTAATAAAGCCAACTGGCTTAAAGAAGTTTCTCCCCCAAATAATGTAGCAAAGCGGGAATTAAACTCAGATCTAATTTTTAAAGCTCCCTCTACACCCCTCCCCCACCCCCAGCATTATGCTCCTTGGTGAGGTATAAAGTATGTCTATTTCTTAGTTTGGGTTCTACTTAAAAGCAGAACTCAAGACAACAAGGACTCCTGTGCTTTAGTGTAGTAATTCCAAGGAGGAAGAGTGAGGGAAGGAGGAAAAGCCAACATAAAGTTGTGTCATTGGAGTCAACTGCAGACAGCTACCGGTGTTAGTTCTGGAAGCTCTGAGGAGCTCCTAGAAAGCCTCAAATTCTCCACCTGAGGATAGAGCAGAAGAAGCATTTATCCGTGAGTCCCCACCCCCTTTGGCTGAGGTTTTAAGGCCCCTCACTTCTGAGTTGCACATGCGTGCTTGAAGAAGGATCGTGTATCCTTCTTCATCAGAGAAGCTCTGGGGCAGGAAGTAAGTAGCCCACGGTCCACTCTTGATGCAAGATGCTGTCACAAGGAGGTGTGTTGACGCCTGCACAGAGGTGTTTGCCAGTAGGATGTGAGTCTGGCACTAGAGGCATCTGGTACAGCCTGTTTATAGGAATGTCATTTGAACTCACATATGACAGTGCATTTCCCCAACTCTCTTTTCCATGAAAGTAACACATAGCCACCTAACACTCAGGACCTGGATTTTGACTATCTGAATTATTTTTATTCCCTTGAAGTCTGAAAGACATTGGTATGGTGGAATATATGGTCTACTTCCAAATGGACTTCTTTTTCGGAACGTCAGCCATAGAAAGGGGACTAGGAGAACTGGTTGGAGATCCACCAGCAGATTCCAACTTACTGATGAAGTACCCTATTCTAGACAAGATTTATTTTGGTGAGAAAGGCAGTCAAAGCACCAGGAGAAAGAAGCTATTTTTACCCTTTTCTTAACCAAAATATTTCTATTTAAAGAAAATAGGAATTTAAAGTGACCCTTCAGACAGTATGGTTGGCTTTGGGCTTAAGCACTGATGCTCAGTCAAATTACTTTATTTTTTTTCCTATTGGGGGGAGGCACCATTGCCTAACAGTTCAGCGCATTGAGTGTGGTGTCTCCCAGACCTGCGTCGTCACTTAGTGCTACATGATCTTGGGCAAAGTGTCTTCCTCTCCCTGAACCTTAGTTTTCCCATCTGTGAGTTGGAGGTTATAGTATGCATTTCATTAGGGTTTTTTTTAGTGTGAATTAAGTAAAGTAATATGACACATGGTTAGAGCTTAATAACTTGTACTTACTTTTATCAGTTTTTTGAGGAATTCCACGATCTTCTTAATTGTATATTCCTCACTGATATTGTGCCTGCCAACTCCTTAGAAAGAATACAGTTCAAAGTGTTCCAGGCAGGACCAATTCCAGGCAAGAAACAGAATGATTAGTAGGGTTGGACTTTTGTCATTTCCCCTCCATCGTTCTCACACAATAAGGGCACATACACACATAGGACTTTTTCTTACTTCTGATAGCCTGCTTTCCTCTTCTCTTCTTTTCAGAAAAAAAGCAATTTGATAAATAACATGGTAAAATAATATTGATTTTATGTCTTAGACCTCCTGATTATTTGCATTTTAAAAGGACATCAGTGTTTATTCTGAATAAATGAATCTTTAATAGTGAAATTTCAGATATTTTGGTCCTTGGGTGGCAGGCATATTTTAAGGACAGAATCTCTTATCCCCTGAATCTCAAATCACTCTTTTATAAGGAACCACCACTTTTGTGTACGCGGAGCCAAGCCTGATTCAAGCATCTTGGTTTTTGAACTGCTTTTAATTTCACTTCATTCCAAATATCATATTCTTGTACCTATTATAATATCCACACTTATAACAACAGGCTATGTGTCATAAAATATTACTATTCTATAATGTTTCAAACATAGACAGTACAGTATATTTTTATTGTAAATGCTTTGGAAGGTACATGACTACTTTCTAAGTTAACAAGATAATTTAGTAAATCTAGTTGCCTAAAGTGCACATCCCCAAATGACTAACCTAACTTGCGGAATTGTGCAGACCTCTGTTGGGTAAAGACCTGCTGTATTGTAACAAATTGGCACCAATAATGAAATGCAATGCAAATTTTATCAGCAAGTTAGATATTTGGCAAAGTATCATTTTCAAAAATCAAAATATTGTTAAGTGGTTCACATTAACAATATAACTAGACTCTAGTTAATGTTTTTTTCTTTCATAATAGTTTACAATCATCCATTTCATACTTCCATCGAGATGAAACTTGCTATATACAGCTAACATTTGTACTTTATTCATCTAAAAAAATACCTATAAGTCAGAGATTTATAAGAGAGCAGTTAAAAATAACTTTGGGAAGCTGTGGTTTTTCAGAACATGTTTCTGCGCATACAGTTAAAATAACTTTTTTCTCAAACAAACAGAACACCGTTTTTATTTTCTCTGATACGGTGTTTTTTTAATACACGTACTTTTTTTTCATCTGTTGCAATCTTGGTGTGTGTACTGTTTTGTGACCTATTTTTTCCTCATTTATTTTGACAGTTGCCTCAAGAGCTAAAACTCTTACTGTACGTCATGTCAAACTTGCTACGAAATCACATGCAGACGCGTTTCTGTAGAAGTACGTAGTTTGCTTGGCTTTTAGCAGAGTGAACATATTGTTGCTCAAGTGTACTTTTTTTAATCAACAGTTAGTTATAGTCTTTCATGTTGGCACATGGGGGGTCTACTTTATTTTTTTTAACTGGTACTTAGGATCCACAGTTTAGATGGATCATAGTTTATTGGTTAATTTTGTTACTTATTGAAAATCATATTTTAAACAAATGCTTCGGTCTCTTTCTACACATGTGCTGGTATTTTTCTGGGGAGACGCTAAGAAGGAGCATTTCAAAGAAAGCCTGCTTTAGATTATGTTAAATACTACCAAATTAACCCCAAGAGCTGTTCCTGATTACATTCCTACCAGCAGTGTATGAAAGCATCGCTTTCCCCAAATTTTTGCTAATGTGATATTATTGAACATCTACATTTTTGTCTATTTGATGGGTGGCATTTGGAGTCTAGCAGTAGTTTTTGTTTCCATCAGAGACAAAAACTACTGTTTTGTACCTTTTGAGTGGCTTGGAAATATGGGAGGTGCCCGCGGGCAGTGTCTGAGATGCCAGGGGATGACCATTTCATCTGCCACTGTTCCCTCCTCTCCTGCAGGAAAATACTAGCCGGGTCACAGGTTACGAGGCAGTTTCCTCCAACATAGTCTGTCTCTGCCTAACCGCCAGCTTGCACCGATCCCAGTCAATCTCCACATAAAAATAACCAGCTCATGTATAAGCAGAGGTGCTTGTAAAGACCCTAGCGATTTTCATCCCCTGTAGCTGCTTTCTCGTTACCAGAGGATCTAATCTAATAGAAGATAGTCCATCAAACAGAAAGGAGAAGGTGATTACACCTGCTTTCTTGTTGACATAGTGTGGAGACAACTATGTTTTTAGTGTGGCTAAAAATGTGCAATTGCCTTTGCAGGAAAGGTGAGGGATGTGTGCTCTCTGTGCTAAAGGGTGTACGACCAGGTCTGCAGGGTCACACTGGACAATAGCCGAGATTCACACAGAGAGCAGGGACTGACACCCTGCCAAGGACTGCTTTCATAGACTTGAGCCAACCCCGATACTGAAGAACCACTAGTGTTAGGAAATTCATTGTGAAAAGTTAGCTCATGATCTGATTTCCACCAGGTCATCATATCATGATTTGTGAGGCAGAGAGCTGTCACATGTCACTGAAGCTACTTTTGTACAGCAGCACAAAGACGGAGGAATCGAACCGCCTCCCGTTTTAAGTGCTAAATCCCAGTTGTTGGAAAGAGCTTAGTCCATTATTGACAGAAAACGTTAATGCCTCTATCAGGGAAGAAGAGATCTTCATTTCTTGCTTTGGAAGTAATCATCTGACGCTAAATTACCCAGCTCTGTTCTGTACTTCATTAATTCTAACTTTAGTGCAGGCACTTAAACCTTTGGCGCTTAAAAGAAATGGAAATTTGAGGAAATTGTAATGCAGTGAGAAATCATAATATACAAAAAATGTTATTTCTGGGAGAAAAGTTAGAAGCTATTGAGCTCAACCCCCTCACTTTTATAGTTGTGGAAACTGAGGCCCCAAACATGGCTTGCCCCAGAGACAGGATGGTTAGTCTTAAAGACAAACACCACATGAATCCAGGAGTTTATTGTTCTCTGCGCGGTTTCCTGACTCTGGCTTTGGATTTGAACCGGACTCGGTGTTAGCTTCATTGATAGATAGATTTTTCCTGCTGGTGGCCCCGGTCAGGCACCGTGGCGTTTCTGTTAGATGTATCAGGAGCCCTTGATACTGATGGCCGGGAGGTGCTGGAGCCTGCTGGGGTGAATTGGTTCATTTTTCACTGTCTCCATCCTGACTTCATGGAAGGTCGCATGAGGTAGAATACAGTAATTACTTAATCTACTCTGAAAGCTCACCTGTGTGGATTTGCTCCGGACTCAGCCCTCTTATGCCTCTTGGGGAGCATGACGGTGAGTGTGAGGCCTATGGGGTGGGTCCTGCCTCGATGTCTACCCACCCCCTGCTTGCTTCATCCCTGCCCTCCTTTCTCTTGTACTTTGCTGAACAGTGCACGTCATCATTATCTTAAATCGATGAAGGGAAATGCAAAGCTTTTACATCACGAAGGGTCTTTTTGTCCCCTGTCCTCTTTTCTCCCCAGGCACATGGAACTTGGGAAAATTAAGATCCTCTGAACACTCTTTTTTGATATCTCGATGTCTGGTAGCTCTCTACTTCCCAGATCCTATGGTTGTATTTCAGACTCTCCTGCTAGATGCTCAGGAGTCTTGGTACAAGCCGGCATCCTCTCCACTGCCCAGGAAAGCCCGTCCCTTCCCTGTGTTCTGCTGTTTCAGGGCTCAGAAGGCTCTGCAGCAAGAGGTTGCTTTTGAAGAGAATGCAGAGCTCTGCCACGTGACTCCCACTTTGTTTTCTGAAAACACCCAGAACCTGGTAGTCTGCAAACAGATATGTTGTCCCCAACCCTTCACTCTACCAAATCCCATGATGGGTCCTGCAGTCTTTTCTGCTTGGAAAGTAGATTTAGAAGATGTGGGAATTGAGGTCCCTTAGGTAGCCACTTACCTGGATTTGTTTTCAAAAGGCAAGCCTGCAACTCAGGGAATGCTTGGACTTCAGAGTTGTCTTTTTCAGCAAAATTGTGGCTTTCTAGAGAGGAACTCAGGCAGCAGATCTGCTAATGTGCAGAAGAGCAGAGGGCTCCCTGGGAGGTGTCACAAGTTGGCAGGGTGAGAGTCAAACCAGCAAACCTATCGTAATATACTGTCGTCTCATGGTGGACAGGCCCCAGGTTCAAGTCCGGAGGACATACTCTGATACTCAGCACTTGTGTAATTTTGGATATTAATCACCCTCTCTAAGCCTCAACTTTTTAAATCTGTCAAATGAGGATATTATTACCTATCTCCCCAAAGGGTGTATGTGAAGATAAGTACAAGGCCTGCAATACGATAGGGGCTCAATGAAGGATAATGATGATTATTAATAATTATGCTAATAAATAATGTGGGCTGAACCTCATTTCACAAGCTTTGCTGACCTAAGTCAGCACTTAGCAGCTCCTGCCTGAGGCCGGTGGTCTAGCCTTCAAGAACTCCTGCTTCATCTACCCAGTGCCTGCCAGCCTGCCCTCATTAAAGAAAGCAGTTCGCTCCTACAGTTCAAGAGAAGCGAGCTGTGCTTCCCTAAGTGGCCTGTTTCCTTTGATTTCCTTTCATCCCTACTTTCTGTCTTTTTATAACTACAAAAATAATACGTGTTTATTAAAGCAAATTAAATCCTGTGTTATTTGATAGTTTGCTTTGACACAGTGGTTTTAAGTACAGTTTAAATAAATGGACGACCTTGGTTTAGCATTATAAAAAACTTACCCCCTTAACTGCCAAGCACATTTGTCAGCTAATGCTAGCATATGTGTCTCTTCCTTTTCTCTCAGTTTTATCTGGTTTAATGTTACAACTAGCAGTATTTCTTAACAAAAATAATTAAAGGTTCATTTTATTCAATGCTTTGACAAATACTTCATTAGAATTGTGGAGGCTCCTTGAAGCACTAGAAAACATGAGACTTACTGTTAATGGAAAATAATTGTCTTGTAGTTTCTCTTCTTTAACTACCAGTTTTCTGGTTAGCCATAGGAGTGCATTCTGATTAAGCTCCTGGAAGGCAAAGTGAAAGGGAAGCTGACTATCAACTTGAGAATCTCTGACTAGTCCACGCTTTGAAAGGCTGTGACTCTGTTCTAGGGTGGGAAGCAGACCAGGCATGGACCAGAACCTCGCTCAACGAGAATGCCTCTTTTCTGTAAATTATGAAGACCTGACAGAAAGAGTGACACTCCAGGAGTCATCCACTTAGTAGCAGTGCATTCTGTGTACTGAGTGGTATAAAGCAGTACCTTAGAAATTTGCCCTGTCCCCAAAGATAACATCTCTGCAATGTCTAGAAGCCACTTTTTGAAATGCAAATGTCAACAAGAGGGTTAGAGCATAAAGCCTGCGTGCACCTCTTGGGTGAATTAGTTTAATGGGAGGTTTTCATCAAGAACGCCAAGCAGTACACTGAAAGAACAGAACTGTGTCTGGAGCGAGTCGAGGGGAGGGGTAAGGTGTAATTTGGCAGAGGCGAGAGGACCAAGGGAACACAGGCCACCTCAGAACAGAGGAGACGTGCACGGAGGTGAGGGAAATACAAAGGACCAGCGAATGTATAATTGAGAAAAAATATCACCTTCCTCCTGATTTTGCTTCAGGTGGCCCCTGATGTACATTGAAAGCTCTTACTACATATTTGCTCCTGTATTATGGAAAGGGACAGGCAGAGGAAAGAACCAGTGTCAAGTGAATCCTTGGTATATGTTATTTTTAACGACAACAGCCTTTAACATTGTTTTTCATTAATGGATGAGGAATTGAGGTTCAGAGCTGTTAAATTACTGCCCACGGTCACATCATCAGTATGTGACCCAACGGGAGCCTGGTCCCAGGTCTCTGATTCCAGGTGTCCCTGGCACTTTCCTTATGAGAACAGAGACTTGTTTTATTCATGGCTATATTCCCTTTACCTACAACAGTGCTGGGCACAGAGCAGATGCTCAGTAAATAATCCATGAACTCAGTAAATAATCCGTAAGTACCCAGTTAGCACCATACTGCCTTCTTCTGTGCTTAAGGGTGTTCGCTAGCTCTGGAGGTAGCTTAAGAAATAAAGAGAACCAACAGCAGTCACCATGTTCCTCAGAGTACTCAGCTCCCTAAGAG
>NW_017731445.1:3581387-3615395 GCF_001890085.2 Hipposideros armiger | reverse complement strand
ACCAGGGGTAAGCAGAAGGGCTTCAAAGACACGTATGACATGCATCCTACCCTGTTCTGTGGGGGAGTTGCTGGTTCTATAATGGAAGGTGATAGGAAGGCGGCAGCGATAGTGCCATAGGACAGGTACAGGCACAGTCCTCTGGGCATTAGAGGAGGGGGAGGTTGTTTCTGTTTAGAGACATCAAGGAGCTGGGTTTTGACCTGCGACTGGGGAGACAGTGGGACCAACAGGAGCTAAGTGTCAGCAGCAGGGAACCTAGGTGTGGCTAGGATCTAGAGCAGGAGTGAGTCAGGAACATGGCTTAAGTGCAGGGGAGAGGTGGGAAATCAGGGTGCTCCTCAAATGCCAGGACAGTGAGTTCGGACTTGTCCAGAACCCACCAAAGGCGTTTATTTTAGGAAAAACACCGTGTTAGAGAGACGCTTCTGGAAGAGTCACAGGCTGTCCTGGATGAAGTGAAGCAGAGAGAGAAGACTGGGCAGGGTAACTGCTGGCAGATTAGTACAAGAGAAGAAGGGGTCTAAAGTGTGCCTGAGGCTCGGAGCCTGAGCCAGCAGGTGAAGTGGGTGTGCTCAGGAGGGGCACCAGGTTTATAGCTGGAGGAGGAGATGGTGGGTTCCGCTTTAAACACCATGAGTTTATATTGCAGGTGGGCCATCATGGTGGAGATGTCCAGCAGATATTTAAAATACAAAAGTAGTTCTTAATGAGAAGTCAGGACAAGAGATGTAAATTGTGAAGTCACGTGCAAGGAGGTGATATTTAATGCTTGTGTGACAAGAGAGGACCAAGTCAAGCAGTTGGGAGAAAGTCTACACGTAGGATACTGGTTGGAGAAGAGATAGATGGTCAGAGGAGGGGAGAAGGCCTGGGGGATGATAGAGGAAGAGGGCATGGTCAGGTGTCCAGTACTCTGGGGGAGGGCCAAGTGCCCCAACAGGCCATTGGCTTTGGTGATCAGCAGGTTATGGGCGACCTCGAGAAAACTCTCCTGGGAATGAGACAGCCACCAGTTTGCCTGGTATAACCTAGTAAGTGGGCAGTGAGGCTGACTCTTCAGTTAAATTTGGTGGTAAGAAAGTAGAGAAAAGATAGTAGGTCAGGGTTGGGGAAGATTTGTAGGAAGACATGAAGGAAGGGATTAATAGAAAAAGATCAAAGACTAAATCCTGTATTTCACACCCATTATGATGGCTATTTAAAAAAAAACAGCAACAATAAAAAACAACAGAAAGTACATGTTTCTGAGGATATGGACAAAATGGAATCTCTGTGCATTCTGGTGGAAATGCAAAATGGTGCCACCGCTGTGGAAAACTGGATGGCAGTTCCTCAGAACTTAGAATTATTACGTGATCCAGCAATTGTACTTCTGGGTGTGTAAGTAAAAGAATCAAAAACAAGAACTCAACTATTTGAACCTGTGTTCATACCATCAGTGTTTACAATAACTGAAGGGTGGACACAACCCATATCTTCATTGATAAATGAATGGGTAAACAAAATGTGTCATATACAATACAGTGGAATATTGTTCAGCCTTAAAAAGGAAAGAAATGCTGCCACATGCTACAACATGGATGAACCTTGAAGACATTATGCTCGTGTAATAAACCAGTCACAAGAAGACAAATACTGTGTAATTCTACTGATATGAGGTACCTGGAGTTGTCAAATTCACAGAGAAAGTAGAGGGTTGGTTGCCACAGGCTGGGGGCGGAGGAAAGTGGAATTGTTGTTTAATGGGTACAAAGTTTCAGTTTGGGAAAATGAAAAAGTTCTGGAGATGGCAGGTGGTGATGGTCACACACCACTGCGAATGTACTTAATACCACAATAAAAAAAATAAAAGCAAAAAGCTAAATCCTGAAAGGAAACCACTGTTTTGACTAGCAAGCAGAAGGAAGAATTACATAAAATTTTGTGTCATGCTTTGAAAAATACCCACCAGTATTCGTGACCTTCATTCTGTTCAGAGCTGAGCTCGGCTCACCAGCTCATCTAGGAACTTGTCACCCAAAGAGACCATACATGGTTATTCTGAGAAACCCCTAAAGATAGGTTAGTGGTAAGTTTGGCTTCAGATGGGATACAGTTGGGGAAAAAGGAAAATCCTTTTCTTAAAGGTAAACTTAAATACTTGTCAAAACATGAGCCCTTCTCTCCTGAAACAATTAAAAAAATATATCAGAAATCTCTGGAGAGGGACAGGCACAATCACATTCCCTGAATGCCTTGTATCACCCACAGATTAACCTCTGAGGGCAGACGTCCTTTCTTGGGGGTAACTGAATAGAGCATCTTAAAAAAAAAAGTTCTAAGAAATACATATATTAAAATTTTTTTTAGCTGTTGCAGTCTTATGAAAAGTGTTGAAATATTCTTTTGGGAAAACATACAGTTCTATTATTTTCTTACATCAGTTCACCCTTAACAAGAGCTATTCCAAAAGAGTGAATTCTTGCTCCTGTAATCTGAACCACCATATCTGTTCACGATGGCTGTGTTGTATTTAGTTCTTTATAACTTGTGCAACTGTGTGTAGGCATGTATTCTCCTGCCTGAAAATGCCTGGAATTTTCTAGTCTGATTGATTTCATCTGGTATATATTTTATTTAGATGTGTCCTGGTGTTTGCTTCCTTCCTCTTCTTCTACTAAATATAAATAATTAGTAGTCTTAAATTTCCTGTAATGAAAGAGAAGGAAAAGTTGGCATAGTATTATAGCCAATACTGATGGAGTTTAGCTTTTTGCAAAAGACAGAGCCTCCTGGTAATAAAGATAAAATAATTTACCTGACACAATCCTCTCTCCTGCTACTAGCATATCATTTGAGGCACAATATTTACATTCAAGTGTTAGCTGAAAGTGTTAGACAAGTTCTTCTTGCAAAATGGCTCATGAACTTTCTCTTATATCCATTTAATTGCAAAGTCTCAGAATATTTTTAAAGGACTTCCTAAAAACCATATAGCTAAAACTGCACATCTTACATGTTAAGCAGTGTGTTTTATTGAAGATGATGTAATTCCAAAGTGAAAGGCTGACCTCAGGCTTGTAGATTAGACAGAAAGCGGGCTCATTTGGAGCCCTGGGTTAGAAGGCAACGTTCACTCTCTTTGATAGCGGTGTTGCCTCCAAAACCTTCGTCTTTTTTCTTAGCCTTAAGAAGATGCTCATCAAGGTTGAGGTTTCTATCACATGTTACCCTTTAAGTTTGAAGTATCTGTGATACTTCTCAGCATGAAGAAAATACTCTTACCAGGGTACTTTAAATTTTTTACTTGTTTCAAAATATCTGGACAGAGCGAACCTAGTTTCTAGGATGGCCACAGCCTGCTCTATGGGCTGGATTCCTTTTGCACCTGAGAAAGCAGCTTGCCCTGAATCGGAGGGAAGCCTATTCCAGAGACGGCTCGTAGAGCATCTTCTTTGCCTGACCTGCCTTAGTGTCTGAGATGATCAGCATGTATTTAAACCCTGTTTTCAAATGCAGTTGTCTGTGTGACCCTGCAGGCGTGGCACTGAAGGTGGACTTGAGCCCTCGTTGGTATTGCAAAGTCCCCAAGGAACATGGACCTGCGTGCTCAGTGAGAACGGGGCTGAGACCCTGTTTTCTCCACTCCCCCCAAGGTGTGTTTCATGCAGCTTTTCTCTACCTCGGCGCCCAGCTTTTCCATAGAATCTCTGTGCAATAAATTCAGACAGAACGAAAGAAAAGCCTTGCACTTTAAAATCCTCAAAGTTGGTTTTTAGACTTGAGAGTGTCTGCCAGTATGTGGGTCAAGCCTGTTTTGTGGGTGCAGCGTGTCTTGTGAGGACAAAGTGCCATGGTCATTCTCGCCGACTCCTCCATTCCTAAACATGTAGCGTGTGCCCAGCACTGTGCTGGACAGCGCGTGGAGATGTTCTCAGCTTCTTTGCAGTTTGCCCAGTGTTTGTCTTTCACCTGGTTTCGGTTTCGGTCCCAAGGCTTTCAGCCCCAGCCTGGTTAAGCCATGTCTTCTTGCCCGTTAGCCCTGGCTCAGGAAATGTTATATGTAACCGAGGTCTTGTGCATGATGTAAAAAGCCAAAATAAGCTCCGATTTCAGTTTGGAATTCCTCTTAACTTGCAGTCTTTCAGTGTGTAAACAAAGAGGAATAATATAACAGTCACCTTTTCCTGAACATCAGAACTGAAACTTGTCTCAGAGTATTCAGGGATATTTGAGCTGTGTTATCACTAATTCTTCGCTTTTTCTTTCCCAACCAGTGTCTAATAAAAATCTTAACTAATTTCTTAGTCCTGTCTTAGTGGAATACAGATATTAACTCATCTTTCTTCCCTAGAGAAGTGGGGAAGAGGACAAAAAACATAATGACTGACAAGTATGTAGAGCCTTCAAGTTTACAAACTATTTTGTCATGTATCATCTCCTCAACCCTAAAAAGCAACGTTGTGAGATACATGATTCTTATTCTCCTTTTACATTGGAAGAAGCAGAGACTCAGGCATTTGTTGAGGTGCTGGTGTCTGATGACAGACCTTATGGTCTTCCCACTCTAATTCCTGCTGTTCGGAGCTGGGTTCTGGCCAGCCTTATGGGCCCTCCAAAGTGAGCAGAGCCCAGCCGGGAAGCAGGACCTGCCCTCATCAGTGCACTTATCTGCCTCCCCAGAGGCGAGAAGCTGGACCAGGAGCAGCAGCTGCTTTCTGACTGCTACCCCTTCACGTCCTCCATCAATGAAGTGGGACAGGAGCGGGTGTAGATGAGGACAACAGAGAGGACAGAGGCTGGGAGTGATGCTAGAACATGGCTGGCTTAATGTGGACAGCATCCAGTGCTGAGGTGCTGCAGATGCCAGGCCACATGTGAGGGGGACCAAATAGTGAAGCTGTGCACGGTTGTAATGTGGGCTTTTCAGCTGCAACCAGCTTAATGGGGCCCCAGCACTCTGCATAGAACCATCCTGTGTCCTCTACTCTGTCCCTGTTATACAGATGAAGAAACCAAGGCATAGAGTGGTTAAGGGACTTGTCCAGGGTCTTCAGATAGGAAGCGAAGGCCTGCCTCCAAAGCCCACACACCTAAGCCAAGCTCCGCTCTTGAGTTCACTGACTTTCCGATAACCCAGGAAGCAGCATTCAGTCAGGGCTCCCGGTACCTAGTAATTGTACATTAAGAGCCATGAAACCCTTACTTATTTTAGCACACTGAAGCCCATGCCCAGTACTGCCCAGAGTTACCAACTTTTAGGACAAACTTAGGCTCAAAAACAAGAGATTCTTCCTGCTTCCAAATACTACTGTTTGAAGGGATGGCTTGCTTGATCACTGGATAATGACACGATTTTTTGTATGGTTTATAAAGTATATCCACAGACACTCTGCTGTTTGATTTTGATTTGACACCAGCCATCTTCTCATCACCCCCATCCCCCGCCTCAAAAATGAAAAAGGCAGAGCATATGTAACCAGGGACCTGTTGCTCAAGTGAGGAATAGGGTTTGCCTCTTGGATGTGACACTCAAACTAGTACATAGGCCAACATTAAGTAAGTGTGTATCCTGGTTCCTGGCTCTCCAAAAAGGTATGTGCGGTCTGGAGTGAACAGACCTTGTATTAAATACGGATTGGGTTCTGGCACCTTCAAAAGCAAGAATCTCCTAACTTTAAGACACTGAGATTTAGACTACAGACAAAGGAATTAAGGAAACTAATACGTATTCAGTCTAATTTCAGATGGGGAAACTGAGGCTCAGGAAGCTGAAGTCCACTGCCCAGGTAGTAGAGAGGATTTCCTCATAGTCTGCTTTGTGGCTATTTCACTGAAGAAGAAGAAAAGAGCAGAGTGAGTTAGCCACAGTGAGGATTTACCTTAGGATGTTGTTACCAAAGAGAAGTAAAAGCTACACTATGTTTAGATTTTGAGACAGTATATTTTCATTAAAAAACAGTGAATTAGAGGACCTGTGAATGTTTGGATTTTGTGTATCACCACATGCTTCCTGCCTGGCTAAGTCAGTTCAGCAAATACTAATGAGTTAGCCTCTCATGTACACACTTGCTCACTTCGGGAAGCATTCAGGAAGAAGGAAGTCAGTGAGAGCAGTCTCCACAGCTGGCTGATGGGGACACTTTGGGAGTGAAGGAGCAGCCGGGGACACCACCACTGCTGATAGGCAGGAGGTGTTCGGGGAGGTGAGGCCTGAAGAGGCACTTAGATGTGTGATTCCCCATCGGGTAGGGCTGCTGTCACAGACACATTCTTATTCATGGGCTTGCTTTGAGACTCCAGTTGGTTTTGATGACTGGAAATAAGCAAGGACTATGGGGCTCTAACAGCTGCCAGTCTGTTGTCCAGGAGGGTCTTTTGTGCAGGGGGTAGGGGTGGGAGTGGAGGAGGAGATGAGCCTGCCTGGGTCCCAGGTGAGGTATAAGGCTGAAGGATATTCCCCCCCTCCCGTTTTGTGTACTACATTAAAACAAACAAACAAAAAGATTCTTCTCTTTGTGTTGAAGTCGGTTGGTTTAGGTGCATTATCCCTTCGTTTCTCAGGAAGTAGGAAAGCTAGTCTGCAGCAGTGGCTGGGCCAGGCTGTGAGCCCAGGTCCTCAGGCTGTTCCATGTGCTCCAAAAGGACGTTTGATAGGCTTCTGTTTGTTTTGAGAAGTTGTTCTTAATGAGTGAAGGGGACCAAAAGGTTTTTTTTTTTAAAGGTGTTCTAGTGTTATCAGGTGAATTGTATATAGCTGTTATACAAGAAATTTAGAGTGAAAGGGGTACTGTCTATCACATAAATATGTACTTTTCTGTTATAAAAGTTCATTTCATTTTTAAAAACGGTAATTCCCAATGCTTACAAAGGCTGCGATAGTTGTATCAAGGAAGAATCACTGATAATGGTCTTTATTCCATCTACAAGATGTGGCTCAGCCACTTCTCTCTACAATTTACAAGTGCAGAGCTGGCCCCTCAAAATTGTTGTTAGATTTTAGAACTGACAATTAAGATATGTTTTCAATGAAAGCATAATTCTAAACAGCCCCTCTCTTTTGTCACTACTCTTTAATTACACTTAGGTAGAAAGAACACATTTAATTGTTTCAAAGATTATTTTTTTAGTAAATACATAGTAAATGGGGAAGATAAGAAAGGGCTATTTTTTCTCAGCTTATGGTTTCTAATTACATCAGTTACAGCTTAGCCTTCCTCTTAACTAGAGTGCAGGCGTGAACTGGAAAAGAATGAGCTAATCCATGATAGAGCAGGTTGAATAAGGATCTCCATTCATATCTTTACCTTTTATCCCTTGTTCTAAATGCCAAGAATTAATGCTGTTTGAAAGTACAAACTGAATCTGCCAATCTTCGGTCCTCTAAGATAATCCTAATTATTTTAAATGTTAGTGAGAAGGGCAGTAGTTCCACTCTGGAAAAGGGTTCTATTGTGAAACATAAAATATCTGCTAAGTAGTATTGATTGGACATGATTTTATTTCCAAACACTATGGTTATCAGGAAGTGGAAGGATTTCTTAAGAAATTTTCATCAGATTCTTATGCCTGTAAACGCTAGGAAACCAAAGAGGCCAGCACTTTTGTTTTCTTACTGTCAGCATCTGGGTGAAGAGTTGCTAACAAGTGAAGAATGACACTTGCATTTTTATTTTTAAATGATTTCTTAGAGTTTAATAGTATTTAATATGCAGAGGAAGAAAATTTTTTTCTCAAGCATGAATATCCTGTTTTTTCACATCACTGGGAGAGAATTATTTGTTCCAGTCCATTGACTTCCAACAGATCATTCAAGTTAAAAGTCAGGGGTCTTTGCAATGTCAAAAGATTTAGCAGTTAGAGTGGTTTTTGTTTTGTTTTTCCGAGAGGAGGGGGTTTGGGGCAGTATATAATATTTTCCAAAAAGAATTCTGATGGTTTACTTTGCATCACTGAAATCATCTTAAGTTTTTTTGTTTTTTGTTTTTTTTCCAGCTTTGGTAAGAGTGATTATGTGTAAGGTTTTTTTTTTGTTGTTGTTGTTGTTTTTAAATAATGAAAAACCTTTAGCTTCTGTATACAAATAGACTACATAGGCTACGTGAGAGAAAACAGATACTGGGCTTGCTGGTTCAAACAGGGGTCAGCCTAGGAGGTTTACCCACCTTTCATTGTTACAGGAAAAAAGATCAGATGGGCAAGTTTTCCTTTTTCTTATTTTTCAGTCTCTACTTTGGTCTCCAGAAGTCATTTCTTCCATTTCTGTAAATGCTGGGAGCCTATGGATGATTACAGGGTAGCATAATCCTAAATTGCTTATTGCCTGTGAACGCTTCCTGCCCCCAACCCTAATGTGGCTGCCCCCATCCGCACCCCGCAGCACCAAAGCAAAGCACTAACATCTTCATTGATGCAAATTGTGGTGCGTTGAGCATCTCTGGGCCAATTATTCTTTCTTTCTTTGGGCTTATTCCCTAGAGTGGAATTACAGGGTCAGAGGGTATGAACAGTTTTATGGTGCTTATTACATGTCACTAGATTGCTGTCCAGAAAGATTGAACCAATTTCTAGTGCTACCAACAGCATATCTTTCCTTACAGTCCCACTGACACGAGGCAATAGCATTTTTACAAAATAATTAAGAAACTTTTGAGTTCAAATTCTCCCTGTGCAGGGCTCATTAGAATCAACTTAAAAAGCAAAAATGATCATTTTGACTTCTGAATTTTTAATTGGTATAAAATGATTTATAATGATCAATTATTCTTCCCTCCAATGAAGTTTAATGAAGCTGCATTAAAATGGAGAAGGGTATATTTAAGGGTGGTAGTAAAATAGATTTTGGACATTAGTCACTAAGATAAACACTTATGAAATTTTTAATGCACTTGAAACTACTTTTATGAGGTGCTGCACAAAACGCGTTAAACAGATACTATCCCTAATTCCAGCAGCCCATTACTCAAGGCAATGCTAAGCCCTGAACAGAAGTAAAAAGAACATGGATTTAAATTTTCAGTGGAACAATGTTTTTAAAAATACAGAGATTTTTCAGAACAGATTGAGTTCATTATTTGCATCTTCTCTGTAGTGCAGTCATGCGTTAAGTATATTTGGACCCTCCCTAGTCTATGCAGGTAACACACTGCATGTTTTTGTAGCCCCAAGTCACAGGAATACTTCCCAAGAAAATACCCACAAGGCAAATGAGAGCAAAAGGGGTCCTCTAGCCCCAAATTCCTTTCCTTTGCAGAATTCCTACCCCTCCCTTTTTCAGTCCCAAGCTGGCTAAATGGGGAGTGGGAGGTGTGTAGCTTGGGGTGAGGTCATCTTCTAGGTTAGCTGTTAACTGAAGGGCTCAGAACACGTTAGGAGAACACCTACCTATTCCTCTATAGCCTCTGTGTTAGTCTCATGAGTCCGTTGTTTTGCCTCCTTAAACTCACACAGATGAGGAAGATTCAGTGGCCAGTGGGAAATGCGGCACCCAAGGGTGGGCTGGGGCAGGGATGAGAGCAAGCCAGAGTACTGGGCCGACCAGTGCCACACTGCCTTCGACAGCTCCCACGGGGTCCCTTATGTAAAATGGAGAGAATAATTCTCTCAGTGAATGGTTTGAGGATTAAATACCTCACTGAAGTATGTGGCATACAGGAAGTCAGTGTATGTTCATTCCCTTCCCTACGATTTTAGACGGGAACTTTTGTCACTGGTTTGAGGTCAGGATGGAGGTGGGCAGATTAATCATAGACTCCAGTTGGCTCTTAGCCTGATCTCCAGATCTCTATGTAGTAACAAGATGTCAGAGTAAAGTCCATCACCTTTGGAAAACATTTCTGTGTATATCCCAACATCCTTGTGCATGTAACACAATACATAATTCATCTTATATTTGCAGGGAATTTTAAATCCATATAACAATTCAAATTTAGTAAGAAGACTTTATGAACAATAAAGTGAAGGCTTTAGATTTCATAGGTTCCTAGGTTTTTCTTGGTTGCCATTATATATTTATATATGCATATACCACCCTGTTGAACATCTATAAAATACTATTTAATGGCTCTTTCCTTTAAAAACAGCTTTCAAATTATTACCTTGCTTTTTAAGTTACTAAACAAATACTATAAGTATCACAATAATTGCTTATCAGAAAATTGCCTAAATTGTTTTTCAAATTTATTCACTTACTACATTTTCAGATCATGCCTTTCCTTACTGGATATTGAGGCAGCTATACAAAACTATCCATCTGTCTGTCCATCCATATGTCACATTAGAAGAAAAAAGAGGCTTTCTGAAATAATTTGGTCCAGTGGAGTGGTTAAAGGTCTGCTTCTTAAATCAAAGTTCTCTTTTTTATTTCTGTGTGGTTTCACTAGCTGCAGCAAACCTTTTCCAAACCCATAATAAGCGTAAATGGTGTTCTCTTGTAAAAAGGCCTCTTTTCAGCATGGTAATATACCTTATTAAATTCCAAACATAATAAGTATTGATGGCAAACATATCAGGGCCCTGTACAGCTTCTCCTATGATTTAGCTCTCTACAAATGACTTCAACACTCAGCTCCCAATGCATTTTGCTAATTACATCATAGATTTCCCTATTGATGAACACGAGCTGAATTAACACAGGAGCACTAATGTACCCTTTCACCATTATTGTTGTACAAGAAGCCGTGGCAGATGCTGGCAGTTAGTTACACAAACATTAGTATTAACGATTGGCCATTTGGAATTGGTGACAAACTACTGCCCGGCAGAATCCTGAGGCTGAAACCAATCAGGAAGTTAATGAGGAGAGAAATTGCCACTGCAGCTTCTCTTTAATTACATTCACACTAGGCGGGAAGGGAGTTCTGGGGGTGGATCTGAACTCAGCTAAGGTTAAGAAGGTCAGAGACCCTTTTGCTTAAATTTTGTATCTACTGTGACTTGTAAGGTTGCAAAAATTGTTCAGCACTTTATTACTTTTGCGTCCTTCATATTTAATGTCAGTTTCCTTGTGGCGTTTTATGTTCATAGGTTTGCTTTTAAAATCTTTACCTGAATTCTATTTTAGAGTGGTATGATTCAAGTTCTTTTCCTTTTTGGGGTTTAAAAAAGTTTCCCTCCCATGCACTGCTTTTTACTTTTTAAATGATATGTATGTGACTCCTCCTGCCCCAAATGTTTGTCCTCCTATATTTAAGAGAAATAACAGGAAAGTTGAAAAGCTAGCACCTTTCACTTGCTAGATATTGAAACCAGGGTTACTTGTCAAATAGTGGAGTCTTGCTTGGGGTAATTTGTCAGGTGGATCATTTGACAAGACAAGGTCTATTAGCATCCTTTACATAAAGGAGGGGGGCTCGGGGAGAGGTGGAAATAGTTTCCCCAAAGAGAGGGGAGCAGGCTGTTTTTTGTTTTTGATGAACATAAAACTGGAACTCTGATAAGCTAACTTTCCCCTACAGTTAAATAGATAATACTGTGCAGAAATACTTTTTTTTTTATTCTAAAGAAGTGCTGGGGATTTTAATGAGTGTTTGTCAAAACACTTTCAACTCGGAATAGAAATGCAGAGTGCCTCTTTCTTTGTCGGGACCTAATTGAAGACTGAATGTATAAAGATTAGACACTTTTAACGCACTATTCTCCCTCTGTCTCTCCCCACTTCCCAGTATTCTCGCCGCCCAGCAGTCAAGATTCTGGCTTGGTTTCCCTCTCGAGCAGCTCTCCTATTAGTAATGAGAGCACAAAGGGAGTGCTTGAATGCGAGCCCGCCTCGGAGCCCAGCAGCTTCACGGTCACTCCCGTCATCGAGGAGGACGAGTAAGCGGTGCCCGGTGCCTTTGGCGGTTCACTTGGAATAGCAGGCTTATTCCATTTATACACAGGGTTTGTTGTTAATATTTTGCCTTGCCCTATGCCGACTTAACTGTTAAGAATGTGTTTGGTTTATACTCTTAGAGCTTAGCCCATAAGCTAAAACATATTTGGAATAGTTTAGGATCCGTGACTACGATCCGTAAGAATTAAGTGGTTTGCTCAAGGAGTTAAATATTAAATAGTAATGACCCTCATTTTTTTATGACACTGGTTTACATATAGTTTTCAAGAAATACAGTAATTCACTCAAGTAAAGCAATACTTTTGCATCTAAATGTGTCATAATGAGATGTTACTTTAGTTTTAAAATGAAATCTTAGAGGTGCTTTAGATGTTTTTGAATTTTAGTATTTTAATAAAACTTTAAAAATACAAATTTAGTCTAGTTACCTGACCGGTGAGAAGAAAAGAGCAAAGTTAGTGATTGTTTTAGAAATCTGCAGAAGGTCAGAGTAAACGGAAATACTGTGTGTTTGTGTTGCTGTAGGAAGAGCCTAGCCCCACTCCACATCCAAAACATGTACCCTTTCCAAACATGACTGAAATAATCAGAAGAAAAAAATAGTGCCTTTAGGAATTGCTACCTTTTCTGTAAGAGGTAATTTGAAAACAGTACAACTTAACCCCAATAAGACAGTTCCTGGGTGTTGTTTCTAGAATAATATGAAAGTTTATCATATACATTCTTTATACTGCAGGAAAAAAATTGATGCAATCTAGACTATTTTTGTAGCCTTAGGTTGTAACCTGATTTGAAAATAAGTACATCTTTAAAAGTTACTACAAATTTCTGAGTTCATTATTTTGTTAAAAAATTGCTTGTGGAGTGCTTCCTTATGTAACAGAAGACATCCTGAAATGAAACTAGTCTAAAAAAATTCATTGTTCTGTGTAGTTGCAGCTGTACCTGAAATAAAAATGTTATTGATGACTGAATTTTCTTGTGTGTATATTTGGTGGGCGATATTAAACAGGAAAAAAGAAATTACTTGTATTTTCTTCGCTCTGTGCTTTGAAAACATCTATTTGATTTCACCCCATCTGTTGTAATCAATAACCTGACCATCTTGTTTTTTATTAAATGCACTTACTCTTAATTTCATCCACCAGTGGTTTTAGAGAGAATAATGTGGAGTTACCTATATGGGTTTGACATTATAAATCACTTCTTGGGGCTGAATCGTATAGTGGTATCGATTGATCCTGATATATCACAGAAATTTACTGTCACTTCTGTTTTCAATTAAAGATACAATCAGTCAGATAATGACTTAATTGGATTTTACAGAAGATTGAGTTTTATTGCCCAGTGCTTTACGAGTTTAGTTAAGGAAGATCATTTTATCACACTTGTCAGGCTGCTGCTACTGCAGCCGAGTGCCCTTCTCGGCGGTTGTAGCTGTAGCTATTGTGACGGCGACGCTGGGAGGCTGCGGGTCGCGCAGGGAAGGACCGGGCTGTGGAATCGCCACCTCCGTGGATTAATGGTGGCGTTCTTGGAGATGGAGATCCCTCGCTTACCTAGGCACTCTCTGCCCGCTGCCCAGGCCCCTTACATTTCTTTGAATAATCCTGGCTTCTGCGGATCCAGGAGTCTTCCAGTTCCCTCCGTTCAGTAGTTGACCCCAACACACTAATTTTGCCAGGATGATTTTGTGGGAGGGGCTCGGCACGAACCTCAGTGGGGGGCGTGCCCCCTTCCAGCACAGCCCCCTTCAGTGCCCTTGCATTTCAGGAAAGCCAGGTGGAGCCTGGTTAGCATGCCAGCGCTCACTCGGAGCCTTGACTCCGAGTGCCCCGTGGGACCCTGGCGCGCCCCAAACGCCGGGCTTCGGTGTCTCAGGCCTCGTGCCTCCTGGCCGCCTCCTGCCGCTCCCAAGCTCAACTTCCGGCCGCCGGCGCCCGCCCGCTCGCCTTCGGAGAGGCCTCTCCCGCCGCCAGGGCCCGAGAGTCCAACTGCCACGCCTGACGCTAAGTTTGATTCTGAATCCAGGCCTCTGCCACGCGGGGACTCCTATCGGGGATCCCGCCCCAGAAAGGCCACACCCAGCGCGAGGCCCGGGCCCCAGGACCACCAAGGAGTTGCGGGAAGTTCCGGCCTCGCCGAATAACACCGTAAAAGAGAGACCTGGAGCCATGCATCCGTACCCGATGCAGTGGCGTGGCCCTGGGGCGCTCAAGTTTGCTCTTCGGGCGTTTCTTCTTGACTGCCAGGGCTGAAGATGCCAGGAAGGCCCAAGACCTGGCCCTGGTGGACGGCGTTACGAACTTATCTAATTCTGAACACAAAATAGCGCGTTGACAGTAAGTCTCGGCTAATGGAGTCTAACCATATTTTCATACACACATTTGAGGGGCGGTCAGTTTCTCAAAGATCTGCCCCCTTACACGGAGACCTGTAACAGCAGGGCCGCTTCCTCCCCCAGGCGGTGTCCCCGGTGCGAGCGGTAGACGAGTGCGCACAACACGTGTGTGCAAGTGTGGGCGTGCGGGGCGTCGTGTGCTCGTCTGGCGGGCGGCTGGGACGTCATGGACTGAGCCTTCACAGGTGTATCGGCTGCTCTGCCCCAGGGAAGCAGAGGCAGGCTCGCCGGCCTTTATGTCCTGGGCGCTGAGCAAGCTGCCGCCACGCGACGTGGAATTGTGGGCAAATGAAGGGCGCGCCTTTCTCCTGCGCCGCCTGCGGCTCCCGCAGTGCTTGGGGATGAGAGCGACCCATCCTCACTAACAGCGGACGCCGCCCCCAGGCTGGTGGCCCACCTGGGTGCCCCTGGTTGTCATCGGACTGGCGCTGCAGACCAAGCCCTTGGTGATAACGCTTCCTCGCTGCAACAACCATCGCGGTGTCCGCAGCGGGGGCTCAGTCCGAAACCCACGTAGGAAACCGCAATTCGGGGCAGGGGCGTGAGCCAGACCGCCCAGCCGGCCCCGCCAGCTCCCTAGCATCTCGTGGAGACAAGACTCCCGTCCACGCATAGAAATTGCGCCCCCTGTCCTCTTCCCGAGAACTTCAGTGAACTGGTTTCACACGTGCACGTATACTGCACCGCATCTGATGCTTTGCATCCAGAGATATTCAAAGCGCTTTATGGAACGCAATTGATGCCACAAAAAAGACCCAGAGGACAGCCTGTCGAGGAAGGGGGATTTTCCTTGGCTCCCCCAACTTGGCCTTGTCCACCGGGCCGGTTGCGGCCGCGGCCCCTCCGGGAAGATTGCCGCGGAAACTTGCGCGAGGCCTTCGCCCTCCCCCTCCCTTCGTGTACCCAAACGCGGACAAGGCCTGAGACCTGCTTGTCGCTGGGCCCCGCGCCGCCAACGACTTCACTTTTAAAAGATGCCTCACCCACCCCGCCCCACCCCTCACAGAAACGCGAACGGTCTGGACTCCGCCACTTGTTGGTTTAGTCTCCCTTCACAAAACAATCAGCAAACTTTTCAACAGTTCAAAGCTGCAGCCCAGACCATTGGGAAGGGTCCTGGGTGGGGCGAGTAGGTTTGGGGGCGGGGCGCTGGCTGGGTGGGCGGAGCACCGAGTGCCCCGGAAGTCGCCCCGCCCAGGAGGCCTGGTGGTGGGCGTTGTACGTTGAGTCTCAGCCTAGTTTTCTCCAGTTGTGGCGCCCCTTGAGTCACCGCGTAGCGCCTGGGCCTAGCTGCATTACTCTCCGGCCAGTCTGGCCTTGGTGCCTGGGGTTCGCACCCACTTTCCTTGGGGTGAGGGCAGTGCCCACTGTTTCTCCTCTTTATTCTCTGCCCCTTGAACCGAGCAGGGACTTCTTTCCTGGAAATCCGCACATCCTCCCACTTTCCCTGCCACGGTGCTTCGTTCTGGGACTGCCCCTTGGGGTGGAGGACGGGGAGACCGCGGAGAGTTGTGGAAATGGTGCTCGTTCTAGGGAAGAACTGCACCAGCGCCCGGAGAAAAGAACACTGGGGAAAAGAGACGGCCATGTCCTTTGAATGTTGCTCTAAGATTTCCTCGCCTTTTGTTTTGAATTTTAAAGTCAGAGGAGAATTATCTTAAAACTGTTTTCAAATAAGTGGTAGCTGAGGGTAAAAGGGATCAAACATGGTGATGGAAGAACTGACTGGGTGGTGAACACACAACATGATATATAGATGATGTATTATATTGTTGTACACTTGAAACCTATGTAACTTGACTAACAATTGTCACCCCACTAAACCTTAATTTAAGGAAGAAAAACTTTAAAGCCAGTGCTGCTCTCATTTTAGCTTGGAGTGTACGCATTTTTCTTTCCGTTTCCCAGAGGGCAACCGGTCTGCAGGCTGCCACTCCTACCCTCTCCCCAAATGGTGCAGTGAAATGACCCACGCCCTCAGCCCACCCCAGCCTTCCTGCGACCTGCTGGGTGTGTGCGACTCGGCCCTGCAGCGTGTTCTTTTGCATTTGGCCGCAGCCTCCAACTCCCAGGCTTGAGGGCGGAATCGGCAGGTTGGCGGACAGGCCGAGGCGCCGGCGCATCTGGGGCCGGTGGCCAGAGTGGGGAGTGAGTGGCTCGCGGAGGTCTCCAGGGGAAGCCGACCTGGACCCCGGCCCAGTAGGGAACGCTCCGAAGGAGCGCTTTTTCATTCCCTTCCTTCGAAAGCGCGGGGTTAAGGTTGCCGATCAGTGAGCCCAATGCAGGAGCGACATCCCCATCCCACCCCAAAAAGGTAGGAGGGGGCACCTTTGTTCGGGCTGGGTCTGAGGAATCTGCACCAGTGGTAGCGTTTTCTCTAGCGTGAGCCGCCGACTTCGAAAGTTCGAGAATCCGAAGGACTGAGCAGCAGCACCTGCCGAGGCTGCACAGGGCCCGCGGGGTTGCAGGCCGTTCTACGCCCTGTTTTTTTCCAGAAGGCCTAGGCCCCTGGATATCCTCCGGCTGCCCACTGCAAAAATAGTATGAGGACATGACCTCCCAGGACCTTATTTCAGCTCAGCTGCGTCCCCTGGGACCGCCAAACGCAGGTTCAGTCGCCCCTGCCTCACGTGGCCTCTGCCCCTCGCACCAGAGGGCGGCTTCAGGGATGCATGGCGGAGAATTGGGGGGGGGAGCGCATGAGTCTCTCCCCAATTAATTGAGGGAGAACAAGAACATTATTGTCACCTCAAGAAATCGATTGCTGGTTGCCCCACCGCCTCACTAGACATTTGTTCCCCCCTTTTCAATTTGAAGCCAAAGAGCGATGCCTAGAGGCACGGACAGCGTGAAAACTGAGAAATTCATACGCGGGGCGACAGGGGTGGTTTTCCAGCATTTAAAGGACTTTCTACACGCCCCCGGCTTCCAGCGTCACCATGATCTCGATTAAAGCAACAAAATAGGAACCCTGGCCTCCCCCACCATGCGATTTAAGCAAAGCCGAAAATTGCCTGATGTATTATACATCCAGTACAATGAAACTGTCTTTTTGATTGTTTCTTGAGGTGAGAAGCAGCTACCAGGACCCTCAGATTTGGAGTCAGAACATGATCAGTTTCTCCGCAAGGATACCCTGCGTTCCGCGAGCTTTTAGATATACACACACCAAGGGATGCCCGTCAAGAGAAAGAGCCACATACGCACATTATCTTTCAGCCTTTTACTGTTAATACCTGTCACAGTTCTACCCAGTCAATTGTGGTTTGAAAGCACACACGCACATACCCCACCCTGAGCAGAACGCGAGTGGATCCAGTCTAGTGAGGTTACATTTACTTGTAATCCTTCTTCCTCCCAGTCTTTGATGATTTTTCCCATAAGTGTATAAGCTGCCAGGACTTAGTAAAAAGCAGGCCGCTCCTCCTAAATGTGATTCGGTCCATATGCTTTCTACATTCATCCCCGCTTCAGCTTTTCTTCTCTGCACTAACTGCTAACACGTTATAGTCACCTTGAAATTTCCTCTGCTATTTTCCAATTAAAGGCTTAATAGCCCTGGAAACGGAGTTCATGTGGTGAAGTTTACCATAGCCCCTTGTTCTAAAAGGCTTTCTGCTGGGATCCCATTATGTGCTTGAATAAACCCTTTCTGCAAACAGAAATGGGACTCTGGATTGTCAGGTGTTGGGTTACAATAGAATTTGAGGCAGGGGACATTTTACCAACATAAATACAAACCTGTCCCTATAGGGAGATGTTGTCAAATACTGGGATATGGAAAACATTCCCATCAAATATGAGAAAAGGATTATTGCGCTATATCAAATGAGTATTTAGATCCCAACCCCCGATGTGCACCGGAGTGAAACGGGGCCCCGGGACCAAAAAAATGCCAGACTGTTTTGAGTGGCTAGGTGACCGAGGGAGGACAGGAGGTCGCCTTGCTAGTGGGAATGCCACCCTCTCCAAGTGGGGCAGAGCCCTTCTTTCCTTTTAAAAAAAATATATATATGCTTTACTCCCAAGTTTGTTTGTTTTTATACTCCCGGTTTCTCTGACCATTTGGAGAAAATCAGGAGAAATTTGACTTCAAAAAAAGTCCGTGATCCCCGCCTTCCCAAGAGACCTGGAGGTTCCAGCACGAACATTCCCAGATTCAGTGTCATTCTAGGCCCTCTGTCTCTGTCACGTGAAGCGACTCGCTGCCAACTCTCCACTTCTCGACCTCTGGCCCACCGGGCTGCGAGTGACCTCTGCCTCCAGTCCCGAGAGTTTATGAAGTTCCTTCCAGTTGTAGCGTTTTAGGGCTTGCTTTCCTAGCGAAGATTGGGAGGAGAGGGGATTGAGGTGGTGATGTTGGGGGCGGGAGGAGTGTAGCTAAGGGGAAAGACCGAGGGGTCCGTGCCACCACGGCTTTGAGGGGAGGCCTCCCAGGGTTAGCATTCGTGCAAGTGTTTTCTGCTCAGGCCCAACCAGGGCAGCATCCAGCTATCCCCAACTCGCGGACAGCTCTGAACCGGGGGCGGGGGCAGCTAACGGCTTCAAGGGAAACGCACACAACCGGATGCTCTTTTTATTCCTCTTCTCCCAGTGTCACCCTTCTAGGAGGAGGGCTGGCTGCTAGAATGCCTGGAGGTGCTTTACTTGAATTCACAGCATACACATAAAGGACGTTTTCAGGTTGCTTGTTTGCTTCAAGGGCAGAGAAAAGCGACCTTCCTGAGGGGACAAGGTCCGCTATGCGGCCGAAAGGCTGACCATTGCAGCGGACTCGACTACGCTCTCCTTTCGCATTCGAATCGGCCAGAGATGAGCTCAGTGTTCTCAAGAGCATGCGGACCCGGTTCCGGGACTGCCATCTTCTCCTTTTCGCACTGAGCAGTTGTGCTGCCTTGCGCCGCTGTACCCACCTGTGTTTTGTTTTTGTTTTCTTGGGTTGCGAGGTGGGGTGGGGGTTAGTCGTCACTGTGCGTTTGTGGCAGTAGGCTGCATTAGGCCAAACCCGTACTCTATGAAATTAGAAACACACAAATAACAGTTTTATGCTGTCATTTTATGCAAGGCCCCCTCCCACCTCTACCCAAAGACAATGCGGTGGGCGAGAAGAATGTTTCCATCCCTCATCCATGACTAAGTTACTGAGTCCGTGGAGATTTGACTTAGGTGACGCGAGACATTCGTTTGATAGTTCAGTGGCTGTTGGACAGAGGGGAGATCATATCCAGTAACTTTTGGGGCGCTATCGTGGCTTCTTCGTCCACTCTGAAAGTTTAGACCCAGCTCTTAAGCAAATCCTCCACACCAGTGCTTCCCCCTCCTTTCAAGAATGATATTTTTAAAAATTAAAACATGGGGAGAAGGGTAAAGAGAGAAGCTCAGCGCGGGAGAGGGAGGACTGTGCCTGCAAAATGGGTTGTCATTCTTGGGCCAGCATTCAAAAACATTCATTTTCTTCTGCAGGAGTACGATTTTCTTATTTTAATGTTGCAAAAGGAAACCAAGAAAGAGCCCAAATTTCCTGAACCAATTCCACTCCCCTAACCCCATTGGCCTCAGGGCCTGGCTCACCCCAACTTAAAACCCTCTGGGCTCATGTTGGGTCCCGAGTCGACCCGCAACGCTGCGGTAGGCTTCGGTTCTCGCGGAGCCGAGTTTCTGCGACCAAGTTCTGGGATAAAAGCGGCCTCGGGCTCGGTGCAGCCAAAATCAGGCCTGGTGGGAGGAGAAGGGATCGAAGGGGAGCAGCCAGCTCACTCGCCTATAGGCACCCCCACCCTCACCCCTTCGGCCCTCCCCTTCTCAGCCTGGAGTGCATCGCTGCGTCCCAGAGCGCTGCAGTCCCTCCCGCCAGGGGCAGGGGAAGCGCAGAGACCTTGGAGGAGGGGGCCGTGAGCGCCCCCGCGAGAGCGGCCTGGCTGCAGGTGGCAAGGTGATGTGTACTCACTCGAGGGGCGCAAGGAAGGAGGAAGGCGTGGGGTGGAGTGGGGAGAGCAAGGAGTCCGGGACCCCGGGGGTGGGGGTGACAGTGGGAGGGAGGAGGAGGTGGGGGGAGGGCGGTGGAGGAGGCGCTGGGTCCGGGCAGCGCGCGCGGGAGCTGCAGACAAGCTGGCTCAGACCTTAACCAGAGTTCTCGCCGGCTCCTTGTAGCCGCCGCAGCACCTCGGCGAGGGAGGAAGTGCGGGCTAAAGCCTCGGCTGCAAGAGACGCGACCCGCGTGGGACTGGCGGAGTACCAGCGGGAGGCGGAGGCTGCGAACGCCGCGGAAGCCGTAAAGACCGCTGCTGCACCTCCGGCCCTCCCGGAACGCACGCGGCCACCGGGGCTGCGGGACCAAGGACCGCGCCGCCGGGAGGCCTCCTCTGAGCGGGCTTCCCAGTCCCGCAGTTCAGCGCCTCCGAGGCCCGCTCCCGCCGCTAACCCGCCAGCTCTTCCGGGAGCCCGGGGCATGAACGGCTACGGCTCCCCCTATCTGTACATGGGCGGCCCGGTGTCGCAGCCGCCACGGGCGCCCCTGCAGCGCACGCCCAAGTGCGCGCGCTGCCGCAACCACGGCGTGCTGTCTTGGCTCAAGGGCCACAAGCGCTACTGCCGCTTCAAGGACTGCACCTGTGAGAAGTGCATCCTCATCATCGAGCGTCAGCGGGTCATGGCGGCGCAGGTGGCGCTGCGCCGGCAGCAAGCCAACGAGAGCCTCGAGAGTCTCATCCCCGACTCTCTGCGCGCCCTGCCGGGACCCCCGCAGTCGGGGGACGCAGCCGCGGCCCCGCAGCCGCCCCCGACCTCGCAGCCGTCTCAGCCGCCGCCGCCGCGCCCCGCCGCCGAGTTGGCTGCGGCCGCCGCGCTGCGCTGGGCCGCCGAGCCCCAACCCGGGACGCTGCAGGCGCCGCTCGCCAAGCCAGGTAAGAGCGTCTGCGGGGCTGCAGCCGGGCCGGGCGCGAGAGCGAAAGCAGTTCGGAGTTCCTGTTGCCACTCTGCCTGGGAGGCCCCGAGGCAAGTTTAGGGAAGTGGGCCGGGCCGGGCCTTCCTCCCCGAACCCTATCAAACCGGTTCTTACTCTCCGTGCAGAAGCCGGTTTTCAGTCTGGATCCGGCAGGTAGAACCAGGTGCCCTCAGGAAAGGCGCCATGGGCAAGCAAACGGCGGGACTGTGCGACGGGCCTGCCAACTGTCACCACCAGTTTGAAGGGGAACGTGGCCGTTTCAGCGCGTAAATAGAGGTCAAAACAAGATCATATTAAAATCCACGCGAGCGTACACAGCACGGTGCAGCAGGGTTTTCCTGGTTGAGGGCTTCTAAAGAGCCTTGCCTTTGGAGGTTGGGATAGGTAGGTGCAGGGACCCAGCCAAGGCCCAAGACTTGGCTGACTCCAAGCTGGGCGTGCTTCTCAGCCCTGGAGGAACTGGAGCGAACCCGAAGCCTGTGTAGTAGCGCGCCCTGTGACCTCTGGCCTCTTGTAATTTGTTGAACGAAGCTTCATTTAGAAGCAATAGTAATAAGGACCAGAAAGGCTTCTAAACTGATAGCGAGGACCCAGAATCTAGGCAGCCAAGAGTCAGCTCCTTTTTCAGAACTGCTCAGGTCCTTTAACACCTTTCCTGGGGCCACCCTCGGTTGTCTCTGGTTTAAAGAAACAAACAAAAGTTGACCTATAGTGTGGAAGGCCGCCTCTGGCTAGTCCTTTCCTGGTTCCAGGCAAGCTTGGGCCTCCAGCTGCTAAATCTCAGATTTGGAGCAAAGGCTCTTCTGACCTCCTCTCGCCTCTCCTCGCCTCTCTTCGTCTCCTTTGCCCTGCTTTATAGAGGGTGGTCTGCCCTGAGCCCTGAAGGTTGGCAGAGTCCCGCACCCCCAACCCCTGCTTTCATCTGTGTCCCTCCTCTAGGCCTCCTGAGTCTGCAGACCCCAGTTGAGTCTGTTTTTCTCCCCAGGAATCTCTAGCTTGTTGTCCTGCCCAGCCCAAGTGCTCCTTTAGTTTTAGGCTCTTGGAATTCAGTGGACATGTGTTTGGTGTTTCCCTTGTACTGTGGCAAAGGTACAAGGGAAATAAGCCCATCTTCTCAGGGAGGGGGTTAAGGGCTATGCTGGCATTCTGAGGGAAGGCCCTGGAAGGCCCAGAGCCCTGTAGGACTGTGGTAGAGCTTCTGTCTATACCCCCACTCACACACACACCTCCAAGGAGCTTGTGGAGGTCTGCAAAAGCCTCTGGCTTCTGGAGAGAAGCTTTCAGGAGCAGCGAGCTGCTGTGTGGAGCTGGGGAAATGCAGGCTCCCTGGTTTAGGGGTGAGTTGATAGGCAGCCCGGCAGGCACAGTTTTGCTGCCCTGTTGCTCAGTTATACTTTCCAGGCCGGAAGCTCTTAGAACATCTTATGTGAAGAGCAGAACTGGGTATTTTAAGAACAGAAGAGAATTTTCTGAACATGGATTTTGTGGCTATTTAATCCAAGATAGGATATAAGCATTTCTCTGAATAATGTCTCCCACTCCAGTTGTCTCTTTTCTGTCAGTCTGATCTCCTCATATTTGTAGATTTGCCAGAGGAATAGGAGGGGGGAAGGAAAGAAGGCTAATTTTGCTTTTCTTCTTTAGGTTAGAGAGAGTTTTGTCTCAGTTCTAGAAGCTGATCCCTGCTAATAATTTTTCTTAACGTTTCCATTTCCCGTTTCCCTAGCTCCATCTCCCCCAGCACTAGAGCAGGGATTTGAATTGGTCAGTGGTAGCCTTTTGCAGTGGCCACCTGCCCAGCAGCACTCCTGTAATAGAGCTTTGGGTTTTGGGTCCTAGTCCAACAGGGGATTCCTTTCACATCCTGTGCTCTTCAAACCATTCTTTAGGATAGCCAAAATTCATGGTTTCTAAAGAGTCACAAAACCAAAAACAATCCTGTGAGGGGGTCATGAGGGCAGGGAGAAAGGTGGAGCAGCAGCTGCAGCAGTAGAAAGATACAGAGTTTGGGAGAATGAACGAGGGAGACTGATTTCACCTGGACAAACCAGACTTGATGCTCTCTCCTTCATTCTAAGTATTCAGGGATAGATAGCCTGAGCCCTCCCAATTGAAAACAAATAATTGCAAAGGAGAATAGGATTCACCGTAGGGGGAGGTCGGAGTGATGGCTCTGGGAGACTGAGCCATTAAGGACCAAGGGCTTATTTTCTAGCTGGTCACGCTGCATACCTGGCACATTCATTTTTATAACTTTTGTTATTTTTCTTTCAATTCGTTTGATCCCATAATTCCATTCTTTTATTAAAAAAGGTCCAATCATCAAGCCATTGGTGGGGGCAGGCAGCAAAAGTACAGATAGCTATTTTCTATTAGGACGGCAAGCCTACAAGTGGATAATTTCTATGCATTACTTTGAAAGAAAGACCATTTGGGATTTGAGAGAAAACTTCCTGGATGAGACTGGCAGTTGCTGTATTTATTATACTTTTTATCAGTTGTTCTTATTGTGATCTATTTGTATGTAATGTACCATGCATATTTAGAAGTTTATCAGATACTTCTGGACAAGTAGCTCACTACATACTGAGAAGTAAGTGAAGCTCCAGTCAAATGACAGATCCACATGTAGATTAAGTTCACAGACCGTTAGGAATCTCTAAAAATCTGCTGGAAAATTATGAAGATCTGTTTCTTTGTGATCTCTGTGTCTAAAATGTGGTTGGTTGGTTTTTTTTTGCAAAGAGCCTCTTTAGCCCATAGCTGTGGAAACAAACTTTTTTTGTTGGAAACAATTGCAGGTGCACAAAAGTCTTTTTCCCTTTCCAGAAATCCTTGAGAAAAGCACATGCTCTAGAAAAAGATCTGTTTTCCGGGCACCACTGGAGGAAAAAAACGCCCTGGTCAAGGAGTGACACATGAACACCAAAACTCAGTTTTGTAGCTGGAAGAAACCTCTCTTCCAAATTCTGCTTCAGATTCTTTAAAGGAATGGGGGTTATTTTATCTAACATTGTAGAATGTTGAACATTCCTTTCCATGTGGCGATGGTTTTAAGAAGAATTTTCAGATTCTCATAGTATTACTTCTAGCTATGGATTCAAACATTCTTTTTTCTCTTTTGGTGGACGTTTTCCTTGCTCCTTGATGATCATTTATGACTGGCCTGGAATTATTAGATTTTTGATTGAGCCCCAAATTCTAATTTAAGCTTCTTTACATAAATACCACTGATTCACTTATTCTCCCAAATTCCCTCTTTATCCTCCTCACACCTCTCCCCTCCCCGTGTGAACATCTTTCAGCTCTTAGTGTCTCTGAGTCAGCAGCCTTAACCAGCCAAGACAGCCTTTCAGGACATGGGCTTAGGAGCTGAGGAAAGTTAAGGGTCATGACCAAGGTGAGCATCTAAAGTTACATTCCCACACCCCCACCATTTCCTCCAGGAGAGTGTCCTGGGTCTCCTCTGGCTGCGAGAAGAAAGATCTGTAGCTATAGATTTTCCGTAGGTCTATCTCTGTCATCAAAATAAATGCACAGGTTCTTTAAAATGTTCTTAAAGGAAAAAGAAAAAAGAACATATTTGGTTAGGCACAGGAGAGCAAGTCAAACAGGAAAGTGTTTATTTCTCCTGAAAAGGAGTGAACAAGAGAGAAGGAGTTTGGGGAAACTGCCTTTATTTTATTTTACCTCTGGCCCTGCACCTCCTAGCATCTTTATGCTTACTCTGGGCCTTTCAGCTCCAGCTTGATTGGGTCTTGTCCTGTCCACTTCCTTATTTTTAATTGTAACTTTAATTAGAGAGCGAGACAGATAGATGCAAGTTTAATGAGTGTTACCAGATCACTGGTCCAACTATAGGCTAGAATAAAACGAAAAATTGGGAAGATTTCAGTCATTCATGAAGTGTACCTATGAATTTCAAAACTAGGTCTGGTTTTAAGAAGGCTTGATTTGGGATGAGGGGCCGGACTGAGAGTTGCACTGTAAAAAACAAAAACCACCCAAATGTAAAGGAATAAGTGATACTTGACTATTGGTTTCTTCCAAACTGTACCCAAGGGCTGGCTCCAGGGGGTAGGACGCCCAGGATATTCACACTTCCCGGCCTTTCCAGCAGGGCGGGCGGCAGGCGAATTGCAAACTGGACTCCAAGGTCCCAGCGTGCAGCCCAGCGAAGCCATTGCAGGGCGGTGTGCCTGCGGGAGCAGCCGGGAGGGGGAACCTCGGTGGCACTCTCGGGGGATTGGGGGGAGGGGCGGAGGGGTACTAGAACCCTGGGAAAGGCGCAAGCGGTGGTGGTGGTGGTTGCACTGGACCGCTGTCCCCTTGCAGCCAGTCGCAGTTAGACCTGGGTCCGGCGGGTCGGGCGCTGGCCCCCAGGCGTGCTCCTGCTCCGCACCGCGCTGAGGCAGGCTGGAGACTCGGGAAGGGCCTGGAAGCCGCGAGCCTGAGGAGCATGACTTTCTATGCCTTTCCACGCCTGCCCCGTGGGCCACCCGCCCCCTTCCTGCTGCATCTCAAGCTTAGGTGGGTTGCCAGATTTAGCAAAACACATGCAAATAAAAAACAGGATGCCAAATATCACATGGGGCATACTTACACTAAAGATTCTTCGTTATATATCTGAAGTTCAGATTTAACTGGGAATCCTGTCATTTTATCTGGCAACCCTAGGCCGAGGCTGTCTCCTTCCAGTTACAGGCACCCTGCAGGGTGCCCTTTGTGGTGGGGGTCACTCCTAGGAGTCTCCAGCTTCTCACTGCTCAGGGCCCTAGCTGCTCGGCGCAGGCGTCGGAATGGCGCTAGTGCCCATCTTGTGATCTGAGGACAGGGTTGGCAGGAAAAAACGAGAGCGCTTTTTTACATCTAGGAGCCACAGTTCCACTACCATCTGGGAAAGAATGTCTCCCACCCAACACACTCCTCTGGGTTATAAATCTGGTGGATAGCCCTTCTCTTGACTTACACAACCAACTTTTCTTTTCCCTGATGGATGAACTCCCGGGTTTAAAAGATTACAGTAATCACAGGAGGACAGTGTAAATCGAATCTGATAGCAATAACTTTCGGGGAAGGTCAGGCTCAAGTGAAATGTTACCAAGCAACAGGCATTTTGTTTGCAAAATACAATCAAAGAGCATTGATGAGAAATTCTTCCCTGCCGCCAGTCAGCACTTTCTGCTAACAGCTTTACAGAGGGAAAGGGAGTACATCTTCATAAATCAACGTCCCTGGAGGACTTGGAGCCCAGCTCTGGAAATGTTGCACTTCTTCCTGACAGGCAGGAGAGCGGAGCCCAGTAAAAATCTACTTGCCTGCCTGCCAGCCCCCCCTTTCCCTTTGTTCCCCTACTCCTCTCCTCTCTCTTTCCTCCTTTCTTTGGCTTTTTTTAACCTGTTGCGCTTCTCAGCCACTCAAGTCCCTGGACTCCCATGCCTAGTTCCATGTGACTGAGATGCCGCAGTGGGCCTTGAGCTGGGGTATGCATGGGTGCCTATGGCCAGGGTCGAGGCCTGAGGGTCTCTCCCCAAGAGTCCCACATGGCTTTAGTGAGTCATCCCTTTGTCTGAGCACTAAAGGGAAACTGAAATATAACTACATGTGTTTAAAATTTTTTTATTGTATAGTTAAACAGCTGTAAAAATAAGCACAACCAACTACTGAATAACAATATCATGGAAAATTTACATTTCAGAATATTCCTTCTTTACCAAATCTCTAATCTTTTGATTCTAATGATGAGACAGACATAAATTTTACAAAGCTGGGATTAGAGTTCTGCTTTTCCTCCACTGATTATTACTTTATAAAAATTAAGTGTGAATATCTGTTGCACCCATAGTTTTTATATATGAATGTTTACAACAATATTCCCTCCAATGAATACACTATAGTCTGTCTAGCTGCTGGTCTTTGAGTTACTTGCTGTCTTTCAATATAAAATATGACCAATTGCGAAGATAATGTGGAAATTTTGCAAAGGATTAGTTAGTAAACTTTAAGCCTTTCGGTGACCAAGAGGCAATGCCTTGATCATCTTGGTATAATTTTACCTAGTACAATGCCTGGGTACATAATGAGGGATTTGAGGATATTTGTTAAATGGAAGAATGAATAGACAGCTGCATTTTTATAAGTCCCAAATAAACAAGTAGGTTTATAGGTAATTTCCCTCCTCCTTCTTGAAAGTGTTCCTTTTTGAGTCAAGAAGGAGGTCAAAACTAAATTTGTGCAGAACAAATGAAGTCCACGGTTGCAAACCATACTTTCTTAAATCCAGCTCTTTATATATGCCTCTCCCCCCCCAACCGCCCCGCAAATATTGGCCATCTTTATGTCTTCATAAGCCATTAAGCCAGTGTTGTTAATGTTTTTTTTAAAGTTCGATTATATATTTTTACTTTTCTTTTTTTTAAAGTTGCAGAAAAGGAGTTTATTAGAAGTAAAAATACATTTCAAAGAAGCAGAAGCGGGCCGAGCAGTAGAGAATGGCTCAAGGGCCATTATTAGAAAAGAAAGTACACTCCAAAGAGTTTGGAGCGGGCTGAGCAAAGGAAGCTCAAAAGGCCTATATTTTTACTTTTGACAAGTTTTTTCCCCCCTCAGGAAGAAAAGGAAAGATTTTAGACTAACACTCATTCGCTGCTGCAGTTTAGGTTGTCAGCCATTCAGTTTTGGTTTTTTTTTTTCTGATTTTGCACTTCTAGTGTGTGAGATAAAGATAACAGAAATTGTAAAACGCCTGTCTCCTGTTAGAATTCTGACTATGTAGTTGCCTCGTCTGCAAGCTCATCCTGGTCCTGCCTGGGCGCCTTCCCTGCCATTGCTGTAAGACTTGTGTGCTTTGAGAACGACCCATCAGGGTACAGTTATTTAGAGGTGTGGTCCCCAAAGCCCAAGTGAACATATGAGGACATGACAATCCACGTTTCAAAATGCCTGACATGATTTCGAAAGAAAGAAAGAAAAAGTCCAGTGACTTGCACTAGGAAACATCCCTCTATATGCCAGTGTTTTTGTGTTTTCATTCTCGATGTAAGATATATTTTGGTTTTGTAGGTATACTTGGGTAAAACCCATCACATTTAAGTCAGAAAGATTTTCCCTGTTTATATGTCTTAAGCAGAATCTCTGTTTCACATAGTAGGGTAGGCTTTCTCAAAATATTTGAAATAAATACCTAGAATATTTTTTAATTTAAATGCATTTCACATGAAAAAAATCCTGTAAATAAAGTTAGATTTTGTAAGCTATAATTTTAGATCAGAAGTCACTTTTGTGTGAGTGCTAATTTTCTCTCCTTAAAGTCTTGTATCTATCTTATGGCATATATATTGGTAGCATTATATACATAGAAAAAATTTAATTCTTAATTGAATGTCATCTTTTAAAAACCTTTACCCTAGTGAAAAGTTTATTTCAGGGGTGCCCATGTTTCTACATCATGAAAAATACGAAATTGAAGAGTGAACATTTAGTAAGATTTTAAATATTTCAGCATTAAAAACAGCAGATTGTATCACTTTCAAAAGGTGGTTTGTAATATCAGATAAAATTGATTTCTTCCTACTATTTTTCTAGTAATGTTGGCTCTCTATACCCACATACTAAGGGTAAAAATATTACCAGCTGAAATATACTCTTACTCTTTATGTTCTAGGAATTAGGGCGTCAGTTCCAAGAAGAAAGAGGGTAAACCGTTTGGGGAGTAGTTCCCTTTTCATTATATTAGTTGGCAGTTTCACATTTCTGTATGTAGAAAGGCTTTTGTGTTTTAGACCAACATGAACAATTTATAAGGTTCATTTGGGAAAAAAATCTAGAGATGTAAAGAAACACCTGTTATTAAATTACACTTTATCATTGGGCTCAGAACTCACCCTCTATAATTACTTGTGAAAATCTGTGTTTATGATAGAATAATTTACAATGCATATAGTTTAGGTAGAACAATACAACCAATACGAGATGCCGTAGTGCCACAAAATTGCAAGGACTGTGTATTCTGCTTTCAGAAATTAATGTTGGCCTAGGAGTTATTATTGATGCAAGGTGAGAGGCTAGTCTTCCCTTGCCCAGTTTTGAAACCCCAGTAGCCTTGGATGTTGATTAGGATTCTGCTCACCCAACACCTCATAGCAGGACTTTATGTGCTGCTCGGGTATATGATGCCATAGGTGCATCCCACTCATTGCTTCTTTCAATGTTTTCCGTCATCCCTTTAAACACTGTATAAACAGTGCTCGACTCAGTTGGCATGTTATGAATTTGTCAGTTTGATTTTGTGACATCTTGATAGCTTTTCTCACGTTTTGGCCATAGTCTGGACTCTCAGTTGGAGAGGCTGATCCGTCCAGAACCCTGCAGAGAGAGTGGATGAATCTGCACAGCCCACCACCACTCTTTGAGAAGTAACCGGAAGTGCGTGCTGCACTGGGCATGGCATAGGAGCAGGGGCAAAGGGTAGCAGGAGAAAATAAAGAGGCTTTTGCAGTCTGGGAGTTCACAATTGGTGAGCAAGCCATATAGGAGTCCACTGTGACTGACCTCTTCTGCAGAACAGAAAAGCAGGTGCAACAGTGGAATTCTGTATTGTCAGACTTACAGTGCTGCCATCCCATATCCAGTTGACTGGGACGGTATATCCTTTGCCATCTTGAAAAAAAAATACTGCATTTACATGATGGTAGACATGTCAGATTAGCCACAATGTCATTCCATAGTTCCCCTTTGGCTAAGCTCCTCTTTGAATCACTTCCTTCTGTGGGAAAATGGATTTGATTGATAGACCTCAAAACATTTTCCTCAAATATTTTCAGTGTTTGAACTCATCCAGAGTGAGGAAAAATATGCCTTTTAAAATAAGGAGCTGTTTTTAGGCTCACACATTTGTTTTAAAAATAGCTAAGTTTTGAGCTTTTTAGGTGTACTTATACTATTGCCCTTATTTCCTAGAAAGAACAGTTGTTTCTCTTGCTTAAAAAAGTCTCACCATCCCCTGTATTGCTACAATACTGTATGTCATGCTTTTCTTTTTTATTGCGGGAAAATATATATAACATAAAATTTGCTATTCAACCATTTTAAGGATACAATGTAGGGGCATTAACAACATCCCCAATGTTGTACAACCATCACCACTATCCATCTCCAGAACTATTTCATCATCCCAATCTGAAACCCGGTACCCATTTAACAATAAATCCCTATCCCCCCACACCCCCATAGCCCCTGGTGTCCACCATTCTATTTTCTATCTTTAGGAATTTGACTATTCTAGGTACCTCATATAAGTGAAATCATAGAATATTTCTTCTTTTGTAACCGACTTATTTTGTTTAGCATGTTTTCAAGGTTCCTCCATGTTGTAGCATTTGTCAGACTTTCATTCTTTTTTGAGGCTGAATAATATTTCACTGTATGTATAGACCATGTTTTATTTGTCTATTTATCCATCTGTGGACACTTGGGTTGCATTCACCTTTTGGCTACTGTGGATAATGGTGCTGTGGACATTTGTATACACCATGTGTTATATTTTATGCTTAGCAAATTCTGTGTCCCCCTCTCCCCCTGAATATGCATCTTATCTCAGCAACTTGATAATAAGTTCCACAAGTTAGGGGCTAGTTTCACACTTCTTCCACCATCTATTCTGTGTCCCTCAGTATCTTGTACATTACATGGGTACAAATACTTGATACTGACAATAACAGGTAATGAAAGCTAAAGTTACAGAAATAAGAAAACTATGTAGAGATACATAGTATAATACTTAAAACATTATTTCATGTCCATATTTGACGTGTTTTCCCAAGCTCCACTGAGCAGGGGCCAAAATCCAATTGTGTGTTCTGTTCAGTGCTGAGTTAACAAAATGTCACTGTTCACTCATTTTCAAGTGTTTAATAATAGAATAACAGCCATGAGGTATGCACGGAGTCATGAATCAGGAAAATCTAGATAGGTCTAGCTGATTAGAATATGAATCTACAGAAGCTTGTTTTTGTTGCTGTTTTTCTCTTTTGGATCAAAGACAAACACCACATCAACTCAGGAGCTGAAAGCTGGGACCCCAGTCCTAGGAAATTGCAAGAGAGAATATGTCACATTTCTCTTTCCAAAATAGGTCTTTTGTGCATCCCAGAGTTGTTAAGACGGCTTAATATGTGTGTGCTGCAAATGAACCCCATATCGAAACCTTATATTTTATATTGGAAAAAGAAACAGTTTAGTTAAAATGCAAACTTGGGATAAATATGAATTTTATATCAGATTTATCATTAAAAGTGGCACTGATCTAATTTAAGAATATTTTTTAAAAGTCTGCTTGGCCCATACTTATTGCTTGGCGAAGAACCAAAGTTATATTTTTCAGTTATATTTAAGATGCAGCCCGTATTAGAAGAAGGTCCATAAATGGGCCTTTGTTGCATGCTTTTAAAACAAACAACAACAAACAGAAGGAGATGGATTTTAGAAGCTGCTTTGATGAAATTTCATCGGCTGGCTATCTACACGTAATCAGGTGTGCCCACAGAGAAGGCGACAATGAGACTATTCAGGCAGGGCACTGGAAAACACAGGCACACTACACTGATTGTTTACAACCTGACAACTGGGTCATTAATAATTTTCATTTTTAGATCAGTTACATTGGCTTTGAATAGACACAGCCAGTACATGTTTTAAAAAGGATAAAAATCCACTTTAGTGTAGCTTGTTAATAAAGAATATGTTCCTTTATTATAAAGGGCTGTTAGAATTTACTTCTGCAAGCAAACCAGCCTTACCAACCCCTGTCTGCCTGCTTAGCGCTGTCATACTAGCCCTTTTGGGGGGAATGTGTTAGGTCAAAATGTTAAATTTGCAACTGGTTTACTTCACAGCAAATCTCTGCTTTATTTGGGAAGCTTTTTTTCCTCTCTTCTTTTAATATAATTCAAGAAGGTTTCTTTAAGTCTCTTCCATGAACTTTACTAAGAAAACAGTTCAGCAAAACGTATCTTTTTCTTGCACCCCAGGTCTTGCAGTTATTGATGGACACGTGATCTCATTGGTGGGTCCCGCTCCCCGCACAGTTTCACAAACCCTCTCCAGCCATTTCCTTCTTTCTCTTGCATAACCTGTCCCATCACCTAGAATGCACAGCTGGTTTTGCTTGCCCTCTAATGCAAATTACAGACAAACAAGTCTGCCATTCCCTTGAATGGCTTTTTAAGAAAGATTTCAATGGATAGAGGCATATTTCTTTTACTCTGGCAATTATATCAACTAGTTATTGTACAGGGTATCCTGTTGAAACATATTGATGACTAGTTCACAAGACATATCTATCACAAAATCTGCCTATGGGAAAATGGATTTAAAATATTAAAATTTCCCATAGTATATGGGTTGTGCCAGCTAATGATGTCCTTAGATTGAACTGGCCACCTCATTTGCAGGAGAGGAGCCAGAAGACAAGCCCGAGTTCATTTTCCTGTTCTTTCCTGGGCTGTGCTTGTCCCCAGCCCCATAAAGGGTCCCTGTTTAGATTGTACTGTTAGGCAGCCACATCCTCTATGGGTCTAGGTATCATGTTGCCGTGCCTGTCGACGGCAGGCTTCCCTGCACACATCATTCTGAAAAATCACTCTGGTTTTGGGGCTTTATTTATATACAGGTTTGTGTCTTTTTAAATTTTTTTTATTTTTTGCCATTTGCCAATGACATAGTTTGGATTTTTGTTTTTTTGTAAGGTTTGCGGTATGATATAACCCACTGGGTTGCATTTCCTCTTCCCAAAAGCCTGTGCTGGGCTCTCTCCTGAGCACACCTGTTCCTTTATGTACAGCAGGAAAGGATTAACCCAGCTGTTCTCTGCTTTTCAGATTTGACTGAAGAGCGACTTGGGGACAGCAGCACGGCAGACAACACAGAGACCTTCAGCGACAAAGATGCCGACCAGAGGAGCTCCCCAGATGTGGCAAAAAGTAAGGGCTGCTTCACCCCTGAGAGCCCTGAGATCGTGTCGGTGGATGAAGGGGGGTATGCGGTCCAGAAAAACGGAGGCAACTCTGAGAGCCGCCCCGACAGCCCCAAGTACCATGGGGAACAGAATCACCTCCTGATCGAGGGCCCCTCAGGGACCGTTTCTCTGCCTTTCAGCTTGAAGGCTAACAGACCCCCTCTGGAAGTGTTAAAAAAGATATTCCCCAACCAGAAGCCCACGGTGCTTGAGCTGATCCTGAAGGGCTGTGGGGGGGACCTGGTGAGTGCCGTGGAGGTCCTGCTCTCCAGTCGCTCCTCAGTCTCAGCAGCTGACCGAACTTCAGCAGAGCCAGAAAGCCTCATGTTGCCCTCCAACGGGCACATCTTCGAACACACCTTGGGCTCCTACCCCATCTCCTCCTCCAAGTGGTCCGTGGGATCGGCCTTCAGAGTCCCAGACACATTGCGGTTTTCCACCGACTCTAGTAACGTTGTCCCCAACCCCTTGGCTGTGCCTCTGCAGCACCCTTTCCCCCAGCCACCCAGGTACCCTCTGATGCTGAGGAATACTTTGGCGAGGAACCAGTCAAGCCCTTTTTTGCCCAACGATGTCACCCTGTGGAACACCATGACACTGCAGCAGCAGTACCAGCTGAGGTCCCAGTACGTCAGCCCTTTCCCCAGTAACTCTACCAGCGTCTTCAGAAGCTCACCTGTCCTCCCCACTCGCACCCCTGAAGACCCTCGGATCTCCATCCCTGAGGATGGGTGTCCAATTGTGTCAAAGCAGTCCATTTACACCGAGGACGACTATGATGAAAGATCCGACTCCTCAGACTCTAGAATACTCAACACATCATCTTAAAGTGGTTC
>NW_017731445.1:3576238-3580088 GCF_001890085.2 Hipposideros armiger | reverse complement strand
ACCACAAAACATTGAAACCCAAGGCTTTCCCCCGCTTCATTTAATAAGCTTGTTGGGGGTGCTGTATATGGGAAACTTCTTGCTCAGATGTTGGTAAAAGTGAGTTTTCAAACAGTAATATTCAAAACCAAAAGTGAGTTTTCAAACAATAATATTCAAAACCACTTCTCTTACTGTTTTCCCATTCTTCAGAGTGCTTGAAAGGAAAGATGGCTGCTTAGGTCAGACAGCCAACTTATGAGCGTCGAAAGGAAAGTGCAAAAGCAAAGGAACACAAGCCTCTACGTGACGAGGCAGAGACAGCTCCCCGTGCAAGACTCAGCCTTGGGCAATTCAGTTCGGGAGGGAGAAGGATCAATCCTCTCAGCCTGAGATGCTCCCTCAACTGGGAGATAGGGGCTGACCCCCACCATTGTATGGGTCCCAGGAGAAAAAGAGATATTTAAAACAAAAGAAGCATCTCATTTTTATTTCTGTCGGGCCCTTTTGGAATGAAAAATCTTTGAGGGGGAACATATTCCTTATTAGTAGTTGGACTAATTTGCATTTAATTGAGATAGTTACATACCAGAGTGATTAAAAGTAAATACCATTTGTTTTTAGGGTTATATTTAAACACTAGTGTTTACATAAAGGAAGAAAGGAAGTGGAGAGGACTCATTTGACCCCTGATTCTAAAGACACATGTCCAGGATGTTTTATATGGTAGTAATGGGCTAATTAATGGACTAATTAACGGGCCTATCTAGGACCAGAGTATTTTCAAAGGTATCTTCACTTCAAAACTTGATCTACATTTATTTGACAAGCAACAACGATAACAGATCCCATGCGAGCCGAAGGTGCTACGAAGTCTGTCTTCAGCTATTACTTCTTCAGACTGAATGACCTGATTGAGCAAAACTCAGCTTAAGATAACATATCCTAACGATTTGATTTTGCCCACAGATCATCAAAATCATTGACTTCTTTTTACAGTGGCCAGGAAAACGGAATTATCTGTAAGACAACTTATTCGTGGGCTGGTGCAGGTATGTTTGGTCTTCAGTATAATCTTCTGCAACAAGGAATGCTTACTTTAGTGAGTTAAGTGTGGTTGGGGGTCAGAAGGGAGAAATTGGTTGCTAATATCCTACATCCTGCCTCCAGCATTCAGTTTTGCTTCCTGTGTAGCCCTAGCGGCTGAGTCCCCTCTGGTTAAAGTGGTAAAACCTCTTAGATTCTAGCTCAGCTCCCAAAGACCATTCCGCGATGGCACGTAGAATTCAAGGGAAATGAACTCTTGTCTGCCCATGGGCGCTCAGTTAATTCTTTGACATGAACATGAACATCTGGATGAAGAGAAAAAAATCAACTAACTCCTAGTTAAATCTCATCTGTCACACAGGCAGAATACCTGGGTGGCTTGAGTGTCCACTTGCAATTGAGTCAAGCCAACCTTATAGGAAGTTAATTCACATCAAACCAGTGCCTCCCTCCTCTTTTAGTGAGGACCTGGCCGCTCCTTGTCTTAAAGTGCTTTGTTCATCTAGGATGTGAGTGTCGGTGGGTTCATCATGTTCCACAGCGGTTTGTCTCCAAGTGCGATCCAGGCACCCCAGTGCTTTATTTCTAGTTTAGATTCCTGGGCCCTGCTTGTTGAGCTCAGAATCCTTGGTAATCTAAGCCCCTGCATTTTTATCATCCTCTCCAAGTAATTCTTAAAATCACTAGGATTTGAGAACCATCTCACCCTGCATCACATCCTTGGGTTTTCTGAGGTCTGTGCCAAGGAGAAGAGCTGAGGGATACGAACGCTTATGCTGGAGATTTCTAATTGTCCCTCCACGCCCATCTACTTTTCTGTGGCGAGGGTAAACTTCAATATGTAAACAGCCTTAGTACAAGGCCCAGGTCTAGTTCAAATAACTTCACTGTCAATGATTAGATTGAGTACACGTTTGGGATCAGAAATGCTGGTTTCTGGAAACTTCTGGTTGGTGAAGGACAAGATATCAGCATGAATGTGCTACCATTTTCCCTAAGGAGAATGCCACCTAAAGATCCTCTGATGTTTTAGTGCTGTTGACCCTTTATTTATTCCATGATTCCCAGTTTACTGGTGACACTGGAAATAGATTTTGCCTTGGAGCTTTGAGTTTTAAGAAATAACCTTCCCTCCTTCCCCAGCTTTATTGGGATATAATTGACATATGACACAGTGTATGTTTAAGGTGTACAATGTGATGATTGGATATACATATATACTGTGAAATGATTACTACCATAAGTTGAACATATCCATCACTTCACACATTTTACCATGATTTTTCGTGGTGAGAACATTTAAGATCTCTCTTAGCAACATTCAAGTGTATAGTACAGCATTATTATTTATAGTCACCATGCTGTACATTAGATCTCCAGAACTTACTTATAACTGGAAGTTTGTACCCTGTAACCAACACCTCCCCATTTCCCCCACCCCTCAGCCCCTGACAACCACCATTCTGCTCTCTGTTTCTATGATTGGCTTCTTTAGATTCCATGTATGAGTGAGATCATACAATACTTGTCTTTTTGTGACTGGCTCATTTCACTTAGTAAATAACATTTTCTTTATTTATCCATCAATGTACACTTAGTTTGTTTCCATTATCTTGGCTATTGTGAATAATGCTGCAGTGAACATGGAGGTACGGAAATCTCTTTGAGATAGTGATTTCGTTTTATTCTGATATACACCCAGAGCGGGGATTGCTGGACCATATAGTAGTTCTATTTTTATTTTTTTGAGGAACCTTCACACTGTTTTCCATNAAAAACATAACTTATTTAATTTCTTGCACTTCATTGGAAAATGCCAAATAGCTCTGCTCTGTGGCTTTAGTGCTGAATGTTTATTGTAAAAGAGAGTCTAATGCCAAGAATAGTCTTGGGAAAGCTGGGTCCGTGGAAGATTTATTTGGAGCTGTAAAGCTGGAGGTCAGCCTTGCTCCTAAACTCAACCCAGAATGTTCAATAAAATAGTATACTTGAATGCAGTTTTGTAAAGGAGGATTCCTTGGGATATGTGAAACTTAAAGGAAGTGGTTCGATTTCAAATGGACTATAAACAGGGACATTATATTCTTATGCTAAAAACCCTTCTTGCATTTTAAAGAGAGACTGCACTTAAAAATAGAGTGAACTGCTCACATGCTTATTTTAAGCTTGGACAGTTTTCAGAGACAAACTCCATTAAGAATTATTCTTTTCACATGGCTGAATCGAAACATGTGTAATGTCGATGTAAAACCAATCACAGCTGTGAACTGCATGAAATGTATTGTGAAATGAACACAAGATTAAGCGTTGTCAGGTTAATGTAGCATGCTAAGGACGCTAGAAAAAAAATAAACTAAGGAGATGATCTTGGTTTATGTCATTTCTACTTGTGGACGGATGGTCTCTAAAATGAGAAAGTTGATGTAAAAGCTTCTTCCTAGTGCACGGATCCGGAATCAAGGTGTCAGGTAAATGAGACATACCTTGAGAAACATGAATGGCCAAGTTTTGGGGGCTGCATTCAGAAAGACATAGAATTTATTGTTCAAGAATAGAGTGAATTCAATTCCTCTATCCATTCATTTATTTCTTCAACAGATGCGTATTGAGTGCCTACTATGTGTAAGAGAATGCTCCTTGTACGTTATTGTCCAAGTTACCTGCCCATAAGTCCAGGATAAGCAGGGATGCTAATGGAGAATCCCATTGCAAACAAAGTGAAAATGAAACAGTCTACAGCGGGAAGTAAGTAAAGTGCTTAGCACGGCACCTGACACAGAAAGCACTCAATATACGGGAACGATTACTCCTCTTGTTAAGTAGT